>NC_056739.1:1024406879-1024444379 GCF_019279795.1 Protopterus annectens | reverse complement strand
AAAATCCACATGTAAAGTGCAACTCGTACGCACGCGCAAAAACGCCAAACTGCCATGTCCTCCTCCATATTATGGTTCGGTGGTCAACAACAGTTAAAGTAAATTTGACCTCCCTTTAAAATGTGTTGAAAGCTGTTATAGCTTTAGTTCATTCAAAGTTTTAGTGGATTTATTTCACTGTTTTACTACATACTAGTAAGAAGATAGTAGAAGTGTCACATCTGATGAACTAATAGCGTGTTAACGTTGCATGTATACATTGTACACCCAGTCCGATATGATACGAAATTGTTTTACAAATGCAGACATTTCAAAAACGGTTAAGGGCGAATTTAACCCCTACACTGAAAAAGTAATGTTAACTGATTTCTTCAAAATGTGGAGATATAAATGACCAGACTTGAGCATGTTGACAATTGCTGAGCAGCAATAAGCAATCCAACACTGCAGGGCACAATAGTTACATATTGAAACGAGGAATTTCCACGAACGCAATCAATTATTAAAGTCAATTTAGCAAACTTTTACTGTTGCTACCGTTCCACCTCAACTATGCAGTAGTAAACTCCGCCCAATCCGTCCCATCACTAGCATCTCGCTGACGTCTGGGAAGAAGTAATGCACATTTGTACCAAAAATGTCCCACTTTTGGGTATTTCAAAAGGTGGCAACCTTACTCTTAAGCCTAAACTTTGAAGCTTTGTGTATAAACAGGTTATCACCAAGATGTACTTACAGCAAACCGCAGAGCGTTTCGTGTGTTTTTGGAGTAGTTTCCAAAAGCGCAGAACAGCGAAGCCACATTTATTGTAAAGCTTTGTGGTTCGGCATTTTTCACTTTGGCCACTGCCAGCCACGACAGCCGATGATGTGGGATTGCAGTTCGCAGACCTCTCGCCTCGGTCCTGGTGACACTTTGCTGTGAGAAGTTATAGATAATATCCAAGCTCTGTGCTTTTACCAGGTTCATAAACTGAACCTCTGTAGTGTTGGAGAGGGAACAAGATCTGGGTCGCAGTTTCTCCATCCCAGTAAGGTCGGGGAGCTTGCGGTTCATCTGCTGGTGATTAATCTGTTTCAGCCCCAGTTTAAAAGATACAAACTGCACTGGAGATGTTACACACAGCACACATGTCTGCTAACTATTAATAAACAGATTCTGAGTCCGGATAATAAACCGTTACCTTACTCTTCCCGTAAATGCTACTGTTAGATCTTAGCTATATGATGTAGAGTAACCGAACTGTCAGATTTCGGCAGCATTGAGCAATCGGCAAAAGTTCTCGTTGTATACAAGCAACATCTCTCTCAATGCTGCCAAAATCTGACAGTTCATTTGCTACAGCATACACTTCCCTGCATAGAGAGCTTCAGTTTCAGCTCTCCAGTTTTAGTTTAAAAGAAAAACACACAGCAGCACAGAGCTGCAATAGTGTAGACTACACACAGAACATTACGTCGTTTTTTAAGTTAAAATGCACAATAGTAAAGAACACTGCTGATCGCCAACATTTCTTGCTATATTGTATTGCATTCAAGTAGCTACCATAAGGGATCGGCACATACAAGTTTGCACCAAGAAAAGATGGAACCAAAGCATGACCGTTTGTTTTCCCAAGGGAAGGAAAATAATCATGGGAAAGGTCAGGATAGGGTTTAATTAAAAGAGCTGAAGGTAGGAAGGGGTTGTATGCTGATGTCACACTGTGGGTGGTACTATCCAAGCCAGACTGAGAGCGGGACGCTCCTGAAGTAAAAACAGCCAAATTGTTAAAAAACTCAGGGGAAAGGTGCAGAAAGAGTGACACTGATGCACTTTGTAGTACTTAAAGTATGCATTGGTGGGGAAAAAAAAGGAAGTGTTCTGGAAGGTGCATCTTTGACACTCTCCCTTTAATGGGTGCGTAAATCCTGGTCCATCCCAGAACACTCATGGCCCATCCCAAAGGTGATGACAAAACGAATGAGCCATTGACCTGGTGGGACTGATGCTCTGTAAACAATGAGGACAAAAAGCACAAAAAAAAGTAAATGCTGTTGTCAAAGCCAATCTGCTAAAGGGTAGCTGTGTTTGCTGCTTTCTTTAAAAAATGTAAGTTGCAAACATTTCTCACATGGCAACTATGTCGCCAGTTTACATCTTAGCAAAATATTACTTGAACTGTGGACCTACAGGAAAGGTTTTCTGTGATGTCTCTGTTCCTAAAGGCTCAACCTTGGTTCCATATTAAAATGTCAGCACTTGTGTTGCGGAGTACTCAACACAGCAAAAGACAAGACTGAAAATGCATGAAATAGAGTGAATGTCAAACATCCCTCTTTTCCCTTAATCGTGTTTTTCTTGCAGTGCGGCAGGCCCCCCTGAACCTCTTGATGTGAAGTGGTCAAGCCTTCCACACCCTCTGAGCTTATATATATATTAACTCCAAGAAGTGGCCATCTCAAACGTGATGTATGCAAATCTGTTCTTTTTTGTTTGCTCATTCAGTCTCCGCAGTTCAGGACTCACTGAAGTGAATCGTGGCATTTCAAGTGGTTACCTTCGCCTTTCTGAGACTTTTCCCCTTGACTGTCCTTCTGCTACCCTGGGTTTTTTACTGCATTCAAAGTAGGAGTTCACTCTTTTGTCTTTGAAGGGAAGTGATGTAAACTTGACTGTGGTATCTTCCTTGAAGCTTATTTGAAAAGTTACTATGTATAAAATAGAGCTAAAAGTTATTTTTACTGTCCAGACCTAGTGAGTTTAATCAATAACTTCTTCTGTTAAGTTAAATAGTCAGGGTTTGTCTTGGTATCTAAGCAGGCAAAAGAGAAATGCATTTTTCATCCTTTGTAGGTAAGTGATGCTAGTATGGCAGTGGAGCATCCCAATAGACACCTTCCTGGAAGGAGTTCTCAGTCCAGGAGAGGTGAAAGTAGTTATGGATTCCATAATTCATAACTTAAAAGCTGTCTTAGAACTGAGGTCCAAGGAGTCCTGCATGTGAAATATCTTCTAGAAATAGGGATTTTTGGAAGCTGATCTTTTTGCCACAAGCCCTCATTAAGTTCTGCACCTTGCAATATGGCAGGGGAATAAGTAGTAGATACTTTCTTATTGGAATAGAGCATTGCTATTAGCTTTGTAACATTCTGCTTTGATTTTTACACCTTCTGCTAAGTATCAAGAAAAGAAAAGCGCCAGTTACATTCTGGTCATCTTCTGGCGACCAGTGAAAGTGCAGTTTCACATACTCCATTCTGTGGCAATGCAAGATGTTACACTGGTTCAGTTTTCAGCTGTTGCATTTGGCTGGAATGACAAGAATCTGTACTCCTGTGCATGTTTGTCCTACTTATCCTTTTAAGTATAGCTCATTTTAGAGGCCATTGGGGCACTAGGAAACTATTCATTTTCTGCCATGTGAAAAGATTTCTCATTATAGGATGACTTAGTTTTGCTCTTCATTTGGCAAATTTCAGGGTGTCTGTGTGATACAGGTTTGATTTGGGCCTCATTATTGCACAGTCCACGTACAGGATTTAGCTTTTTTTGACCTGGAAACAACAGAACTGTGGCTCAGCTCATGTTTATATGGTAGTTGCATAAAGGGGTATTCCTCCTGTGACTGCTGATGAGAACACTTTACATTTTTTGGACTTGGAACATCGTGACTGACAGACTGATTTGTCCGCCCTTTGAATGGACCTGAAGTTTTTCTCCAGGAAGATACTGTTTCCAATGGCTGTAACACAGTAGACCTGCAGTCAGAATATGGATATGTTGCCACAAGATAACTGGCTGTATCACAAGTCTCCTGAGTAAGGTTGCTTGCCAGTTTAAAGCACTGACTCAGCTACCAGCTGTGTCAGTAATAGAAGGTACACTGAAGTTGCATGCAGTGTGCCAGTGACATATGTCAAATGGGAATACCAATGAAGCCATTGCAATGCAGACCAGAAGGCTGTACCAACAGTGGAGGCAATGGGTTGTGCAGGAGAACAATGCATCAGTGTATCAGTGAGTGAATAAAGTGTATAATTTTATTGATACATCAAGTGAGGACGTGGTCAGTTTACTTGCCACTGACTCATGACTGGGACATTCAAAACTAGAAGCAATGGGCTACAGTTTGCAGAAAATCCAGGTGACTGCTGTACTCTTCTCTGTGCTCCAGAACGTAGTGTGGCTTAGGCAATCATCTGTAGCCACAGCAGTTCATCTCTGCAGAATTATTGGTATTCTCCTGAGGAGTGCTTCCTTCCAGGCATCAGTAATTAATCACAGAGATTACCTCCTTGTTGCATGGTTTGTTTTGTTTCAGCCACTTCAGCTGCCCTGTATCTGCAGTGTTTAGAGTTCTTGGCTGCTGCATAACTCAACAAACTGTTCCTGGCATTTGGGGATGTTGGAAACTCTCCTCTGGTGACACTGCAGTATTGTCCTGAAGGTCCCTGTTTGCACAGATTTTTCACAAAGATCTTCTCTCTCTCAACAGATACACCAGTGTTTGCATTGAGCAGTGGTCTCGCAATGCTTTTATTTATTCAATTTATTATTTTGTGATCATCCTGGATATTGAATCCAAGGTGAAACCAAGAACGAATAGCATTAATGTCTTGGATATGCATTCTCGTATTATGTTTTACATGAGATAGATACCCGAGCTTGCGCCAGATATTTGTTTTTTTCACTTTTGCTTGGAAAGCTCTGGTTTTTCACAAAGGAGATGCTGCCTAGGAGGATTGCTTGCTGTATAACATTTTGTTTGTTGCTGTTCAGCCAATAACAAATTGCTGTGTCTGTTGGTCAGTCGATTAAAAGGTCAGTTGAATGTTGGGGGTGATGCTGCCATTGCATGTTTCAAGAAAGTGTTTATTGCTGTCAGTTATCAAATTGCTGCTTGGTATTTACTGTGAAACATAAGTAAAGGTTATAGCTTTGATCTCTAATGCTGGTATGAGCTGCCATTGGTACTTCTGCCATTCAGAATTCTACTTTCTAATCCTTTAGTGTCTCTTCCTGTCCTCTGAAGCTTTTTCTCCTTGTGTTGGCATGTGCATTTCCTCCCATTACAAAATACCTATTTAAGAAGAGTATTGTTCGGCCTTAGTTAAGCCCTCTTGGAGATTAGACCATGTCCACAGTATTATATACTTGGTGTACAGTCACCACGTGATGTAGGGTCTATATTAGTTTGGCGAAATGTATTTTCAGCGAACACCTATTCCATGACCCATATTCAGCGAAAATCACTTCTGCGATTCACTGAATTTTCCAAGGGCAGTGAAACAATTCCCCTGCAGCACAACAGACCCAGAACTAACTAAATCAAACCCATCTAATTGCGAAGCTTTGCCCTCCACACCCCCCAGCTATATATACTAACTCCGATATTGCACTCCTGTGGGGTAAAGGGTAAAGTTGTGCAGCTGGCCAACTACTTCATTGCCCTTGGAAAATTCATCGAATCGCGGAAGTGATTTTCACTGAATACAGGTCGATGAATAGGTTGTTGTTGTGTCTTTCGGCTTTTCCCAGTTAGGGGTCGCCACAGCGGAACTCCTGTCTGCTAATGATTGGTCGATGAATAGGTGTTCGCTGAAAATAAATTTCAGCAAACTACCATAGACCTGTGATGTCAGACATTGAAAAGTACATCTGCAGATATGGAAAAACATATTTTGATTTTACTAAGAAGTGGTTTAAATCTTAGTAAAGATCCAAAAAATACTAATATTTTGGTAATTTGATTTCTGAGAATTTAGGAATGGTAACACATATACATAGTATGAGAGCAAAGAGTTTATATGTACAGAATCACACAGATACAGACACATCTCGGATACTGCGCAGGCCCATAGTAATGATGTTCTTCAAAGCAATACTGATTTGTTTACAGGTGCAGAATGTTTGTCAGGCCATCATCACATGCAAGTAAAGCACTATGTTATGCCAATGGCACATGCTGAAGGAGAACGTCACAGGCAAATAAAATCTGATGCTTTGCTGGTAACAAATGCTGAAGGAGAACTTATACAAATAAAACCAGATGCTTTGCTGGTGACTCATGCTCAGGGAATAAATCATGTCCAAATAAAACCTGATGCTATGGTGATGACTCATGATCCAGAGAAAACATTACATACAAGTAAAACATGATGCTTTGTTGGTGACACATGCTGAGGAAGAACTTCTCATGCTTATGAAATGTGATGATATGCCAGTGAAACATGCTCAAGGAGAAGATCACATACTAATAAAACATAATACTATGCCAATGGCACATGCTCAGGGATAACATTAAATACAAATAAAACATGATGTTTTGCCGGTGACACTTGCTCAGGGAGAACATTACATACTAATAAAACATAATACTATGCCAGTGACACATGCTCAGGGAGAACATTAAATACAAATAAAACATGATGCTTTGCCGGTGACACTTGCTCAGGGAGAACATTACATACTAATAAAACATGATACTTTGTCGGTGACAAATGCTCAGGGAGAACATTATATACAACTAAAACATGATGCTGTGCCTGTGATGCATGCTCAGGGAGAACAATACATATGAATAAAACCTGATGCTATGCCAGTGACACTTGCTCAGGGAGAACATTACATACAGATAAAACCTGATGTGTTGGTGACATGTTCAGGGAGAACATACATACGAATAAAGCATAATGCTATGCTAGTGAAACATGTTTAAGGATAATATTACATGCAAATAAAACATGATGCTTTCCTGGTGAGACATGCTCAGGGAGAACATTACATACAAATAAACATGATGCTATGCTGGTAAGACATGATGAGGGAGAACATTACAAAGAAATAAAACCTGATGCTTTGCCAGTGGCACATGCTTCCAAGAGAGTACCAGTAATTGACAGGAGCAGAGCCAAAATGAATAGAAAAAAGTAGATATAACTGCGAAACAAAAGTCAACAGATTAGATGAATAGTATTATCAGTGTTGTGAAGAAAGGCAAGATTCCCTTGTGTATTGATCGCCAAGATCTGACTAGTGTGATTAATAGCAAACCTTAATCTGTTTACAGTTGAAGAAGTAATCTCAACAATACCAGAAGTTAAGTTCTTTTAGTACAAGATGGAAATCAGTCATTCTGGCAGATGAAGCTAGATGAAGAAAGCTGCAGATTGTATACATTTAATATGCTTTTAGGAGAATTCAGAGTTATTAGCTGTTTGGTATTCCATTAAGTACCATGAGTATTCAGATGTCCTGTTACACAAGTAGCCCAAATTTTGGGAGGTATGTAGCAAGCATAACTCACGTTACCTTAAAGAAAAGTCTGGCAAAAAAGAATGAAAAGTAACTGTTTAAGTTGCCAAACAGGCATAATTTCAAGTTAATTGAGAACATATGTTCCTAAAAGGAGCCCTTGGTCAAAGGACTGATGGCCTGATAGAATCCCAGAAAATTCAGCAACTCTCACAGGACTTCTTATGCAGGGTAAGCATAGCTAAACTATGGAACAACAACCTTCTCAATTTTCACACCAACCTCATACTACATCTAAATCCTACTAGAATCTGCAAGTGTTTTGAATCTCCAGGATAAAAATGCCCAACCGCTCAGGATTCCCAACTGACTTTTTATGTCTTACTGAAGTGTGTTTATTGCACTATTCCTATAAGAGATGCCTGTTGCTTTTTCATCTTGCATATCAGCATAAATATAGACACGTTTTATTATTGGTTTTTCAGCTTGCATATTAACATGAATATATAGATTAATGTCATGTTACTTTATCTCCAATTTTTTTATACCGTTTACTGCTAGTGATGCCGTTACATGTATACTGATAATTTCTTCCTTCCGTGATGTTCTGCAGTATTTCCCAGTGTCACTTCTTAGAACTTACTGCACTTTATATCTTTGTGTAATATTTCTTGTTTATTCCATTTTAATGAATTCCATGATTCTTTGTGCGTCTTTCTTTAGAGCTTGTTTAAACTTTGTAATATTGTACATCTGTTATATCTTATCTCTCTGCTTGCATCCACTGAAAATGGATGATGTATACAGTTGGACATAACCAATAAACAAAGTAAAATAAAATGTAAAATAAGAGTGACTGGTCTGAAATAAATGAGCCAGTAGTGTAAATGCCAAGGTCAGATAATGGGCAAGCATTACAGAAGTTTCTAGGTATGACATGGTATTTTGCAAAGTTTGTACATAGGTTCATAGGTTCATACTAGGCTATCTTCCCAAGGGCATTTATAAGCCTAGCCCATAGTTATGTGGCTTTCGCCACCCCTTTAGTTTGAATAAAACTATGCCTATTATTTTGCTGTGCCTCTGTCAAGCAGTGACACTGAAGTAATCCCTGGGGTATATTTGCAATCTCCCATCCATTGGTCAAGATTCCTCTTGAACAAGGCCAGCGAGGTGCTCTGCCTCACATGTACCGGGATTTTGTTTCACAGCATAGGGAGTCTCTGGGTGATGAATCTGTCTCTCCAGCACGTTCTATTAATAACCATGTCAAGGTTTAAGTCTCCCGCCCTTGTGGTTCTGAGGGATCTAGATTTTTTGAGGTGAAGCATATTCATCAAATCTGGGTTTGACATGGCCTTATATGTCAGGCACAGGTCACCTCTGAGCAAGCGGTATGAGACTGAATAGAGCTGGAGTTCTTTCAGTCGGGCAGCATAAGACATATTTTTGAGACCCTTTATCCTTTTGGTGAGGAACTTTTGGGGCCTTTCCAGCTGCTGCAGGTGTCTGGTTAGATACATTCCGAATGGGGCATTGTACTCAATCATAGGTCTAATGAGTGATGAGTACAGGGGGACGATGACCTCCCTTGATCTAGATGTGAATCCCTTCATGATCAGGTGGGCAATGTAGAAGGTTTTCCTGACTACTTTAGCAACATGAGTGTCAAACGAAAGGCTACTGTCAACCTGGGTCCACAGATCCCTGATGACTTCTTCTGTGCTCAGTGGATTGCCACCTATATGGTAGCTAGGGGTAACCTTGTTTTTCCCGAAGGGTATGACTATGCATTTCTTGGCGTTTAACTTTAGGCCATGGCTCTGGCACCAGTTATCCATTTCTGTGAGGCCCTTCTGAAGGATATCGGTGTCAGATGTGATGTTATGTGATCCTATCTCGCCTACATTCTGAATGATGGGTTCGGAGCCGATCCCTCGGCTCCGACTCGGCACGCTTATGCCAAAGAGCGAAGTCTCTTACTGGCTGAGCTTACCATATCCCAGGATGCACCACTACCAGTCCCCCAGATCTCGTTTGCCGCTAACAAGTGAAGACGTGGTCTCGAGCTGGCTGAGTTAAGTAGTGATTATTTCACTAGTTTTTCTGTCAGGTTTTTCTTCATTCTCTACAAAAAGCTGTTTTAACAGCTATTCTTGTGTTTTGAGTGTGTTTGACAAAATTCACTTGGTGAATTCTTGTGTTGTGAGTGTGGACTAGAGTACCTCTTGTCTGGAAAGGCCTTTCCCGGTCTTTTTATTTGTAGGTGACTTCGGTTCTGTTTCAAATCATTTATATTTCTCTTCTTTAAAGAAGAACTAACTTGAGAAATTATTACATTTACAGAGTTTGTGCTGTGTTTGACTAACTCAGAGTATTGCGAGTGATAACTGTAAGCCTATTCTAGGTGTGTCACCAGTGTTCTTTACAGTTACTTTCTGAAAATTTCTATAATGTCTCAGAATCCTAGGCCTTCGGGCTTCAAGAAATGTGTAAAATGTAGCTTCAAAATGTCCATCACGGACGATCACTCGCTATGTGTGTATTGCTTAGGGGCAAAGCATTTACAGGAATCATGTAGTGTATGTCACGCTTTTTCCTCAAGGGTCCTCCAGGAGAGGAAAAATAAATTAATTCTTAAGGGATTAATTAAACCTTCTTTCGAAGAAGCTTTGGCATCCTCTCCTTCTCCGCCAAAAGAAAGGCGTCGGCTCCGACCAGTCCGTCGGATCCGATCGCTAAGAAACAAAGGCAGGCCTCTCCTTCGGCTCCAAGGACTTGGAGCCGAGGTCGAACGGTCTGCCTCGATGCCACCAGTATCGACTCCTCTGGCTTCGGAGCCGATAGCTGGGGCATCGAGGCGGGTCATCTTCGCCGGCTCCACTGCTCTCGGAGCCGACAAAGGTTGCCCGCTCAGACACTTCCTCCTCGGCGCGAAGTCCACCTCGGCACCGATGGAATCTGGTGTGTGTATTCCCTCGGCGCCGATACTCATCGAGTCGCCTCGGAGCCGGTCCCCTAGCCCTTTGGGGCCGTTGGAGAGGCCTCGACCCGTTCTGTTTCCTCTCGGTCTTGAGGATGTCAGATTCTGATATAGACAGGGTGCTCCAAAGACTGTTCCAGTCCCCAGTCTTCCAAAATTTGTTTCGGTTCCGACCCAGTTGGCTTCGAGCCGATGACCTTGGCCCACCCCATTGCCATTCCTCCTCCGACTGCTTGGCTCCGTCGGAGCAGGTGCTGTTGGAGCCGATGGAGATCTCAGGGTCGGCTCCGACCCTTACTCCAACCCGGCCTTGGGTCCGAGTTTGGTACGCGGACGTCTTCGGCTGGACCCGGGGTGATGTTTGGGACCTATGCTGGTTCCGAGCCTCCCCTCGGTGCTTCGCTGCGGTCTTCCGTCGACTATCACGGCTCGGGACCGGACACTCCCAGGATTCTGGGGTCCGGCTTTCAGAGCCATGAGGAGTGCCTTGGCCAAGTCCTCTTGACCATCTCCCGGCTTTACCAGCACCTTCCCTAGGCGTGGAGACTGGGTCTTTGGCAGTTCCCTGTCCGTAGTCAGCGGAGCCCGGGCCTGAGGTTACCCCAGTGGGGTTCCCCTCCTCCTGAGGGTTCTTCTGAGCTGTCTTCGAGGAACCCCAAGGAAGAGATTGTGCAAGAGGAAGCACGTGGACTCCCCGAGTCTATTACTTCAGACACTGATCTGGATGATGCAGAGGGGTCCCAGTCGTCCTCGGATGATGTCTCCTTTGCAGACATCTTAGAGATCCTCAAACAACGAGGCGGCTGGATATCCAAACCCCCTCTACTGACGAGTCAGTGCTCCTCAAGGCCTTTGGGGCTCAGCCCTCCGCCTCCTGGGTGTCTCCGCCCTTCGAGCTTCTGGATTTAGTTTGTCAGGGCGGGAACATCCAGATACCGTGGAACCAGTCCTTCTCGTCCAAATAAATTTTTGTCTGCTCCCCGAGAAGGAGTTCCTCACTAAAGGCGTGGCTGTAGATGCCATGGTGGTGGCATCTGCTACACAACAGGACGTGGCAGAGGCTTCAACGTCCATCCATCCTCCTAATAAGGAGTCTAGGAGTATGGACAGGTGCGGAAGCGCACCCTGACTTCAGCGGCCTTTACTTTAAGGTCTCTGAATTATTTGGCACATTTTACCAGGCTTCAGAGGGATCTGGTCAAGGAGTTGTCAGATTCCCTCTCGGTAACCTACCTGAGCAGCTAGCCCAGTCGGTTAGCTCTCAGTTGGCTATCCTTACGTCAATTTCTAACTCGTCCATGAGGCTCATTTCCTATGTGGCCGAAGGGCGGGTAGAGCGGCAGGCACAGGCGTGGCTCTCGGAGACAAGCCTGGCTCGCTTGTGTCAGTTCTGGAGGCCTTCAAGTCTTCCTTCGCGGACGCTCCCTTTGATGGGTCCTCCTTGTTTGGACCCAAGGTTAAAGACACCCTTACCCGCTGTGAGCAGGAGGGAAAAACTTTATCTGCCGTAGGTGCCCGTTATTCCACTCCCTTCGGCCTTACCCCAAGGCTAAAGGAGGGGGAAAATGTGGTTCCAAAATCCCGTAAGTTTTTCTCCCAACAGCAGGAAGATTCCCTTCCAGAGGCAGAGGACGGGAAATTTTTCAGGAGACGCCGTCCCAGAGGCGGCAGAGGGCCCCGCAATTCTGGAGACCGCGAGTCCTTTCGTGGCTCTTCAGCCTCCCACACGTCATGAGGGATTGCCCGGCTGTGCTGCTCGAGCCAGTCGGGTGTCGTTGCCAAGCACCTAAAAGCCTGGGAGTCAATCACTCAGGACAGATGGGTGCTTCGGATCATTGCCGGAGGTTACACCATCCCATTCACATACTCGCCCCCACCGTCCAAAAGAATCCCGGACCCACCACCCAGTCAAAGGGAAATGGCAGCCGCAGAAGCTTTAAAGCTGCTAGAAAAAGGAGTCATCCAACCGGTCCCCACAGACCAGATCGGATCAGGAAATTACTCCAGGTTCTTTTTAGTGCCAAAAGACAGGGGACCTGAGACCAATATTGGATCTCAGCAGACTGAACCAATCCGTCACGAAATCCAAATTCCGAATGGTCACGTTACAATCCATTCTCCCATTGTTGGAGAAGGATGTTTGGATGTGCTCCATAGATTTCAAGGACGCCTATTATCACATACCGATACATCAGGCGTCCAGGAGGTATCTGCGCTTCAGCCTGGGAGTCAGTCATTACCAATTTTGCGCTGCCCTTTGGTCTCACCACAGCCCCCAGGGTGTTCACCAAGTGTTTGGCAGTAGTGACGGCTCACCTGAGAAGTCTTGGATTCCAAGTGTTTCCCTATCTGGACGACTGGCTCCTGACTGCCACCACCAGGCATCTACTAATGGACAACCTCAAAGCCACCATCTCCCTGGGTGTTACCCTGGGGATTACATTCAATTGGTCAAAGTCTGTCTTGCTGCCCTCTCAACGCATAAAGTTCATAGGAGCAGAGATAGACTCAAGATTGATCTGGCGTCTTTCTTCCTGCGAAAGGATCCAAACTTTACAGGGCCAAGTTCAAGCTCTGATCTCGAGATCCAAAGCCCCAGCCAGGATGGTTCTACAAGTTCTAGGCTCAATGTCTGCCACGGTTCTTTTAGTCCCTCTGGCAAGATTGCACATGAGGATTCTTCAGTGGCTATTGTCAACGCAATGGTCCTTTCAGGATCTTCCCTCAATCATCACATCATGATTACGGATATATGCAAAAGGGACCTTCGCTGGTGGCTTCAGACATCCAATTTGGATCAAGGAAACCCCTTTGTTCTTCCCTCTCCAGTGGTTACCCTGACGACAGATGCCTCCCAGATAGGGTGGGTGGGGCATTGTCTGGGCAGGCTAGTTCAGGGCTCCTGGCTTCCAGACGAAGCTCTTCTCCACATCAATGTGTTGGAGATGAGGGCTGTACTTCTATCCCTACAAGCCTTACACAAGTTTCTTCCTCAGGGCATCATCGCCATCCACACAGACAACATGTCGGTGGTCTGGTATCTGAACAAACAAGGAGGGACCAGATCATACCCCTTTGCAGAGAGGCCATGAGAGTGTGGGAATGGGCTGTAGCTACCAACCGCTTCTTGGTAGCGACCCACATCCCGGAAAGTCAAATATATTGGCAGACAAATTGAGCAGGACAATTCTCTATCCTCACGAGTGGACTCTACACCACACAGTAGCAGCTCAGGTTTTCAGGAGATGGGGGGCGCCATGCTGCGACCTACTTGCAACTCCATTAAACACCAAGTGCCAAAGGTTCTTCTCCTTGATCCCACATCAGGAGTACCAGCCATGGATGCTCTAGCACAACCTTGGCCAACAGGGCTACTTTATGCCTTTCCTCCAATTCCGCTTCTTCCCAGAGTTATTCAAAAGCCTCTCAACTGGGGTCTTCAATGATTCTGATTGCCCGTACTGGCCTCGTCAGGTATGGTTTCCCTACCTGAAGAAGCATGCAGTGGACGATCCGTGGACTTTAGACCTGATTCCGGACTTGCTAATCCATCAGTCGGGACTTGACATCAGTCCCTTCAATCTTTGAAATTGACAGCTTGGCTCCTCCACTTCCGACTTTAGTTAGAAGGCACACTCTAGACCGGAAGTTGTTCACATTTTATCTTGCCCACAAACCCACCACTAACAAATTGTACCTTAGTAAGTGGAAGAGGTTTGCTATCTGGGCTCAACTCAAGGGCTTAGACCCTATCACTGCTCCTGTCCCAGAGGTCTTAAAATTTTTAACATCCTTGTTTAATCAGGGATCTTCTGTCTCAACTATTAAAGTCCAACTAGCGGCTATCTCTAAATTCCACGAATCCATGGATCCTCCTTTGATGAGCAGCAGACTATGCAAAACTTTCATTAAAGGTGCGAGCCTATTAAGACCACCAATTTTCATCCTGCACCTCCGTGGGATCTTGATTTGGTGCTTGGCGCATTAACATCCCCCTTCGAACCGGCTGCTACATGCGAGTTAAAATATCTGTCTTGGAAAACTGCCTTCTTAGTTGCAATTACTTGCAAGAAGAGTTTGAGCTTCAAGCCCTGTCTATTAAGCCACCGTACTTGATTTTCCACAAGGATAGAGTATCACTTAGGCCTAATCCATCCTTTGTCCCACAGGTCTGTTCTTGTTTCTGCCTCCAACAATCTCTAGAGCTACGGTTTTCTTCCCAAAATTCTCCAATGAAGCAGAATACACTCTTCATAAATTGGATGTTCACAGGCAGTTACGCCTCTATTTAGACAGGACTCAGCATCACCGTAAGTCAGACCAGTTGTTTGTGTCCTTCTCAGATAATAAACTGGGCCAAACCATCACAAAAGCTACTATCTCAAAATGGATCAGAGATTGCATAACTCAGACTTATTCTTCTTGAATAAGCAACTTACAACATCTATCAAGGCTCATTCTACCAGAGCTATGGCTACTTCTATAGCTTTTCATTCCAAGCTTCGCTATATCGAAATCTGTGCTGCGGCTACTTGGTCCAATCCGCACACTTTCATTTCACACTACAAATTGGATGTGGCATCTAGAGGACGAGCTTCATTTGGTTCCACGGTACTCAGGAGTGTTTTCCAGTGAGCCCCGGATTCACGTGCTAGGGACGCTGTCCCATCATTCAGAATGTAGGCGAGATAGGATCACATAACATCTTTTAGTTATGTACTCACCATAACTTCAGATGTTTGGGATCCATCTCGCCTACATTCCTAATACCCACCCTCCTTCCCCCTGCCTTGGAGATCAGAAGAGATTGAACGGTTTTGAGTTCTACTGTTTTATCTTGTTTCATCTGACGATGTTATATAAGCAGGGTATGCATGTGTGCATGTATGCGGACAAACTAGATCTGGGGGACTGGTAGTGGTGCATCCTGGGATATGGTAAGCTCAGCCAGTAAGAGACTTCGCTCTTTGGCATAAGCGTGCCGAGTCGGAGCCGAGGGATCGGCTCCGAACCCATCATTCAGAATGTAGGCGAGATGGATCCCAAACATCTGAAGTTATGGTGAGTACATAACTAAAAGTTTTCGACTATGGCGCCCAGTTTGCAGTCATCTGCAAACTTGGTCAGCCATAACCCTCCTGTGTTTGCTTGTACTTCAGAAAAGTAGATGCTGAACAGGAGTGGACCCAGGACTGAGCCCTGTGGGACACCACTTGTGACAGGCTTTGAGTCTGACATGGCTCCAGCAACTCTGACCCTGTGGGTTCTGTCACTTAGCCAGTTTGCAACCCATCTTGTGATGTATGGGTTTACATTCAAGCTGATGAGTTTTTCGATGATACCTGAGTGGGGTATTGTGTCGAAGGCCTTTGCCAGGTCGAGGTAGGCTGTATGGACTGCCTTTCCCTCATCAATGGCCTTGGTGACTGTTTCAAAAAAGTCAACCAAGTTTAAAAGGCATGATCTGCCTTTGACAAAGCCAAACTGAGTTGGATCCAAAGTCTGCAAGTTCCCTATGTCTTTATTTATGAGTTCCATTATGATCCTCTCCATGGCTTTGCAGATAAGGCTTGTCAAGCTAATGGGACGGTAATTTCCAGGGTCGGTGGAGGCACCGCCCTTGTGAAGTGGGACCACAGTCACCGTGCGCCACTCCTTGGGTACGTATCCTGAGGTGAGGCTAAGATTAAACAGCTGTCCTAACTGCGGGTTTAATTCCTCATTGAGTTAAATGGAGCACACAGCTGGGGACACCATCTGGTCCCATGGATGCTGTGTTTTTTGCCTTGGAGAGAGCAGTTCTCACCTGGGCGTTGGAGATGTTTGGGGGGCTACAATCCTCTGGTATAGATATCTCTCCTTTTTGGGGTGGTGGGGGGAGAAGTTTGCACTGAACCTGTCCGCCAGTATGTTGGCAATGTGTGTAGGTTCAGTAATCTTTACATCGTTTTGAACTAATTCTGAGCATATCTGGGAGTTTCCTCCTAGGTTTCTAACATAGCTAAAGAAGGCCTTATGATTGTCTTTTGAGTCCTTGGCAATTTTTCTCTCAAAATTTGCCTTGGATGATTTTATGAGAGCTCTTAGTTTTTTACTTATAATGATCAAAGGTGTCTTACCTTTCAAGGATTTTGCTCTATCTTGTAGTAGCTTCCTCCTTTTGTTGTAGAGCTTGTTTATGGCTGGGGTCCACCAGACTGGACGCTTGCCTTTGGTACAAAGAGTCTTAGTTTTGTTTGGGATTGCCTGATCCATGCAGTCCTGTAGGTGCTAGTAGAAGGCATTTGTAAGCGATTCAGCGGTTTGAGTAATGTTTACCACTGGCTCAGGGACCTTAAAGGAGACCACACTAGTTTTTAGAAGTGTGAAGTCGGCTTTTGAGAAGTTTTTCATTGTGGTCTTTTTTATTTCAGGTGGGGGTGGGATGAGGACCTCCAGCGAGATTAGTTTATGATCTGATCTCACCAGTGAGGGGTATACTTCCGGTGTTGAACATTGTGATCCCATGTTCGTAATGATGAGATCAAGTATGTTTTCTCCTCTTGTGGGGATGGTGACTAGTTGTTCCATGGCATTTGAGTTTATGAACTCCAGGAACCTTTGAGCTAGAGTGTTTGGGCTTGAGTAGTGTTCCCAGTCTATATTAGGGTAGTTGAAGTCACCTAGTATGATGGTGTTTGGAGATACATTTATCCCCTCCAGTGTTTTCAGGAAGGCCGTGTGAGGTTCCTGAGTTTGAGAGGGTGGCCTGTAACATGCTACAAATTGCAGAGCGGTCTTGCCTATGGTTAATTGCACCTGGATGGTCTCCGATGCATCGTGTGTTGCCACCAACCTTGAGGTGTGGGTGTCCTTTATGAATATGGACACCCCCCCTCCTTTCTTGGTGTTGTCCGGATTTTGGGGCCGGAATGCATGATATGAGGTGAAACCTGATAGTGCTGGGGTGCTCTCAGGAGCCTTGAACCAAGTTTCTGTCACAGCACAGACATCGATGTTCTCCATACTGAGAAGGGCCTCGAGTGCGTGCATCTTACGATTGAGACTTCTGGCATTGAGCAGCATTACCCTTAGTTTTTTTCCTTTTTTGTGTTCTAGGGTGGTAGGTTTAGAATTTGAGCCTTGCCTAAAAAAGGCACTATGGGGGGTGGCAAGAGCCTTTGCCAATATCCGGAAGCCCAGGGGTGACAGGTGCAAGCCGTCCCTTGCGAAGCAGCATGGCTTGTCCAGCATGTCATCCCAGGCAGACAGACATTGGATCCCCTTTGAATGACACCAGAATTTAAGCCAATTATTAAAGCTGATCATCTTATCACTGTATTGTGGCATCATTCTAGGTGAAGGTAGGATACTGCTCAAGGTCAGGGTCATACCTGCCTGGGGTACATAATCAGAGAGCTCCTCAATGTCTCTCTTCATGTAGTCCAAGGAGGTACGTCTCAGGTCGTTGACACCAGCGTGGACAGTGACTGAGTCGTACTTGTACCTGCTGTTGAGAGACCTGAGTGCTTGCGTTATGTGGCGGATTCTAGCGCCCGACAGGCAGCTTACTGTGACCTTCTCCTTACTCAGTCTGGTGAGCGGGACGTCAGTGTGTCTGACTATGGAGTCACCAATGACGAGTGTGTCTGGCATTGTGTTTGGCCTTAAGGGCTGTGACTGTTTGACACTCTGACTGTGTGGTCTATGTGTTGCATGTGTTGGGTCCTGAGGTGGTAGTTGTTTGGGTGTTTGCTTTGGTGGCCTCTGCTGTTTTGGTAGATTTTTGATCAGAGCCTCCGAGTATGTCTTTGTGTGATTATGTGTATGATTTGAAGTTGTGATGGTACTATGTGTGACTGGGTATGTAGTGTTTGTGGTTACCTTCTCCTCCTGTCTGGTCTTGCCAGTCCTAGAGCTCAGCCTCCAGTTTGGCCGTATAGTTGCATCTCTCGCATGTATTTGTGTTTTGTGGGAGAAGGAGAGGATTGTCTGTGTACATGAGGCAATTGTAACAGTGCCTCAATATTCCCAGGTTCACCAGTTGAGCAGGAGAGGACACTAGCAACTGATCCCTCGACATACTAGAAGTAATAGATAAAAACTTGCAAGGGATTCCGGGGGATGTGGGTTCTAGGCTGGTGGGGTACTATCTATAATAAAAGTGCTTTATCAAGGTGCAAGTACTGTAGGAGCAAGTGCTAGGCTTTACAGATAGAGAATAGTCTACTTGGGAATCAAGTAGAGATGAACTTTTTAGTTATAGGATACGCTGGTTAGATCAGCAGTACAGTTCGAGGAAGGTAGTTTTAAGGGAAAATTTGAAGAGTGGAATTTAGGTGGCCCGAATAGTTTAACCTTGTTTGCCCACCGCTGCTCTTGTGTGCAACAGTGGCAACTCCGCGCTAAAGCGTGCTAATGCGTACTTTATAGCAGGGGGCTGGAAAAAACAGGAAATTACCCAAAATGGCCAACGAATTACTAGTTGCTGTCTCTAACCACTCCTTTGAGGACAAACAAGCAGCTCAGTACTCCCCACTCCCACTGGTGAGTAAAGAAACTACCTCTGGCCACACAAGAAAATGGAGGAACACAGGAACCAAATACAAAGCCCAGGGATCAGCAAAATCTGATCACTGGAACAACTATCTAGGAAAGTTTAGGAAAGGAGAAGTATTTTTTTGTTTTTTTTTAGTTTTTTTGCAAACAGACAGAAAAATACAGTAAATGCTTTGTTTTTCGACTAAATTGCTATCAAAGGCTGGTACACTTGAGTGTATTAGCCTGTTTGTTACTTTTAAGCAAAACTTTAGCCAACAAGTGCAATCAACAATTTAAGCACAGAAAAACAGGAAAATCAGGTAATAAAACAGTAATATAGGCACAAACAGTAGTCGAAAAGCTCAAAAGATCGAAAAATGCAAAATAAAATGTTTAAAAATACTTATAATCATGAAAGTTGTTTTTTCTGCTCTCTGCTGGCTTAGGAACTCTGCAGGGGACCATGAGGAGCTATGCCAAGTTCTCTAATGCCAGAAAAGCCCGCCAAAGCGTGCTTTATAGCAGGGGGCTGGAAAAAACAGGAAATTACCCAAAATGGCCAACGAATTACTAGTTGCTGTCTCTAACCACTCCTTTGAGGACAAACAAGCAGCTCAGTACTCCCCACTCCCACTGGTGAGTAAAGAAACTACCTCTGGCCACACAAGAAAATGGAGGAATACAGGAACCAAATACAAAGCCCAGGGATCAGCAAAATCTGATCACTGGAACAACTAGCTAGGACAGTGTAGGAAAGGAGAAGTATTTTTATGTTTTTTTTTTTAGTTTTTTTGCAAACAGACAGAAAAAATACAGTAAATGCTTTGTTTTTCGACTAAATTGCTATCAAAGGCTGGTACACTTGAGTGTATTAGCCTGTTTGTTACTTTTAAGCAAAACTTTAGCCAACAAGTGCAATCAACAATTTAAGCACTGAAAAACAGGAAAATCGGGTAATAAAACAGTAATATAGGCACAAACAGTAGTCGAAAAGCTCAAAAGATCGAAAAATGCAAAATAAAATGTTTAAAAAATACATACAAAGACATAATATGTCTGAAATAAGTATACCTTTAAGAAAGCTGTCACAGTAAGATACAGCCTTGAAATGGAGCTTTATACAGGGAATGGTTTTGAAGTAGTAAAAAAATCGCAATAGAGATTCTGTGGTATAAATAAGTGAATTGTCTTTGCAAGCAGGTGCCAGTTAGAATACTTTGGGAGTTTTGATGGCACAGAAGTAGAGGCCAGATGTCCTTCTATTCATCTGTTGCAGTATTCTTTACATGAGGGAGTTGCCTGCCAAGGTGACCTGACGTCAGCCAGTATATCAGTCATTTACTACTGTAGGGTGCGCGGCATGTCTGATGTTGGCTGCTGTCAGACGTAGGCCATAAAAGAGAAGTATGTGGGCACCATCCTCAGAACTTCTTTGCCACCAGATGTGCTTCGTATTTCACTGTTGCAGTCATCACACTTGGGTTTTCTACCTGCAGGTAGCCCTCAGTCAGCCCGAATACCAGAGTCTTAGTATTTCTGTGTTGGATGCTGTCACTTCTTCCATGACGTCAGGTCGTCAGGGGTATAAAAACAGGCAGCCAACACAATTACATCAGTCTTTCTTGCCAAGGAGGAGCCTGAAGCAGAAGCAGTTCGCAAGTGCCGGTCGGCCACTACCTGAAATTTTCGTTTTTCAAGTTGATAATCCTGAAGTCTACTAAAGCTAAGTACCCCATTGGGGATCCTTTTTCTTGCTCTAACCGATGTCAGAAAAAGTTAACAGTTGTCTTGCCTGTGGAAAGCAAATACCACACAGAGCTTTTCATTCTTACTGCGTTACCTGTTTAGGCCCAGACCACGACACCCCTCGCTGTCGGTTTTGTGCCTTATTTAATGCCCGAACCATTCGTCGTTAGGCTATTTTTGCTGCTAAATTCTTTTGCTCTTGATCTCCATATTCCAAAATGGCTTTGGTAAGCCATCCGACTACCGATCTTCTGAAAAAACGTAAGGATAAAGACTGCCAATGACGCTTCCGTTAAGCTAGTCACCAGTTCATTGGTACTCAGTGAGGTGCCTTTGCAGCCCCTGATGCCCACTTCTGTGGATTTGCAGGTCTCTGCGAGACCCATTCGGAGTCCAAGATGCTGCGAGATGCTTCTTCAACTATGGAACCAGTGGATGTCTCTACCATGGATGAGTCTGGAGCCGCTGTGTAGGCACCGGCTTCTGAGGGTGTTTTCTGACCTACCGATGTTCGAATTAAACCGACGACTTCTTTTTTAGCCAGAACTACCGAGTTTCTTAAGCCCAGAGTTCGCACTGCACCTAGAAAACCAACAGCCCCCATGCCACAAAAACAAATGCTAAGAATGGCTGAAGATCTTATAACGCTAATTAGGGGAAGCTAGCCTTCCCCTGCTAAGAGACAAAGAATTCAGTTGCCTTCAGATTCTACAAACCAGGAGTCCGATGGCTCTGACATTTCTGATTATCAGGACATGCCTGAGGATTCAGATGCAGAGTAATCCATTCCCTTTGCCTCCCCTCCAGAGGATTTCTCTTTTGGCGAAACCTTACATACTTTAAGAGAGCATTTCCATTGGGAATGCCAAGACTATCTTCAGTCCAAAAAGAGACTCAGAGAATTTTTAGAGCCAACTCAGCACAGGCCTTTAGTTATTCCCCCTGTCCTGGATGTTGTGGATGATGTTTTCATGGAATCCGGTCTTACTCCAGACACCTTACCTCTGGCCCCTAGGAAACCTGACAGGTACTACCGAGTACCTGATTCCCACAAGTTTCTTTTCAAGATTCCTACTGCTGATCCAGAAATCATTTCCCTGGGGACCTAAAGGTATTACGGCCACTACAGCCAAAAATCCTACCTCTTTGGACAGGGATTCCAGAGCTTTAGACAGATGGGGTAAGAAGGTATATACCTCTGCAACTCTTGCTATCCGGGCATTGAATTGTCAGTTTCACATGCTGAAGTACCAGCAACATATTATGGAACTCATTAAACAAAAAATGGTAATATTTCCAGATTGTGCAGAAAATAAAGATTTGCAAGAGCTTATGCATTCTACAAACCAAGTTAGTAAGAGCATACATTGCAGTGTGGCTTTGATACCCTAGAAGCATCTTGCAGGGCTGCAGTCACTGGCTCTGTACTGAGAAGACATGCTTGGCTGAAGGAGCAGACTTTGCCAGATCATGTCAAATCCAGATTACTAGATGCTCCTTTAAATAAGGACATTTTATTTGGCACCAAAGCAGAAGAAGTTCTTAAAAAGATGGAAGAAAAAGCTAAATCTATGCAAACTGTTAAAGAATTCTTACAAGTGCAACCACCTTGATTCAGTAGGCATTGCCCTTCAAAACACTAGTACTTTCCAGCCTCTTCCAGGCCTTCCCAAACAAGACCCAGGGGAAACAGACCACCCAGACTACAGTCTCAGGGTATGCAGAGATTTAAGCAATGGAGTGTTCCCACCCCTAAAACGTGGAGTGGTAAGCCACCTCTCTATGGAAAAAGTTCACAATGACTTCTCAACTCTACTTCCCAGCCCTGCCCAGTTGCTTGTGCCGCTAGGAGGAAAACTTGCCCTTCATGCAAAAAACTGGATGTTCATCACTCAGGACCGATGGGTCCTCAACATTGTATCCCAGAGGTACAAATTTTATTTCCATTCCCTGCCAACCCCAAGCAGGTTTACAGACCTTCCTCCAAACCAGCGGGCAGAGGCTCAAAACCAAGTTCATTCCCTGCTCAATATCAGAGCTATTCAGCTAGTTCCAGTAGAACAAAAGGGGTCAGGGTTTCTACTCCAGACTATTCCTGGTACCCAGGAAAGAGGGCTCCTGGTGCCCAATCCTGGATCTTTCAATTCTCAACACCTTCCTGGTGGTCCCAAAATTCAAGATGCTTACCCTGCAACAGCTTCTCTGTATGCTAGCCAAGGATGCCTTGTTAGTCACCCTAGAATTAAAAGAAGCTTACCTGCACATCCCCATCAGGGAATCATGCAGGAAATATCTATGTTTCAGGGCAGAACATTGCATACTGCAGGCAGAGAAATATCCAAATTTACCCATACTATGACGACTTCCTGATTCAGGCAGACAGCCAGGAATTGCGGCTTCAGCACCTGGCATTTGTAAAAAGACTTCTCACTTCATTGGGGTACACCATCAACGAAAATAAATCACTACTGGTACCCAGTCAATATATTGTATTCCTGGGAGCAAGCTTGGACACAGCTTCCCAGATGGCATTTTTCACTTCAGAAAAACAGGTCTGTCTGACAGGCTACTTCAAACAAATGGCCACCAGAACCCAGCTAACTGCAAGAAAAATACTGCAAGCCCTAGGGTTCATGGCCTCATGTATTCTGCTAATTCCATATGCAAGACTGCATATGAGGAAACTTCAATGGTACTTAAAAAGTCTTTAGTGCCAACATTCTCAGGACCTGGAAACAGTCATTCCTATCATACCTTGTCTGTGGGCAGAGTTCCTTTGGTGTGCAGAAGCATGCAACCACAACAAGGGACTGCATTTTACTCTACCCCATGTTGCCCAAACCCTGAACACAGATGCATCAGACTATGCATGGGGGGCCCACGTGGCTGGCACATGCATTCAGGGCCACTGGAGCCCAAGCCAAATTCTCCTGCACATCAACCAAAAGGAGATGCTAGCTGTACAGAATGCTCTGACATCTTTCAGACACCTAATCCTTCCAAGACAACTGCTGATAAAAACAGACAACACCACAGTTATGTGGTACATAAACAAGCAGGGGAAACCTGTTCTTACTCACTCTGCAGGTTAGCCATGACTCTGCGGTGCACAGCTGTGGACAACCAGGTCCATCTAAAAGCTCAATTCCTGCCAGGCAAACAAATTTCACTGGCAGATGACTTAAGCAGAAATCTTCTAGACCCACACGAGTGGAAATTGGAGCCCAGCACCTTCAACTTTCTGATCCAGAGGAGGGGGACCTCAGAGGTGGATCTCTTTGCCTCCCCCTCACAACCACCAGTTAAGCAAATTTTGCACCAGGAACCCTCACAGCAGGGCCTGGAAGGTGGATGCCCTATCCTTTCAATGGGAAAACCTCTCAATCTATGCCTTTTCCCCTCTGCCCCTTCTCTCAAGAGTACTACTCAAGATAAAAGAAGACAGGCCAAGGACAATTCCAATTGCCCCGGACTGGCCATGCCAGCACTGGTACCCACTCCTGTGCAGCCTGTCAGTGGCACCACCCTGGCACCTACACCAGACCTCTACCTTGCTGACACAGCAGGAGGGACAGATTTTGCATCCAGAATTGCAAACCCTAAATCTTGCAGCCTGGCTTATTCCTTGAATACTCCACCAGCAACCCTAAGTAAACAGGTGCTGGACGTCATTCTTGAGTTCAGAAGGCCTAGTACTAGAAAATCTTATGCGGAAAAATGGAAAATATATTGTTCTTGGATTTAGTCTAAAGGAAAGGACACAGCAGTGCCGTCCTTACATCTAATCCTGGATTACCTAGCAGAGCTACTCCACAGAGGCCTATCCTTCTCCTCCATTAAGATTTACACCTCTGCCATTTTGGGTCATTACAATACTGAGCCACCTCTATTTTCTCACCCTCTCATCAAACAGTTCCTGAGAGGGGCCAACAACTTAAGGCCCCAAAGGAAGGCACCCATCCCTTCTTGGGACCTTAGCTTTGTACTGGAAAAGCTCACGCTTCCCCCTTTTGAACCTGCTGCTTCAGCAGAGTTAAAATTCCTCTCTTGGAAAACAGCCTTGCTTCTAGCCATCACTTAAGCTAGAAGAGTGTCTGAGCTACAGGCAGTGATGGCGGTGGAACCCTTTATTATCTTCCATGCTGACAGGGTTTCGCTCAGGACTAACCCATCCTTTATGCCTTTAGGTGAGAGTGTCTGAGCTACAGGCACTGATGGTGGTGGAACCCTTTATTATCTTCCATGCTGACAGGGTTTCGCTCAGGACTAACCCATCCTTTATGCCTTTAGGTGGTGTCCAGTGTGGCCCTAAACCAATCCATCCATTTGCCAACCTTTTTCTATAACCCTCAGAATAAAGGGGAAAGGATCCTGCACTCTTTGGACATGCACAGACAGCTCAGGTTCTACCTTGGACTAAGCCTTTCAGAAAATCTGACCAGCTGCTAGTCAGCTTTGCAACAGGGGCAGAGGGCAAGACCATTTCTAAACAAGCCTATTTCCAAATGGATAGCACACTGCATTCATTTCTGCTACAAGCACCATGGACAACCAACCCCTCAAGGGGTCAGAACACATTCCAATAGGGCTACTTCTACCTCTACAGCATTTCTCAGGGGAGTCATTACCAGGGACATTCTGGATGCTGTAACCTGAAGTTCTGTACACACCTTCACCAAGCATTGCCACTTAATTATCTTTTCCAAATCCAGGGCAGGATTTGATACAGCAGTCTTGCAAGGCCTACTAGCCAGCCCTAACTCTTCTTGATTGCCTCCACCCTTCCTCAGCTTTGGGAATCAACCCAAGTGTGATGACTGCAACAGTGAAACACGAAGAACATAGTACAGTTGTGCACACTTACCATAAATGTAGATGTTCGAGTGTATTCACTGTTGCAGTCCTGGTTTCCTTACTTCCAGCCCTCTGGTTTTCTCTTATCTTTCTGTCTCTCCTCTCTATGGCTATTCCTAATGGTATTGGTATTTACTTTTTATTGGTGGTGGTTTCCACACCATATACTAGCTCCTTATTTGGGGGCTACTGACATTTGGGGCAAGAAAAACTGATGTAATGGCGTCGGCTGCCTGTTTTTATACCCCCGATGACCTGACATCTTGGAAGAAGTGACAGCATCCGATGCAGAAATACTAAGACTTTGGTATTCAGACCGAATGAGGGCTACCTGCAGGCAGATAACCCAAGTGTGCTGATTACAACAGTGAATACACTCAAACATCTACATTTATGGTAAGTGTACACAACTGTATTTTGGCTTGCCAGTCCCAGATGATGATCTGCTTCTGGAATCATTTTCTTCAATAAAGATAAGTGCCCCATTGGGGAATCCTTTGTCTTTTGCTACTGCTGTTGAGGTTGAGGTTAATGTCATCCAGGAAAGGTAAATGTGACTGTGGAAGGCAGATCCACACAAGGATAGTCATTCCCAGTGCCTTTTCTGTCTTTGGCCCCACCGTGACCATAACAACTGTTCAATTTGTCAATCCATTCTTCCCAAGGCCCTCTATAGCCGGCTTTTTTCCCTCGCTATTTGCTTGGAGAATTAATGGCTTAAGTTCTTAGCTATAAGCACAATGAAAGGTTTCTTGGACCCGATGACTGAGCCTAAAAAGGGGAAGGCCAAAAAAACTTTTCCTGAAGGGGAAGCTGCACTGCTCCCCATGGATGTCTCTCCTGAAGCACATGAGAGCTTGGAGACACTCTCCGTCATGGATCCAGATCCACAGGCCACCGTGGAACCGGACATAGGCATGTCCAGAGAGACCTCACAGACATTTGCAAACAATGTCCAGGGTTAACCTAGGCTCATCCTGTATGAAGGCCCTAGAGGAATTACCCAAATTGTGGTGAGAGAGGATATTGAGTCGGATCTGGTCGAATTTAGGCCTACATCTGGCCCTCCTTCCTTGCATCAGATAGAAACTCCAGCAAAGAAAAAACAGAAAACTAAACCTTCCTCTACCCCCCCAGACCCTCAAAAGGAGTGGCAGAATTTTACACAAGACCTTTTCAAGGCCTTCAAGACTGCTTCCCCTCTTACCTGGACTTTTTCCCCTGAAGAAAATGGGCCAGGACACCTGGCACTTCAGAGGAAGATTCTTCCCCTGATAAGGATAGTGATTCATTGGCTTACTCACCCCAAATCCCTTCCCCGTTGGACTATACTTTGCCAGAGGAAGATTCAAATGGGACAGAATCCCCTATGGAAGAGATTTCATTTGGTGAGACCATCTCAATGATAAGATATCATTTTAAATGGGACAGATTACAAATGTCTGACGTCCAAAAGCAATATTATGACCTTCTTCAGGTGAAAACCACTAGTCCTTCTGCCATTCCTTCAGTTATTTCAGCCTTTTTGGATGCTTTTGCCTCCACATCTTCACACCGTGACTCACAACCTTTGGATCCTAAAAAGCCAGAGAAGTACTAAAAAGTGCCTCAGGATTGCAATTTCCTTTTCAAGGCCCCCGTGGCAGACCCCTTTGTGATTTCAGTAGCCTCTGATAAGGATTCCAGGTCACTTTCTTCTACTTCCCTCCTCCCCTCAGACAAGTGGGTTTGGTATCTGTCCAATGGAAGAAGTCTGTACATTTACCTACCTCTTTGCAGACTAGCCTTGCAGGCTTGGGAAGTAGCCTGCCTACTGGAAATATCTCTTCAGGTGGTATACATTCCTTCCAATCAGATCTCTGTGGCAGACACACTGAACCAATCCAGAACACAGGCCTGCAAATGGTGCTTCACGAGGATGTGCTCCTGGACGTTGCCACCAGTGGGGTATTCCACAAATATATTTTTTTGCCTCCTCTCTGAAAAAAACAACTTCCAAAAATTTGTGCTGGAGAACCACATCCTCAGGAATGGAAAGTGGAAGCCCTGTCAATCTCCTGAGAGGGGAAATTTCTGTATGTCTACCCTCCCCTACCACTCATTCCAAAAGTTCTGCTGAAAATTCAACAGGACAAGCCAGAAATCTTGCTGGTGACTACCTGTTGGCCAAGACAGCACTGGTTCACTCTTCTACATTTAGCCAAGGACAATCATGGCAAGTTACCACGCACGGTAGACTTGCACAGAATAAGGGCTCCCTCATCCACCCACAATTGGAAACTCTTCAACTGACCCTGTGGGTGGTAGAGTCCAGATTCCTTTCTGACACCTTTATTCTGAGGACATACTTCAACTCCAGCAGGAGGCCATGAAACCCAATACAAGAAAGTCTTGCCATTCCAAATGGAAGAGATTTTCCTTTTGGTGTCTCACTTGGAATTTGGACCTGCTTACGGTGGATCCCCCTATTGTTATGTCATATCTGAGTGAATTGCTTAATGCAAGCTTAGCTTATTTCTCTATAAAAGCACATTCATCTGCAACCTCTGCATGTCTACCTTTTTCTCCTCCTCTAGCTCCCAGGTTGGAATCCAAACAATTTATTGAAGGCGTCCTCCACATTAGACCTCCCAGGAGACCTGTAGCCCCCCCCCCCCCCGCCAGGATCTTAACTTTGTGCTAGAGAAACTGCCACAAACAACTTCTGAGCCAGCCTCCTCTAGCTCTGTCAAACACTGTACCTGGAAAACTGTTCTTCTGGTTGCTATTACCTCCGCCAGGAGAGTTTCAGAACGACAAGCCGTAATGGCTTCTCCTCCATTGTTGAGCTTCCACAAAGACAGACCCTTCCTTCACGCCAAAGGTAGTTAATGAGTTGTCCTTAAACCAGGCCATTCATCTACCTACCTTTCCCCCTCTCCCCAGAACAGTAGTGAGAAGATATTACACACACTTGATGTACACAGACAACTCAGGTTTTGTCTGCACGAGACTAAACCTTTTAGAAAGTCAGACCAACTGTTTGTGTCATTACCACCCTAGGTCTCTGGGATTGCCAGTGTCCAAACAGACCATCTCCAACTGGATCTCCAACTCCATTTCTTTCTGCTGTGCCCACATTGGTAAAGCCCTTCCTGGCACAGTCAAAGCTCACTCTGCTAGGGCAGTGTCTTCCACAGGGCCTTCCTCAAAGGGCTGGACACTAACTCCATTCTAGGAGCAGCTGCTTTGGACATCTGTCCTCACCTTCACCAGACATTGTAAGCTGGATTCTATCTCCAGGTCCAGGGTAGCTTTTGGCAAGGCCATTCTGTATGGTTTCTGAAAAATTCTTCTGCCACCTCCATCTTCCTTTCTGCATCCAGGTCCAGTCACATTTCTTTAGATAGATAATCAATATCCAGTAGGGTTATTTGCTCACTGTACCTCCCATGATGCTCTGGTTGTTAAAAATCCCCTTGTACTGTTCCCTGCTATCTTTGTATACCTCTGCTCAACTGAAGGATGCCAGAATTTAAACTGGTGATGTGAGAGCGTTCCTTACAGGTTTCTGTTACTTTAATTCTTAAATTGTACTTTATATACAGTTAAAATATCTTATTTTGTTGAATTTTGCCCTCAATCTAGCAATCTCACTCTATAAATTACCTGAACTGATGCTGCAGCGCACTTTGGAGTTGTTAAGATTGTGTGCTGCATCGGAGACTTAGTAAATACAGTTGTTTTTTACTGCATACTTGCAACTGTGTGTGGTTACATGTTATTTTGTAGTCAGTTCAACTTGATATTTGTTGGATTTCAGAATACTATTGACATAGATTGTATTTTATTTTAGCTGCCAATGCCTTGACTTTTGATGTGATATTAGAGCTGTTTTGACTGTCTTGTTCTAACCTGCCTCTTTGCATTCTAT
Source organism: Protopterus annectens (assembly GCF_019279795.1). Taxonomy (NCBI): domain Eukaryota; kingdom Metazoa; phylum Chordata; order Ceratodontiformes; family Protopteridae; genus Protopterus; species Protopterus annectens. The sequence goes on along the minus strand of NC_056739.1, from coordinate 1,024,415,126 downwards.
TACTAATCTCTGCTCTTATTATGTATCCTACCTACCCCTCGTTACCTATCTTGTAAGCAGTCACATTTTTCTTCTGCACTTGCTCCTTCTTTTGTTAATCTGTTTTTTTTTTGTCTTTTAATCTCTCTGTCTCTTTCTCTCTGTCTCTCTCTTTCATTGCAAGTGTTATAGACTTTCTAATGTGTCCCACAAACACACCTAACCTTCCCTCTCCTCCTCTCTTCTTAGGTCACAAGGCAATTAATTTCACTCATCCCTGAAAACGCCACAGCTGTGTGATTGGACACTTTCTGATTTGATACACCTCAGCTGCTCCTTTCTCAAAGCTACTGCCCAAATATTTAATGTATTTTCTATATTTAAATGTTTTATAACAATATTTGTGGACCTTTAATCACCTGCTGCACATCACCGGTACATTCTGGTATTCGCCACCCCTCCCATATTGCTCTTTTGTCTTTCTTATTTACCTGTTTGTAACAGTACTCCCCACTTAAATCAGTTGTAATAGTTTCTAATCAGAAACTCTCCCCTCATCTTACCCTCAGTTTTCTGCTATTCCCATTTTCCTGCAACTGTAGACTAACTGCTTTCAGTTACCAGCATTATTATTTCTCTTTAGATTACATTGGCAATTATTTATGATTATCTAAACTACAGCTACAGTCCAAAAGTTAGCATCTTTTACTGGTGCTCACTCCCTCACTTTTTACTTTTCCACATATTTCTCTCTTCCTTCACTCCTCTCCCAAGCTACATGTTCCATAGTACAGTTTTACTGCATACTGTTTTTCATTTCAAACGGCTTAGTTTTAGTTACCTACATAATAGCATACACTTACTCTTGGTAGCTTACTGATTGTTTCAAGAGACAGTCTCGAACACAAAGATCCTGGTCCAGCCCACTCTGTTCGCTCTCGGTCCGCTCGGGCTCACTCCGCTTCCCTACCTTATCTTATATTCCCACCCATCCCTGCATACCCTAACTTTATACTAAGGCCATCCAAACCACTCCCTTCTGCCACTCCCTATTTCCTCCCCAGCCCACCTATCAGCTGTCAGTTCCTATCAACAAAAAACACCACTTGCACTTTAGTCTAACCCTGCATCTATTTTAAAACACCACTTGCACTTTAGTCTAATCCTACATCTATTTTAATTGCACAACCTTCAAAAACCAGCTCACCTTCCCTCTTTCTCCCTTTTACAAAATAATACACCTTCCCCTAACTACCACTCTACTCATTTTTCTCACTATCTGTACCTCCTAACATCACGGCCTAACTTCATAAACTCTGGCACTGCACTTAGCTACACATATACTCACTGCTGAACTACTCATACATTCCATATTGCTCCTACTTGTTTCTATCACAGTGACCCCTACCTTCTTAAATTAAAAATATTGCCTCTCCCCTTACCACCTCCCAAACTCAATATAAAACATCTGTTCCTTACCCTCTACTGCTGCAAAACTCTGTATACTAAGTATACTACTCTCAGAGGATATACAATCCAATCCTGGACCTACCTCCAGCTCCTCTCTCCCTACCCATCCCATACCCCCACTTTCTCCCCTCCACTCTTCTCCTCCTCTCAGACTTACACCTCCATATCTAGGAGACACTTAACTATATGCTCTGTTAGTATTCAAAGTATACTAAACAAAGTCACCGAACTTCACTCCTGGATGTCTCTACACTCCCCTGATATCCTCATCCTCACTTTCTCAGAAACCTGGCTAAAACCCCATTTATCTGACAGAGAAATACTACCCCCTGGCTACAATATCATTCACCAGGATAGACTCACAAAAAAAGGAGGTGATGTAGCTGTCCTGTACTCTGATCAACTCACCATATACCCACTAGTTGTCACTCTACCAAACTTCCACCCAGCAGAAGTCCTCATATTAAACTGCAAACTGAACAATCACAAAAAGTTTACCATTGCCACCATCTACATACCTCTGGAAAAAAACATCCCTATCCTTGAACACTTTCTGTCCGGAATCGCTCAACTATCTCCTATGAAACTGTTATAGTTGCTGACATAAACATATAGTCCTCTGTCTCTCCAACTATAGCATTAACATTTATGGGTTTTCCCAACTAATTACTACTCCCACTTGCCTTAACAAACGTTCATATACTGGCACTACACTGCACTGGATCCTTACCTCCCAACAACACCTCTACCATAACACTTCCTGAGTCTGTAAGTGACCAACTCCCTACTTGTATCCAGAGATACTCTCCCCAGTTGCTTAAATCCCAACATTGCAAATACTGCCACAAACTCTTTAACGTCAACCCTGACACCTTTAGTCATATACTGTCCTCTATTAATTGGTCCTTCCTCCATGATCTTTCCCTCAAAGAAGCTGTTCTTATATTCAATAATATTTTTCTTAACACCCTAAACTCCCTTGCCCCATCAGAAAATTTAGAATTAAATCCAACTTTGCTCCCTGGATAGCAGAAGAAACTCACATCCTCATGCAAAAATGGGATATCTCCTAGAAAAACTAGCAAAAAAACAAAAACCCCTTCAATCTCCAGTATTACAGAGAACTACATAATCTAACAAAAAAAGTCAACCATGACAAAAAAAAAACGTTTATCTCAAGCCACAAGAAAATCCCAGTTCTAACCCCCAAAATGTCTTGAATACTGTCAACAGGCAATTACATCCAGTTAACCCCTCCATCCCAAGTCCATCCCCTAATTGCTCTGCCTTGGACACTGCTATTCTTTTAAACTCCTTTTTCATTGATTCTCTTCAGAAATTAACTAAAAAAAAAAGAAAAAAAAAACACAAATACATACCCCGCTATTTCTCCACCCCACTCCTCTCATACATCTTCTTTCTCCCTTAAACCTGTCTCCACTGCTTATATCAAATCACGTCTCAGAAAACTCAAAACACGCTCTCCTTCCACTGATAACTTACCACCTCTTTTCATTAAATTAGCAGCAAAAGCTATCACTTATCCCATCTACATACTAGTCAGTAGATCAGTCCAGGAAAACTCAGTACCAGATATCTGGAAAAAATTCTCTTACTCCCCTTCATAAAGGAGGTAACTCCACTGAGCCCTCTAATTTCAGACCTATAGCTGTTCTATCTCCCTTATCAAAGATTCTTGTAAAATGCATCCATAAACAACTCCTTGCCCATCTGCTACAGGAAAATCTTCCATACGCAACATGTTTTTTGCCCAAACTATAGCACATCTACAGCTATATATCTTTTACACAGACTATCTCTAGATCTCGAGACAAATTAGTCTCATATCTATTCCTTGAGCTCTCTAAGGCCTTTGACACAGTCTCCCACAATCTACTTCTGTCCAAACTGTCTAGCCTTAATCTCTCCAACTTCACTATTGCCTGGTTCTCTAGATACGTATCCAATCAACTTCAATCTGTTTGATGTCTCTCTGCATCTTCTCCTTTCCTCTCTGTCCAAACCAGGGTTCCCCAAGGTTCCATCCTTGGACTCCTACTACTTAACATTTTCGCTAATAATCTCTCTCTCTCTCCTGTACTTATTCATTTTTAATAAAATACTCTGACTCTACAATAATTTACACTTCTGACAATCTCCCCCACCTACTCTTCTTTACCCAAGACTCTCTGCACTCAGCTGAAAAATGGCTAACATCCAACCAACTCCTACTCAACCTTAATAAAACTAAACTTCTTTTCCTTCCTAAATCTCTCCAACACCTTAAGTCTACTTTCTCTGTCTCCTCCCTTAATAACACACCTATCAAGGTTGACCCCCACACTAAACTACTATGGGTCATTATTGATGATCAACTTAAATTTGATCTTCATATCCATAACTGTATCAAAAAGACGCATCAAAAATGGGCCTACTTTATAGAAACAAAAAATTCCTCACAAATGAATCTAAACCCTCACTAGCACAAGCCTGTCTACTACCCACCGTAATGTATGCTGCCCCAATCCTTATAAACCTTAAAACAAATCTCTTGTCTAAACTTGAACATGTACAATAAAATTGCTTGATTTGCTATTAACTTGCCCTACCACTCACACCACTGCCTATCGCTAAAAAACCTACACTGGCTAGAACTACCAACAACTCCTTCTGCTTCAACTACACTTGACTCGCTCCATCTTAAACCAACCCCACTCCTGTCCTGCTCTTTCAACACTCGTCAGCCCCTACATCCATAACCGTACACCCTGCAGCTCAGACCAACTCCTCCTCCAGATCTACAAACCCAATAAAACCATTGGCAAAATTCTCTATGATTACTAATGCATGGTAGAAACTCCCACTATTTTTAACATCAATCTCTAGCTTAAACTGTTTCAAAAAAACTTTAAAAGACTATCTACTAAATTCTTGGACCTGCTGTTGCACTCACCCTTCTTAATTGACCTGACCTCTTTCCTAATTCCCCCTCCTTTCTAGTCGTCTGTTTCATTCCATCTCTCATCCTCCATTTTACCCTAACATTTATTATACTTAAAATATCTTATCCTGTTGAACTGTTGCATTTTTTTTCTTCTTCTATTCTCTACCCACCTCCTGCTTCATAATTGCTAGCTACTGTACTTTCATCTAGCTACTGCAAAACTGTATTGTAATTATTGTGATACTTGCAGTTTATACTTCCACTGTGATTATGTTTTAGGATGAAACTATTAGTAGTTACTATAAAATTGTTTGTTACCACCATTTTACTTTTATGTACAATTTTTAGTTTACTTGTAATCATCTTTTGTAGCTTTTCTCCTTGGGTCTCTGCTGAAAATGGGCATCTGCCCAGTCGGACTAACCAGGTCCACAAATGTCAAATAAAATAATAAATAAAATGAGCTTTTGTATTCTCCCTTATGTAAAGAATACTGCAACAGTTAAATAGAAGGAAATAGATCAATTGTGTAAGAACTTACCATAATGATAAATTTCCTTCTCTTCTTTGTTGTAGTATTCTATCCCACCCTCCTCCCCCATTTCCTTCTGTTCTTGGATGCATCGATCCTCTTTCTGTTGGACTGTCTCTCCCCCTGGGGCTTCAGTTCTGATGGTGGTGCATGCGTATGTTTCTTTTATGGCCTACGTCTGATAGCAGCCTACATCAGATGTACCACGCACCCTACAGTAGTATAAGAATTTGATATACTGGCCGACGTTGGGTCGCCTTGGCAGGCAACTCCCTCATGTAAAGAATAATGCAACAGAGAAGAGAAGGACATCTACCTTTATGGTAAGTTCTTAAACAACTAATCTTTTTCTATGGTAAAAATCATGTATGGATGCACAAAAAATGCATGCTGATATATAAAATAAGTTGTTAGAACTGAAGTTTTAGGCTTGCCACCTTTTCAAATGGCCAAAATGGGACATTTTTGGTACAAACATCAGATTTTACACGCCGACACATACCCATGGTCAGTACAGTGGTTAGAACTTAACTTTTTTGCCTAAATAAAAGCTTATTCTTGTAGCATTTTAGTTGCTTATTCTGTTTCTTATAACATTTAGGTATTTTAGATACAGAATAACTGTTTTATGAAACTATTACATAAAATATAGGAAATAATTCTGTCCTAAAATATCAGGACATTTGCCATTTTTACAATTTTTTGTCAGGACATAACTGCCCAAAGATGGACTGTCCCTCACAAAGTGGGACAGGTGGTAATCCTGTGAAGTTTCAATGTAAGAGATTCGCTGAATATTCTTGTGGCAAATTACTGTAGAAACAGACTCACAGATCCTTGCAAAGCACATTCAGAAAGTCTTTGTACATGATAGCTCCAAGATTTAAAAAGGTGTTACTTAATCCACAACAGTATCATGTGAAAGTGAAGTACAGATCAGACAAGGTACTACAAATAACATCTATGTTGAATAGGGCACGTTTACCAGAATTGCAGATAAAAGAAGCGGGCCTTATTTATGTAATTTGGCAACTGACAGTATGTGTGTGTGTGTGTCTTTCGGCTTTTCCCGGTTAGGGGTCGCCACAGCGGAACTCCGGTCCGCTAATGATTGGCAATAGATTTTTACGTGCTGGCTTGCTGGGCCTAAAGTACAACCTTCAATGAAGGAACGCCCATTCACGCATGTTGCCACACAGAAGACGGTCTGAGAATCGAACGGGCAACGTCTAACTGTGAGGCGACAACGCTACAGCAGCACCACCACCGCAGTAATTTGGCAGCTGACAGTAACAGATGGGGAAAAAAAGTAAAAGAATTACAGAGATTTACTGGCAGCTACTGAAGGTTTTTACAACAAAACATGGGCCTGATCAGAAAATATCAGTGAGGAAAGAAATATGTCTCATTTTTCTTGTAGGGAATAAACCTGTGTCCAGAGTTTAGCACTGAGAACTGACAAGGTAATAGCTCAGATGCAGAGGTTATTGGTCTCTTATCACCACTCTAGATGGAAAGCCACTCTAATACAGTGGTTGGCAGAGATCAGAGGGATGTACAGTTTATTAAAGGAGAAAATGTTAGGAAAAAGGCAGTGGGATGTTGGTGGTGGAGCTAATAAAGCTAGTAAAAATAATTGAAAGAGATATACATAGTAACTTGGTTGAATGAGTTGCCTCTAACAGAAAAGTTACAAGGATAGGGGCTGCAAGCAACAGCAATTTCCAGAAGTCTGAATATTTGTTTGTGGTGGTGCTGAGGTAGCGTTGTCACCTCAGAGTAAGACGTTGTCCTGTTCAATTCTCAGGTAAAGCGTCTTCTGTCTGGAGACATGCGTGAATGGGCGTACCTTCGTTGAAGGTTGTGCTTCAGAGCTGGCAACTCGGCACATAAAAATCTACTGCCAATCATTAGCAGACTGGAGTTCCACTGTGGCGACCCCTAACCGGGAAAAGCCGAAAGATACAACATACAACAAGGGCATTAATGTACTGGGACCATTTAATGATATGAGGTAAAATAATGATGGGGAAACAACAGATGCATAAAAGTGTATAATGTAGAATAAACAGAAAATTATAAAATAAATTAAAAGAGAACTTAAAGTCTTTGAAATTTAATGCAGTCTAGAGGAATGAAGGTGGCTCAGTAAGGTCTGAACTTATTTCCAAGAAATCTAAGAATACCATACCAGCAAATGAAGCTGGCAGTGGTCCTGTACAATGTTTTTTCATGCCAACAGTGAATGAAACATGCCGTTTTTCATCAACCAGCATGGACCCAGGTAGTGATTACACAGCCAGGGACAGTGTTCACAATCAACAATAGGACTACAAGGGTCAAAAGAATTACTACAAATCCAGATACAGTAAGAGGTTAGTACTTGGAGAGTACATGGTTGTTATGTCAAAAATTTGTATTTCATGTTTTTGGATCGTGTAAGAGAGATAGGTAGGATACTAGCGATGATGAGTTAGAGTTTAGGGAAATCAGTGACAAGTCAAATTAAATGCGTATGCCTAAGACAAAATGCCCCTGTGAATTTTAAATATGTGCTCAAAACAACAAAAAAGAATAAGAAGAGTGTCTTTTAAAAGAATAATAAAAGTGTTTTATATAGTGAATAGTATTCTTGTTTTCCACTTGCAGTACTAATTGTCATAATGTACTAATTGTCAGACAAAATATAAAAAAAGATATAAGCATGTGCTGCTTTTGTCTTAATACAACTCCTTTTTTAGTTGTTTAGAGAAAAGTTCTTTTTTCTGGTGTTTTAGTTGATTTTTTCTTCAGTTGCATTTGCTTATTTTGGCTAACAAAGTCAGTGGGTGTTTTGTTTTGTTTTGTACTAGTGTTGAGGCCGTAAGTAATGAAGAGGACAAGAACTGTGTTATAGCCTGATCTTGGATTACGTCATATGAGTTTTGTAATGAGATGGGTGAGGACTTGATGCAGTAAACTAGTAAAGAAAGCTGATTTTGGGAGTTCCCCACAGATTAATTGTTAAAATGTCCCATAATGACAATATTTTTATAGAATTTAAATGTAAATAATGTTGTTCTCTAAGGGATTTGGATTTGTCATACTTGCTTGGAGATAGGAGGAAAGCTATGGCAAAAATGAGACTGACAAAGTTCCCTAGCTGACTATTTACTAAGAGATGTTTAAGGCTTTTGTTATTTGTTCAGTTGGTTTTGGATGTTGGGGAAGCATTTAGGCTGTCTTTTATTAGTATTGCAGCTCCCACACCAACTATTTTTCGTGGTCTGCTGTCAAAGGTGTAAGTTTAGCCTAGGAAGTGAAGACTCGGGTTTGGGCTAAT
>NC_056739.1:1024339379-1024401879 GCF_019279795.1 Protopterus annectens | reverse complement strand
CTCAAAGTCCCTTAAATACCAGCCCCTGGCCCCTAAAAGGCCATATAGGTCATGCTTCTGTCTGCAAAGTCCCTGATGACCACGAGTACCTCATTAAAGTCACCTATGGCAGACCCAGCTGTCATTGCTGTGGCTCCAAATAAGCATTCCAGGTAGATTTCTTCCTCCTCCCTCCTGCCAAAAGACAAAGACAGCAAAGTGATGGATAAACTGTGAAAAAAGAGCTATACTTCATCCACCCTGGCCTTTAATTACTAGGCACACATGGTTAAATATGCCTTGTACCTAGTCTCAGGCAACTTCATTACTGTCTTCTTTGCCAGATTCCCCTACCAAACCCCAGTTTGTGTGTAAGCTTTCCTTAGCAGCACAAGTTGCCAGACATTTTATAAAATGCAGCTATGATGCTGCTGAGGCCTCAGCCAGATCAGCTGCCTCAGCCTCTGTACTGCACAGGTACTCCTGGCTCAGACTACAACCCCTCCCTGATGATTTCAAAAACAAGATCTTAGATGCTCCTCTGGAGAACAAATTCCTCTTTGGCAAGCAATCTGCAAAACTATTCAGGAGCTTGCAGGAAAAAAGCAAGGAGCTTGAGGACCTCAAACATTTATTGGACTCACTGGTTCCAAAATTGTGTAGGAGCTACCCTGCTAAACCCACCTTTGATAGGAGAGCATCTGCTCTTTCCTCTTCCTTCTCAAAACACAGGAAAGGGGCTAGAAAAACATCATCCCCCAGGACTGCCTCCTCCCAATCCACCCCCAGGCAGCCCTTTTCAGACAGACCAAACAATGCATGACTGCCTAAACCACCTTCCCCTCTCTACCCGCCTCTCTCACTGTCTATCTCTTTGGCAACATATCCCTTCAGACCACTGGGACTTATCAACAGTGGAAAAAGAGTACTTTATGACCTGGCAGGAAAAACCCTTGTCAACAGATGTACCCTTCCCTCCAAAAAAACAACTCCGCCTGATACCCCAGATCATCAAAAATTTACTATCACAGGGGACCATAGAAGGGGTTCCCATAGGCCAAGAGAGTCAAAGGTTTTACTCCATGCTCTTCCTGGTCCCAAAATAGGAGGACCGTTGGAGGCCTATACTGAACCTGTCCCTGTTAAACCCTTTCCTGCATGTGCCTTCCTTCCACGTGCTATTCCTTCAAATCCTTCTTCCACTACTGTGCTTTCATGGCCACTTTGGACCTGAAGGAGACATACCTCCATATCCCCATCCACCCAGACTACAGGAGATTTCTACGCTTTGCTGGGCTATCCTAGTACTTTCATTTTACTGCCTTGCCCATTGGTTTGTTTACAGCACAAAGTGTCTAGCTCCAGCAGTAGCCTGCTGCCGAACAAAAGGCATACAAATTTATCCTTATCTGGATGACCTCCTCATCCAAGCAGAAGAAGCAAGTATTCTCAGGGCACACCTTCAATTCACTATGTCCCTCCTTCAAAGTCTGGGGTTTACACTCAGCCTAACTAAATCCTCCCTTTCTCCATCACAAGACCAAACCTTTTGGACTGCAGAATAAGGACAGACTTGATGAAGGCTTTCTTTCCTCAAGACAAGGTCACTTCCCTTAACAAGTACTTCCAAGAGTTACTTCTAGTTAACCACATCTCTGCCAAGCAATTCCACTGTCTTCTGGGCTTCATGGCAGCAACTCTTCCTATGTTGCCCCATGACAGGTTGCACATGAGGAAGTTCCAGTGGTATTTGAAAAATGTCTGCTCCCAACACAATCACCCCCTGGACTTTCAGGTGTCCTTCCTGCCCTGCCCGAAAAAAGAGCTGAGGTGGTGGATCCAACAAGTAAGCCAGAACCCAGGCCTTCCTCTGAAATACACCAAGCCAGTGCACTTCATGCACACAGGTGCCTTGGATATAGCATGGGGTGGGGGCACTGCAGACAGTCGCAAGGTACAGGCTCAATGGGAGCCCTCCCTCCAGAGAAAACATATCAATGTGAGGGAAATGATGGCTCTCCTAGTTCTAAAGGCCTTCCTACCTCTAATATGGCCAGGTCCCCTTCAACACCACTGTGATGTGGTACATCAATGAATGGGAGGGAAGAGAGCAGATCCTACTTACTTTGCAGGCTAGCAGTACAGGCATGGGAGTCGGCCACCCAGTACAATGTCACACTGCAGGTGGTCTATATCCCATCTCAGGACAATCATCAGGCTGATGCCCTCACCAGATCATTCTCGCAACATCATGAATGGATGTTACACAGAGATGTTTTTTTAGACATTGTCCACCGATGGGGCACCCCATCTGTTTGCTTTCCCTCAGAACAGACAATTACAGCTATTCTGCTCCAGACTCCCCTGCCCAGTAATGCAGAAAGTGGATGCCTTTTCAATTTCTTGGAAGGGGCTGTTCCTTTATGCCTTCCCCCCCTTCCCTCTCATTCAGAAGGTCCTGCTGAAAATTCAGAGAGACAAACCAAAAATCTTGCTGGTGACCCCCTGTTGGCTAAGGCAGCATTGGTTCCCCCTTCTTCTCTCTGTTGCCATGGGCAATCACCACAAGTTCCCTCACAAGGTGGACCTGATCATTCAACGGAAGGGATCCCTCATTCATCCTCATTTGAAAACCCTCCGCCGAACCCTGTGAGTGATAAACTTCTGATCCCTTTCAGACACCTCTATTCTGAGGACGTGTTATTTGTCCTGCAGGAGGCCAGAAAACCCACTACCAGCTTCTCCAGTTGGTGTCTTCAGAGACAAGTAGACCCCTTTCAAGTGGATGTTCCTGTAGTCTTAGCCTATGTGTGTGAGCTCCTAAAATCAGAACTTTCATATTCTTCAGTGAAAGTCCATTTGTCAGCCATTTCATTATGCTTACCTATTGATTCACCCCTCTTATCGAGATTGTAGGTGGAATTTTTTCTTAATGGGGTTCTCCACATCAGACCACCAAGAAAACCTATCCCTCCTCCATGGGACCTGAACTTTGTACTGGAGAAACTTACCACTGCCTCCTTTGAACTGGCAGCTTCTGGCACTTTAAAGATGTGAACCTGGAAGATTGTCTTGTTAGTAGCCCTTACTTCAGCTAGAAGACACTCTGAGCTACAAGCACTCATGCCCACTCTTCCCTACAGTGTCTTCCACAAAGACAGGGTATCTCTTCATAGCAAATCCCTTCTTCATGCCCAAAGTGGTCAATGAACTGTCCCTTAACCAATCTGTCAATTTACCCACCTTTTTCCCTTCACCACAGAATGAGAGTGAGAGAATGCTCCATTCCCTTGATGTTTACAGGCAACTGAGATTTTATCTGGACAAGACCAAAGACACTAGAAAGTCCAACCAGCTCTTTGTCATTTCACCCTAGGGCCCTGGGGAAAGCTGTGTCTAAACAGACAATATGTTCCTGGATATGCAAAAGTATTATCTTTTGTTATTCTTTCCATGGTAGAGAGTTACCCAACCCTGTTAAAGCACACTCTGCTAGAGCAGTGGCCTCTTCAGGGGCCTTTCTCAAAGGCCTGGATATGGCCACTGTCCTAAAGGCAGCCACATGGTCCTCTGTACATACCTTCACCAAGCATTATAAATTGGACAACATCTCCAGAGCTAGGGCAGGATTTGCAAAAGCCATCCTCCATGGTTTCCTGGAGACTGCTACCTCTTCCTCCACCCTTTGTCCTGCTTGAGCTGTGGTACTCTCCCACAAGTGAGAATACTGCAACATGTGATTAGAAGGGCATACATTACATGTGTAAAATCTTACCATAACCATAGATTTCTTTCTCTTCCATGTTGCAGTATTCCTTCCCTTCCTCCTACTCCCCTATATGACGTTTTCCTTGTCTGGATGGCATCCTTCCTGTTTTCCTCAAAGTATTGTCCAACTGGTCAGTCAGTTACGAAGTCTGTGCGTGCGGACATTACATTTATGGCCCACAGTTTATGGCCCTGCATGTGATGTACCACGCACCTGACAGAACCAGGCTTAAGCTTTAGCACAGGAGCCGGATGTTCAAGTCACCTGAAGCAGAGGATCCCATGAGTGAGAATACTGCAATATAGAAGAGAAGGACATGATGGTTATGGTAAGATTTTACACAACTAATCTTTACATGCACATAGTCTTAATACTGGCATGTCAGCATTTCAGACCTGTTAGTGGCTGACTGTCGCAAGAATCAATGGCAATAGGGAGTAAGCAATTAAAATGCTAACAAGCTGAAGGGTAATACTCAATGTACAAGCATGGATAGTGAATGATTTACAGACATCACTAAAGTGGGGAACACAAATCCAAATCAGTTTTGATACTAATTTATCATACCCTTAATATACCATTTATCCAACTGAACATAGGTCTTCAAATAAGTATGAGTGCATGTTAAGATGAAAAACAACTGAGACACCCAGGGAACTGCTTTCTTTTTTATAATCATTTAAATGGAAATTTGTTGTGACAATGGGTAGTTCAGAAGAGAGGATTGCTGATAAACTGCACTGTGTAACTTAATTTTGAAGCTGTAATGTTCTTCTCTATTGTCGCCTCACAGCAAGAGGTTCTCATGTTTGATCCTCGGCTGGGGTGCCTTCTTTGTGGAGTCTGCATGTCCTCCCTGTGGTTGCTCCTGTTTCCTCTCACATCCCAAAGACATGCTATAGATGGATTGGACACTCTAAATTGGCTGTAGGTGTGAGTGTGTGTGTGTATGCCTTCTGTGGAAGCTTGGGCGATGGGCTGGCAACTCAACACCATAAAAACTCCACTGCCAGTGATGAGCAGACAGGTGATCTGCTGTGGCGACCCTTAATAGGGAAAAAGCCGAAAGAAGAAGAATGTTATTCTTTATTGTCATTTGCATACAAAACAATTTCAGAGATTCACTGTTGGGAGTATAGCCTAATGGTTAAGGTGTTTGCCTTACAAACACAAGGTCCAGGGTTTGAGTCTCACAAGGGATAATTGGCTAGGCTTAAAATGTCTTGCAAGGGCAGTTAGCTTAGTACTAATCTATGAACCTAAAAAAAATAAATATTTTGTGATAACATTTTGTACCAGTCTTTTAAACCCCTCATACCACTTGTATTGGTAAACACCAGCAGTAGGTCTTTAGTGGATATTTTAGTAGGATTTTGATATGGTCACTGAAGAAATATAAAGAGCTGAAGTGAACCTGGCATATACTCATTTTGCACAGCTTTAAGCAATATTGCATCAACACAGGTGGCCCCTGTTATTGTAAAGCCTACGTATTTTGTGTTGACATTCAGATGGCAAGCATTTTTTTCTCTTTCTAAAGTAGTATATATTCCATGGTACATTGTCTCTTGTAGGAAAACCAGCATGGCAAGATCTGGTTTATAACAGTGAGGTGTGTCACTGATCTTGTATTATGTTGAGGTTTTTTACCAATCAGAAATCATGAGCTGTGAGTCAGAATTTTTGTGGATATAGAGGAATTTACACTTGATAACATTAAAAGAAAACAGAAGAAATTAAGCAGACACTAATGACTATGTAGCTAAAAATGTTTACCCCCCCCCCCCCCATCAACAGGAATGACTTTCAGTACAATTATGAAGGGATAATTATGTATCCTCATGGAAATAATGCTGGCAGAGACAAAGGTGTTGTTAATGAAGATGGGCAATATTTTTTAGACCAGCAGGACCCAACCCCCCCCCCCCCCCCCCAGTAATGAGAATGCAGTCATGGTTAATGAAACAAATGGTATGAAAACAAATGCAAGGACACATTTAAGTCACATTAATAATACAGTTTATAATCTGAGTGATTTTTGTTTAAATCAAGTACATGTGGCTGTACTTAAAGATTTTACCTTTGTACCCGAGTTTAAAATTGATATAGCAAAGCTGCTCATTAATTTAAAACTAAATCACTTTTCAACTAAATTTGAAACTTTTCTTCAATGGTAGAACTGATAATCCAGTTAACACTGTAGCCTCTTTAAGACGTAGGAGCATGTTTATACCCCCACGTACCCCACTAGTTGCCACATTTGAACAGCTAGTTGAAAATTAATTCAGACAAATGACAAGCAACAGCAAAAGAGCAACAGACAATTTAACTAAACAAGAAAGAATGTGTTTGTCAGAATTTTCCAACAATAGAGAATACAGGGTTATGAAGCCTGATAAGGGTGGTGGGGTGGTCATTACGAAACAATTTGATTATGCATGCAAGATTTTTGAAATGTTAAATGATAAGACAACTTATGAAAGAGCTATCAGTGAGGTAAATAGAGCTTACCTCAAGATTGATTTAATGCTACTGGATGCTTTGAATCAAGGTTCTTTGAATGTAGGTGACTACAAGTATCTTAAGGTAGAATTTCCTATTATTCATGGAATTTTCAGAGTACCTAAGATACACAAAAAACATACTGATCTTCCATTTAGGCCAGTAGTTGTGGTGCAAGGATCAAAGACAGAGTCACTGGCAGCATTTATTGACCACTATTCCAACCTGTGCTGCAGACTTTTACACACATTCTTAGAGATTCTTGGCACTGTCTAGAACAATTGAGAATTCTTGAAATGCATCAAGAATACATTTTTGTGGATGTTATAAACCTCTTCTCAGTAATACCACATGATTGCAGGTTTGAAATTATATGAGCTTAGTCTAGTGCAAAGAGGTGAACTGGAGCAAACCAAAGTGAATTTGTTACTAGACATGTTAGAAACAGTGTTGGTCAACAATTTCTTACACTTTGATGGAGAATTCTTTAGACAAAAATCGGGGGTGGCAATGGGAGCAAAATGTGCCTCAGTATTTGCCAGCTTACTATTGGCAGACTGGGAAGAAAAAGAAGTCTTCCCCTCACCTTTCATGAACAACATCACAGCCTAGTATAAATTTTTGGATGACATCCTAATTGTTTGGAAAGGTAGGCAGGAAGATGTGAAGGTATTCATGGATTTTCTCAATGGTCAACAAACTTTTTAAAGTTTACATAAAGGTGCATGACAAAGAAATTGATTATTTGGATATAATGTTAACTAAAGATCCAAACACTGGGGCACTATCCTCCACTATTTATAGAAAGGAGACATATGCTAATATGCTCCTGCATTACAACAGCTGCCACCCTTTCCATCAAAAAAGAAGTGTAGTTAAAGAACAAATGGTCAGACTGTCCAGATTAGAAAGCAATGAAGACAAGTTTAAAGAAAAAAATGCATACACTTGTAGGAATGTTCAAGGAAAGAGGTTATCCACTGCAGTTAGTATTATCGGTTAAGAGAGAAGTTATGAGAAACAAAAATTCCAGATTTCTCCCTATTTTGAAGGGAGAGATAAACAGTGGAACAGCCAAAGATTATGTGGTACCTAAAAATGATGTCATGGTTATTCCTTACCATCAAGATGCCCCACAAGTTACTAAAGACAGTAAACAATGCGTGGAACACTGTTTTAGATCAAGCATTAAAAGAAAAGTTAGGATCATCCCCCAGGGTAGTAATTAAGGAAATATTAGAAAGGGCGAAAGAACCACACATTGAGACCTACATGTCAAAAATGAGTAAATGTGGCTTTTGTAGTACATGTAGATATATTAATGACGGACCCTACATAGAAATAGTGACATACAGCAGAAGTTTGCAATGTCCAGGAAGATGTAACTGCAAAACTAGAAATGTAGTATACATTGCAACATGTATTTCATGTCTGGCATTCTACATTGGAAAAACCGTGAGAACCCTACATGAAAGAATTTTAGAGCATACAAGGGACATTAGAAAATGTAAAATAAGTAGTGCCCTTTATATGCACAGTAGAGAATGCACCAACTTTAATAAGTTTATATTTTTTATAACTGATTAAGTGGTGAAAAACCCTAGAGGGGTGATAGTGACTTACAGCTTCTGATAAAAGAAACAGAATGGCAGCTGAGATTAAATGCTAAAGAAAAACCAGGTATAAATGATAGCCTGCCATTATTAGAATTTTAAAAAGAAGAGCTAACCGAGGCTTTACACAAACAGTTTTACTATGACAAACAACTTGCGCTATTTATCACGCCGTTATTTTAGCTAAATTAAATTGTGTATAAACAGAACAATATCGCAGGAAATAATTATGGAGGTGCTGATTCTAAATAGTTTTTATGTAGTGTCTGTTTTGTATTTTCAAATATGATGTTATGTGAAAATTTTTAACTAATTTTAATTGGAAAACAGATGGTAAACATTGACAATCAAGGAAGTTATGTCATAATTATGTTACCACCTACATTTTTAAATAGGGTGCCGTGCACTACTACATTAACTCTGAAAATGCCTTTTTAGCTGTAATGCTTGGTGAAAACGCTTAGTCAAGTGTGTGTTTGTTTCAACTAAAAGTGTCAATTCAGTGGAATAAAAGACCATCCTTTCATGTTGAGCTTTAGGCTGCTGCTTTATTGTATTAGCTCTTTAGTGGATATTTTAGTAGGATTTTGATATGGTCACCGAAAAAATATAAAGAGCTGAAGTGAACCTGGCATACTCATTTTGCACAGCTTTAAGCAATATTGCATCAGTGCAGGTGGCCCCTGTTATTGTAAAGCCTACATATTTTGTGTTGACATTCAGATATTAATTTTGTTACAGCAAACATTTTTTTTCTCTTTCTAAAGTAGTACATATTCCATGGTACATTGTCTCTTGTAGGATAGTCAGCATGATGAGAGCTGACTTTCAGTGTCATTTCTGTGCCATTCATTTACAGTTTTTCTTTATTGAGGTATGTCACTGATCTTGTATTATGTTGATGTTTTTTACCAATCAGAAATCATGAACTGTGAGTCAGGATTTTTTAATTTAGAACATCACATATTTAATTTAGGTTTTCCTTGTGTTCTTGACAAGTTTGTATATTGACTTTAGAAAACAGTGAATCATATGTGTTAAATGTTAACCAAATATATAGCTTGATCCATTTCTTGTTCATTATCTGCAATGTACAATGAATATTTTGTTCTGAGGAGACTGTCATTTATGTTTATGTATAGGCAAACTGGAATGAGATTGTCTTAGCTTCTACTCATGATGTACAGGAACTTGAAGTATCTTCTCTCTTAGCTGCTCAGCCATACATATGGATTGGAGAGGAATATGACAAGGAATCAAGAAGGTAGAAATTATACCGTTTTTCTTTATCTGCGTCCTTTACAGGCAAATAATTCTATCAGGAAGTTAAAATGCCATCATATTATTAATAATATATTTTTAGTTTAGCTATTGCATGCTTGCAGTGTAGCATTTCTTAACAGTTTATGCAGACATTGGATCATTATCACATGTTGCATCCTTCTCTTTTCATGATGTGGCTCACTATGGTCTTTGCAGCCTGAATATGCAACGTCTCTACTTGTATGTATTCAGGAGTTCACAACATTAAGAAGTATACCTTTTTCATTGTAATAAGTTGGTAAACCATTAACTAATCATATATATAAATTAGTATTACACTGGGCAAATCCTGAGGTAATATAGCATTATTAGGCTTATACAACAGGCATACAGTATGTGTTAGTTATGCTGTGAATGAGCTAGCATGTTTCATTCATGATGACAGTACAGCACTGAAATGGCAAAAATAAATATAAATAGTGAGTGCAGAACTTGAACTGAGCAAGACCTGATCACGCACGATCTGGATGTACTGCAGAGAGTCCCTTATGTTCTTCTTGTTTCACTGTTGCAGTCATCACATTCAGGTTATCCCTGCCCAGAGTAGCCCTCGGCCGGCCCGAATACCAGAGACTTAGTATTTCTGCGGCAGTTGCTGCCACTTGAGGACTGACGTCAGGTCATCAGTAGTATAAAGTAAGGCAGCCAACGCCATTACATCGGTCTTTCTTGCCATGGAGCCCAAAGCAGAAGCAGTTCGCATGAGTGCCGGTCGGCCGCTACCTGAGTTTTTGTTTCCAAATTGAAGTTGAAGTCTTCTAAAGCTAAGTACCCCATTGGGGATCCTTTTTGCTTGCACTAACCGATGTCAAAAAAAGTTAATAATTTACTGCATCACTTGTTTAGGCCCAGACCACGACATCCACCATTGTTGCTTCTGTGCTTTGTTCAACACCGGAACTATCCATCACCAGGCCCTTATTGTAGCCAGATATTTTGTTTACAGTCCTCGAATTCCAATATGACTTCAGTAAGCCATCCAACAGCAGATCTTCTGAAAAAACATAAAGACAGATACAGACCGCACAGGTCCAAACCTACAGACGACACATCTGTTAAGCTAGTCGTCTGTCCTCTGGTACTCATTGAGGTGCTTTCACAGCCCCTGATGCCCGCTTCTGTTGATTTTCAAGTCGCTGCTGATACCCTTTCAGAGTCCGGTATGCAGCAAAACTCTTCTTCAGCTAAGGATCCTGCGGTCATCTCTACCTTGGATGGGTCCAGAGCTGCTGAGCAGACACCAGCTTCTGAGAAAGTCCTTCACACTACCGAATCTCAACACAAACCTACGTCTTCATTCGCGACTACTGTTATTTCAAAAACAACCGATATTCTTACTCCCAGGGTTCAAACCACTCAAAAAAAACTGATGACCCACTCTCAGGCGCCTGCTTAAAATGGCGGAAGACCTTATGCTGATCAGGGAAAGCCAAGCTACCCCCTCCAAAAGGTAAAGAGATCTGTCCCCTACAGTTTTGTCTGAACAAGAGTCAGATGAATCTGATGCATCTGACTATGAAGACATGCAACCCCTCTCCACTTATGAGGATTCTGATGCAGAGAGGACTCCATTCCTTCAGCCTCTCCCCCAGAGGATGTTTCCTTTGGGGAAACCCTGCATACTTTAAGGGACCATTTCCAATGGGAGAATCAGGACTACCCTCAGTCTAAAAAGATACTCAGGAAATTCCTAGATCTTCTGCAACACAGACCCTTGGCCATCCCCCCAGTCCTGGATGTTGTGGATGATGTTTTCCTTTAATCCAGGTTGACTCATGATGCCCTACCTCCTGCTTCCAGAAAACCAGAGAGGTACTATAGAGTCCCTGACTCTCACAAATATCTTTTTAAAAATCCAACAGCTGACCTTGAGGTCATTTCCCAAGGGCCAAAAGGGATCAAAGCAACCTCTGCTAAGAATCCCACCCCCTCAGACAGGGATTTCCGAGCATTGGACAGATGGGGTAAAAAGTATACACCTCTGCTACTCTTGCTGCCAGGGCACTAAATTGTCAGTTCCATATGCTGAAATATCAGCAACATACCTTGGAACTCCTTAAACAAAAATGTTCCTTTCTTGCTTTAGCAGAATCTAAAGAATTACAAGACTTAATGCATACTGCAAGTCAAGTAACTAAACACACTTTGCACTGTGGTTTTGATGCCCAAGAAGCTTCTTGCAGGGCAGCAGTCACTGAATCTGTCGTTAGAAAACATGCATGGCTTAAGGAGCAACTCCTGCCAGACCATGTCAAATCTAAATTGTTGGATGCACCCTTGCACAAAGATAACTTATTTGGCACTAAGGCAGAAGAGGTCTTAAAAAATGTGGAAGAAAAAGCAAAATCTATGCAGACAGTTAAAGATTTCTTACAGGTCCAGCCCCCTAGGATCAGCAGGCATTGTCCCTCCAAGCACTGGTCCTTTCCTGCTCCAAGTAAACCGGTCCAGCCTAGGCCCCATAGTAACAGCCCCCTCCCCCAGCCAGTAGCCCCAAGGAATGCAGAGATCTAAGCAGTGGACTACCTCCACTTCAAAACCAGGGAGTTTGGATCCTGGTTCTACATTGTTTTCTTCAGCTTTGCCAGAATTGGTGGGTTTGCTTTGTTGTTCGAGTTCTGAGCCACCCCCTTATGGTAAGAACTCAAAATGGCTCGCCTCCTCCTGGCTTCCCCTCTGCCCACCTTCACGTACCTCTAGGAGGAAAACTCTCCTTTCACTCAAGCACTTGGGCCACCACTACCAAGGACCAATATTTTCTGAACTTTGTGTCTCAGGGATACAAATTCTCCTTCCACATCCTTCCAACCCCAGAAGGGTTCCTAGATCTAACACCAAATCAGTGGGCAGAGTCTCAAAAGCAAATCCATTCCATACTCTCTATGAGGGCAGTAGAGGCAAGTACCTGCAGAACACATAGGCCAAGGCTTCTACTCTAGACCGTTTCTGGTGCCTAGAAAAGAGGGCACCTGGCACCCCTTCCTCAATCTATCCTTTCTAAACACCTTACTGGTGATCCCAAAATTTAGAATGCTCACCCTCCCGAAGCTGCTACCCATGCTCTTCAAGGATGCTTGGCTAACCACCCTAGATCTAAAAGAGGCCTACCTCCACATTGCTATCAAGGAATCATGCAAGAAATATCTCCGCTTCAGGGCAGGATCTCAACACTTTCACTTCTCTGCGCTTCCCTTTGGCTTATCTACTGCTCCCAGAGTTTTCACAAAATGTCTAACTCTGCCCATTGCCTTTTGCAGACAAAGAAATATTCAAATTTACCCATACATAGATGACTAGAAGAAAATGAAAAAGGAGTGCAACACCATAGACATAAAACTGGAACTTTAATACAATACAAACAAGAACAGGATAAGTGCTTTCAACGTGTCCCTTCCTCCAGATCCTGAAAACAGTTCCTACACACAACTATTTAAGAACCAGCTAACCAATCTAGTTAAAAGGCAATTAAGCAATTACAAAATGAGGCAATGAAACATAGAAACACCTCCTCCCCATTTGCATAGTGCACTTGTAACAAAAACATGTTTTAAAATTACTTTGATCCAAGCTTAGAACAAAATGACATTTTGTTAAAGACAATCAGCATATAATATTAAAACTTATAGTAAATAAATAAAACACTGCTGTCATAACCATTACACAGCTTGTAAATCTGTTAAAAACTCAGAGCTCATAATGTTACCATAGCTGGTTCACAACCATAATATTAGAGGAGCAACAGTCACAGCCTGATATACAACAAACAAATAACTATTGCCATCGCACAGAAGTCTGGTGAACACTCAGAATTCATATTATAGGCTCATAGGTTGGTGCTAGGCTGTCAGCCCTAGGGCCTATACAAGCCTAGCCATAACAATTCCCTGGCTATTTCTTCCCACACTATTTACTTCCCTGGATCCCTGTCTAGCAGGGTGACTAATGTGATCCCCGGGGTGAATTTCCTTTCTCCCATCCAATCATCAAGGTTCCTTTTGAAGAGGGCCAAAGAGGCGCTCTGCTTGACATGTATGGGCAATCTATTCCAGAGTCTGGGGAGTCTCTGGGTCAGGAACCTATCCCTCCAGCATGTTTTGTTTATTGTGATGACAAGGTTTAGATCCCTGGAGCATGTGGCTCTGAGGGATTGGGACATTATGAACAAAATAGACACAAAACTCACCCATTAATAGCACAATACACTATAACTCCAAACTTAAAAGATGTCATGTTCACATCTCTAAAAGAAATGAAAGCATGCATAAACACCTATTCTATAGAAAGTATATAGAAGGAATATTACAGAGCTGACATCTATAACAAAGATGGATAGAAAGTAAAAATAATAAGTATATAATGAACTTCCTTATGGCAAAAAGTCAGTCTTCGTTCCTTCAGGAACGGTTTAAGTGGAACAACACCATTAAGCCCTGGGAAATAATCAGCCCTTAAGTCCATTATCCATTTAGATTCTTCCAATTTCCATTTGATTTGTTACATCCCCTTCTCTTATAGTTGGATGAACCATTGCAAGGACCATAAATCTAAATGTATGGGTGGCATTATCTTGAATATGAGCATACAACACATTCGTAACAACCTTAATGCATATATCAGATTGGTGCTTAAAAATTCTTTCTTTTAACATTCTATTCATTTTGCCCACATAGAAACATGGGCAAAAAGTACAGGTAGCAACATATACCACGTTCTTACTATTACAGTTGGCATTTCCAAAAAAACTGGTATGTCCTTCCTGTAAGTGGATGTGTAAAAACATTACTGGTATTGATAAAAGTACAGGCTTTACAACTGCCACATTTCCGTGTGCCAGAAAGTGTATGTTCATTCCCTTTGGCTTTGCAGCTTTTATTGCAAAGCAACCTCTTCAGATTTTTCTTGTACTTAAAACTAAAATGAGGTGTGGTCCCTACTATTTCTTTCAATTTATTGTCTGATGTTAACACAGGCCAGTATTTTTTGATTATTTCACATATTGTAGAATTATCACTCCTGTAAGTAAGGCTGTCCCTCATGGTCCTCTGCCCTACATTAGGATGTATTCTATCGTCTTTCATCACTTCACTTGACATTCTATTAATATACTGTTTAGAGTAGTAGGGTCTACCCTTATTCATTCTCAGATCTCTTGCACGATCTATTATTATTCCTTCTCTGGCTGGCCTATAACCACAGTCCTTGAAACATTGTAATAGAATGACTTCACTGCAACAAACCACATGCATAAGAGGCGAGATGAAATGCGCCATGAAGTGACAGAGCTGAGGTTTATCAAGTGAATGGAGCCCATACTGATATAAATGTAACCAATGTAACCTGTTACAGGAAGGACGTGCCAGTTTTTTGGAA
The DNA here is from genome assembly GCF_019279795.1 of Protopterus annectens. Classification (NCBI taxonomy): domain Eukaryota; kingdom Metazoa; phylum Chordata; order Ceratodontiformes; family Protopteridae; genus Protopterus; species Protopterus annectens. The sequence goes on along the minus strand of NC_056739.1, from coordinate 1,024,387,323 downwards.
ATGCTAAACACAAATAGTAAGAATATGTTACTACCTATTTTGTTCATAATATGAATTCTGAGTGTTCACCAGACTTCTATGCGATGACAAGTTATTTGTTTGTTGTATATCAGGCTGTGACTGTTGCTTCTCTAATATTATGGTTGTGAACCTGCTATGTTAACATTATGAGCTCTGAACACAACAAAATGAACTTAGAAATAAATTAATTCCAAGGCAACTGCATTGACGATGTGACCGTTTAATAATCAATAACGTCACTAAAACAAAATAACAACAGCAATACACAATACACGAAACATGTAATGTAATCTTGTACACACTAAGCACTTTCACCCATCAAATCTGTGGGTTTCATCAGAGTAAACTTCCCTTGAAAATACATTTCCTTAAATAAGGTATTCTCATTAAAAATTCCCCAATCAGCCTTAGAGTTATCTTTGAGTCATTCATATTATTATAATTAATACATCTTGCTTAAAATAAATGCCTCTTGTCTTTTAGAACTATATATATATATATATATATATATATATATATATATCTAATATATAAATACATATATAAATACCCTATCCTGTATTTGTAATAATATAACACATAAAATCTGTACAAAAATATTAAAAAATACAAAATATAAAATGCATTTTCTTTAATGAGTTAAACATTAAAATGAGTATTCTATCTTAAAAAAAAAAAATATATATATATATATATATATATACATTTATAATATAATTTAAAGCATAAAACCAATGAACTTAATGACCTGTATACCAATTTCTATCCATCAACGTCTCAGATGTAACAATAGGTTAACCATTAAAATAAGATAAGATTTACATTTGAGAATACTAGAGATGGAAATATGTTCGTTGATGCCTGGCATGTTACAAGCATTCAATCTAAGTTGCCATAGGCATTCCTTTGCTTCTAATAAATTATTCACATCTCCACCCTTGCCAATATTTTGTGGGATTCTATCAATTACAAAAAATACAAACCTCTTAAAATCTGGGCATTTCGTACTATGTATATATAAGGAATTAGTGGGTTTTTTTGTTTTTAATATACCTATTGTGTTCCATTATACGATTTCTTAACTTTCTAATGGTTTTACCTACGTAAAATGCTTTACATGATAGACAAGTAGCTAAGTATACCACCATTTTTGTATTGCAGTTAACAAACCCAGGACACTTTATGGATCTGTTATAATTTGGTATCATGACATAGGGGCCATCATTAATAAATGTACATGTTCTACACAACCCACACTTGTTCATTTTTGAATTGCTATAAGACTGTGTGTTGTTATTATTTTCAAAATACTCCTTTAAATTTCTTCCCCTGCTATATGTGACACACGGTTGATTCCCAACAATTTCTAATACTTCCAATTTGTTACCAAATACAGTCATCCATACTTCTTTCAGTGTATTAATTATGGCATCAGAAGCCTTGTTAAATGATATTATTAATACTTCTCTTTTGTTACTAGTTGTTTCCTTTAAAATATTAGTGTAACCAAATTTCAGTATAGGTTTAAAATGTAAGGTTACTTTTGAGCAACATTTCTTTTCTTAAGTCTGTTAACAATTGCATAGGATAACCCCTATCCATAAACATTCCAATAAGTTTATCAATCTCGCTATTAAAATTGTTGACGTCACTTATAATACGGGACAGTCTAACCATTTGTCCCATCACCAAATTCCTTTTTTGAAAATAGGGATGATAACTATTGTAGTGTAAGAAGGAATTTGAGTATGTCTTCTTCCTAAATATATTGGATCCAATTCCCTCTTCACTTATATCAATTAAAATATCCAAATATTCACAGTTATTCCTATAAATGTGATGTGTAAACCTTAAAAAAGAGGTTGTTGTTTCAAGAAATGCTATAAATTGTGAAATTTCTTCCTCTTTCCCATTCCACAAAATTAAAATATCATCTAGAAACCTCAAATATAAAGTAACATTTGACCAGAACTTGGAGGTGAAGACTTGTTGTGTTTCCCAACGTGCCAGAACCAAATTGGCATAAATCAGTGTACATCTAGCTCCCATAGCTACACCTGATTTTTGCCTATAAAACTCTCCTTCCATACAAAAATAATTGTTGGATAGTACCATCTCCATCATCTGTGTAATCGCTTTACATTTGTCTAGATTCATATCACTGAAAGCCAATATACTGGCTTGAAACATAGCTAATCCCAGCTCATGTGGTATTGCAGAAAACAAGTTAATTACGTCAATTGTTAACATAATGGTGTCCTTATTAATGAGGGCCACATGTTCCTTAATAACATCTAGACAATGCCAAGAGTCTTTAAGAATATGTGGCAACTTTAGTAGTATTTTTTTACAATTTACATCTATGTAATGTGCTACAGCCTCTAACTTAGAACCCCTTGCAGAAACTATAGGTCTAAAAGGTGGGTTGGCAATGTTTTTGTGAATCTTGGGTATACCAAACACAGTTGGTGTAATAGGAAATTCTACAATCAAATAATCGTATTCTTCCTTGTTAATGATTCCTTCCATTAACAACTCTTATAATTGCCAATCCACATTTGTGTATGCTCTGCACATTTCATATTTTGACACCTTTTCATATGAATCACTATCACTCAACATGTCATACATTTTGTTCAAATAATCATTTTTCATCATCATAACTACCCCCCCCCTCCTTTGTCTGGTTTCATAATTCTGTATTGATTAGAATTTGCCAGTTCCTTTAAACAAAACCTCTCTGCTGTTGTCAAATTGTCATTCATTTTAATGGGATTTTTTAAAACCCTTCTAATTCCCGTATCACACAACATTTCAAACAAATATATAGCCGGGTTTTGTGGAGGTATGAATGTACTACTTCTTTTCAATTTCAAACCACCAAGGTCCGGTTCAACCACCTTGTTAGCATTACATGAAAAGAACATTTTAAGGTTCAATATTCTTGTGTAAAGTTTTAAGTTAATCATAATTTTTCCAACATCCAATTTAAAATTCGGAACAAAAGTGAAAAAGTGTAATGTAATCATCCCCAATTTCTTTTTCTGTGTAATTGTACACTGTAAATCCCCCTTTTTTGATGGTTGTACAACTTAATTCTTGTAAAGCTGCTAAATTGTCTATTAGATCAAAAAAATTAACACTGTTGATAAATTCTGTACTTCCATCTTGAATTGTCTTTGCAGCATTTCTTTCGTTTGTCATTTGTATATCCTGACTTTCAGTATTTAACTCACAACACTCCAGAATTTCTGGACTGTTGTTTTGGAATCCAATATTCTCACATTGGACTACATTATTTTCTAAAAAATTGTTAGAGTTCAATAATATGAGTGTGTCCTGTGCCGTGTCGTGTCCCTGTTCAAATTTTGATACTGATAATGACCCTGGTGTCGGTCACGTAAACGCTCCGACCTCCTTAGGGTCGGTTCTTCTAAAAAAGCCCTATCCTTATTCGTATTACTTGTAACCTGTTTGGTCCTAGGACTGTTATTGTGAACCACACCAATTTCATTATTTTTGTGTTCAGTATTGTTTGAACCTTGCAACCCCACATCCCTCTCACTAATGTATCTATTACGTTTAAACTCCTTGAAATGTGAATATGCCTTGTTGTGAAAATAATCATTGGTGTCCCTTTGAATTTTGTTATTTTTTTATCTCTAAACCTTTGTTAATAAATCTATCCATATCCATAATAATAGTGTCCAAACGGTGCTTGTTAAATTCAAATAATAAATCATCACGTATACTGCTGTCTAAAGCTACTAAACTTTCATTAAGCTTAGCTAACTTAATGTTGTTATTCTTTATAATTAGTTTCATTAATTCCATTCCAGTCTTATCATATAACTGCAATAATTCTTTGAATAACTCACTATCATGCTCAAAACCAAAAGGTAATTTAAAAATTCGAAGACCTTTTGGTACTTGTTTTAATTCAAGTGATCTCTCTAGGTAAACATTGTCCATCTGTAATGATTTAAAGTTCTTTAATACCTTTTCAAAGTCCTGAAACTGTTTATTCAAATTGCCCATGTCTCTGTTGTTTTTAACCACAGTTGAGAAACTTGGTGCCGATAACAAGTCCTTGATGCCCTTAATATCAAACGCTCGATTATAAGTAGTCCTGTCACCATTCTTCTTGTCCCTAGCGTTTGTAGTGGTGTTCGGAGACTGAACTTCTTGTCTGCTACTTCCTTTCTTTGACTGACACGCTCCTCCTCCAGTAGAACCCCTCGAACCATTGCTAGCCGACGGACAATTCTACGACACACCCGGAGTAGAGTGCAACGTGTAAATCTGCTCCTCTGTCTCTGTGAGCGATATATCAACATTATTCAGTAAAATATTGGCATTATTAGTATTGAGTCCCCGAGCTTTGCTCTTGTAAAAAAGCTATGAGGCGTTGAGTTATTTGCAATTGCTGCTGCAATAATTGCTCCATCTGATGTAGTCCACCGAAAATAACAGATGCCTTGTGGTAATTCACTGGTGATGAACACAACAAAATGAAGTTAGAAATAAATTAATTCCAAGGCAACTGCATTGACGATGTGACCATTTAATAATCAATAATGTCACTAAAACAAAATAACAACAGCAATACACAATACACAAAACATGTAATGTAATCTTGTACACACTAAGCTCTTTCACCCATCAAATCTGTGGGTTTCATCAGAGTAAACTTCCCTTGAAAATACATTTCCTTAAATAAGGTATTCTCATTAAAAATTCCCCAATCAGCCTTAGAGTTATCTTTGAGTCATTCATATTATTATAATTAATACATCTTGCTTAAAATGCTTTTAATATTTTTGTACGGATTTTATGTGTTATATTATTACAAATACAGGATAGGGTTTTTATATATGTATTTATATATTAGATATATATATATATATATATATATATATATATATATATATTGCTCTAAAAGACAAGAGGCATTTATTTTAAGCAAGATGTATTAATTATAATAATATGAATGACTATTGTAGTGTAAGAAGGTTCTCAATGAGGCGCTTTCACAGCCCCTGGCACCCGCTACCTCAGAGCCACAGGCCGCTTCCGACTCCCACGTGGAGCCGACTGGGCCTCTGGATACTCAAGGTATTGGACACTCGAAAATCATCCCCTCAGATGGGTCCGGAGCCGCTGAGCAGGCATCGGCTTCTGCGGGTGTCTTCAGACCTACACAGTTATATGTTAAACTATCTTCAGCTTCAAAGACAAAGACTAAAGCAGCTCTAAAGACAAAGAAACAAGTACAGCATTCTCCTACTCTGACTTCCATGCCTAAAAAACAGATGCCTAAAATGGCCGAAAATCTAATTACTTTGATCAGGGGTTCCCATCCCCCTCCTGATAAGAGGCCTAGGCAAGAGACAGAATATGATTCTTCTGATCAGGTTTCAATTTCCTCTGATTCCTCTTCTGAACAGGGATATTCTTTTCCTCCCTATGAGGATTCTGATGCTGAAGAATCCATTCCTTCAACCTCTCCTCCTGAGGATTATTCTTTTGGGGAAACCCTGCATACAATGAGGGAGCATTTCCACTGGGAGAGCCAAGATTACTCAGAATCTAAGAAAAGGCTCAGAGATTTTCTGCTACTACCTCAGCACAGACCTCTTGCTATTCCACCTGTTCTAGACATTGTAAATGATGTATTTTCAGAGTCCGACCTGTCTCCTGACTCTCTACCCCCTGCACCTGCTAAGCCGGACAGATACTACAGGGTCCCAGACTCTCATAAATTCCTATGTAAAAACCCCGCTGCTGACCCAGAAACTATATCTCAGGGTCCCAAAGGGATCAAAGCTTCCACTGCAAAAAACCCTGTCCCCTCTGATAGGGATTCTAGGGCACTGGACAAATGGGGGAAAAAAGTTTACACTTCTGCTACCTTGGCTGTAAGGGCTTTAAATTGTCAGTTTCATATGCTTAAATATCAGCGATACTTAATGTCTCTGCTTAAACAGAAAATGTTGACAAATTCTGAATGTTCAGAGAACAAGGAAATGCAGGATTTATTGCATGCAGCTGAACAAGTGGGAAAGCATTCTTTGCAATGTGGTTATGATTCACTGGAGGCCTCTTGCAGGGCCGCTGTTACAGGTTCGGTTATTAGAAGGCATGCTTAAAGGAACAGAATCTGCCTGATCAAGAAAGCAAGGAGACCACCACCACGAACGATGTAACAGCTTTATTGCATAAAATCCAAAAAAGAGTAAGCGCTTTCGCGTGCTGCCAATGCACGCTTCTTCAGACAAGTTTAAAATAATGTGCTAGCCCACATCTTATATATCTGATGGCAGTATAACTTAATTAATCAATTAAATGATTACTCAATTACATCATTCATTCACTTGAATAGTATAAAAACTCATTTAAAGCTATGCCGCATAGGTTAAGAGGCTGTAATACTTAAATACTAAAATTAAAAATAGAATCAAAACAACTCTTATATTCATTTGATACACTTGAATAGCATAAAGACTCATTTAAAACTACGCCGCATAGATTAAGAAGCTATAATACTTAAATGCTGAAATTAAAATTAGAATCAAAGCAACTCTTTATGTACATTTGATGTAAAGTGAACATTTCTTATTAACATTCCTTTCACTCTTACAAAAACCATATGTAGATACATAAAGCAATAAATCAAAATCATATAATATGAAAAGAATGCAATAAAGATAAAACGCTAGTCTTATTGTAAACATGTCTTGCATCCAAATAGGTTATTTTAGCACCAATATGCAATGTTTATAAAGAATTTTATGTAAGAATAAAAATAATAAAGGAGGACTGAACTGCATGGTATATATTTAATGTTAATCTAAAATGTATTATGTATATATAATTAATTTACAACAAATATCTATCAAATTTTAAAGTGCATCAGTGCTCATATCAAAATATGAAATAAATACTAATTTCTTAAGTAAATAAATAAAAAATACAAATATATGAGTGTCAAATTATACATATGCAGATTTGACAATATATATAGAGTCCTATCTATATATAAAACCTAAGTATAAAAGATAGACAATATATAAATATATCTAGATGCATTAGCAGAACATCTATACACCGCAGTGTCATTGAAAATATATATGTATGTGGTGACTGCATCTAGAACCATGCAAATAAGTATTCACAATTCCATAGTGTTATTAAGAATTCCTTAAAATTATATCATTGTTGTATTATAGATAGGAGAATATACTAAATATTTGAAATATGAAAAAAAAATATATATAAAAAATAAAAATACATAGCTAAAAGACAAATTATTGTGTACGCATAATTCATAGTATTAATCTTCATATTGATTAATCCAAATATTTAATATAAGGAACTAAGCTCTATTTCTTATAAAAGACCTGCATGACGGGTGAAATAGTGAACTATAGGACACAGGGGGGGTGTGGTAGCACACCCCACAGTCTCAAAACATATATGTATGTCATTGTATATAGAATATATGTGAAGAAATGTATGTATGCATTATAAATTCACCAGAAATGAATAAGTAAAGCTGAAAGATAAAGCTGAAAAATCATTAGATAACTATATATGTTAGATTATGAAATCATAAGTATAATGCCAAAGCATGTATCTATATGACTAGATATAAAAACGGTCAGTGATATTTCCGTTTCTTCAAGTGTGACCTAATGCTGACATAGCTATTAAGGCCTGGATGTTTCTGTGCTCTCATCTTAAAAATCCAATGTAGCTCTAGACTCTCTAGGTCATTAAAATTATCCCCTCTTCTAGGGTTAAGTATTCTTTTTTGTAGTACCCTGAAGACAAATGTATGATTTGGAAATTCAATGATATGTTTGGATAGGGCATTTTTTACATCTTTCTTTCTTATGGCATATAAATGCTCTTGTATTCTGTCCCTTAGTCTTCTCGTTGTCATGCCCACATAAAAAGCCGGGCATGACACACAAGTGGCTAGATAAACTACATTAGTGTCAGTACAGCTGGTTGAACAACTGATATCAAAATCATACAATAATTCCGGATGTTGAAATGTGTTAACAGTCGATATCATTTTACATGAACTACATCCTCCACAAGGAGTGGTACCCCTGTTAGCTTCTTGTCCGTCTATTTTATATGATTTTTCATTGCATAAAATTCTTTTTAAGTTCTGCATGTTCTTATATGTGAAGGATGCTTTGCTACCTATTAATTTCTTTATTTCTTCGTTAGTGGTTAAAATGGACCAATTGTTCCTAATGATGTCAGTGATATATTCATTATCACTAGTGTAGCTAATAATACATCTGACTGATTTGTGTTCTTGATAATCTAGGTGTCTAGTGCCATCTCTATGTTGAAATAGCATCCTAGGTTTATAGTCAGCATCATTCAAGAATTTATCTTTTATGACCGCTATATTTTGTTCATTGTAGCCTCTATCAAGAAGCAAACGTTCTAGTTTAAGAAATTCAGCATTACATTCGGTTCTATCTTGACAGATCCTATTCAATCTAGTGAATTGTCCTTTTATGATATTAGAAAAAATAAATCTTGGGTGCATACTATCATATTCTAACAAGGAATTTTTCCAACACTCTTTTCTGTGAAGGGACGTGACTAATTTACCTTGATTTTCTTTTCTGATGTTAAGATCTAAAAAATTGACGTTAGAATAAGAATATTCCATTGAGAATCTAAGGAAATCTGTAGTTTTCTCTAAATCATCTACAAATACTTTAAGTTCCTCTGGTGTTCCCTCCCAAATCAATAGTACGTCATCCACAAATCTAAAGTATGCCAATACCTGATGAAATGCAGGATGTGAAAAAAGGCATGTTGTTTCCCATTTGTATACAACCAAATTCGCGTATGAATTAGCGCAGGGGGTGCCCATGGCCACCCCCCACTGTTGTATATAATAGGAGTTGTTAAACATCATGGCATTCTTCGTAAGGACTAACTGTAATAATGCATTTAACAAAATCTGTTCACTGTTATTGTAAGCCCCAAATTTATTCAATATGTATCTTATAGCCTCTAAACCATAAGTATTTGGTATTGCCGTGAAGAGGCTCTTCACATCTAGTGTGACTAATAGATGTTTATCAGAAATTCGTGTCTGTAAACCATTAAGATGTTGAATTAATTGGTATGAATCTTTTAAAATTGTAGTAACATTATTTACTATTGGTTTCAGTTTCTTTTCGATAAATATTGAAATATTTTCCGTGACCCACTGATGGCCTACTACTATGGGGCGTAAGGGTGGAGGTGTTATATCCTTGTGCATCTTAGGTAGTCCTTTTATGTATGGTATAAGTGGATGTTCAATAAGTAGAAACAAGTAAAAATCATGACTTATTTGTCTGGTAACCATCATGTCATATATATCATGATGTACCTCATATATTAGTTTATCTATTGTTTTCTTGTCTATCTCTTTATATGTGAGGTCATCCTTTAACATTATATCCATATATGCTAAATAATCAACCTGATTCAGTACAACAATCCCGCCTCCCTTGTCTGCAGGTCTAATTATCACAGTTTCATCTTTGACTAAATTATTCATGGCTACCCTTTCCTCTTTAGAGACATTATGAAATAGTGAGAGTGTGCCTTTCTTATAGTTTGCATAATGTATATATAAATCATTTTCGCATGCTTTAACGAAACATTCTATATAAGGATGTATCGTAGGTGAAAAAGTACTTTTTCTTTTAAAGCATTCAAAACTATTAGCTCTCTCATTCACACTCACATTATTTATAGTAGTTTCTTTAAAGAAAAGCGCCAAAGCTATGTTACGAGTAAATAAACGCAGCTCAGTTAATACAGTAGAAACATTACTAACTTGAGCCGGTATGAAGCTCAGTCCTTTATTTAAAAGTTTATAATCCGTCTCCGTCAGTATTCTGTCCGATAGGTTAAAAACCAGGTCGTTCAGTCCTTTCCTCGCCCTCTCTTGCTCGTCGGTTCTCCTGACATCCTTCTTTTCCGTCTGCCATGGCTGGTCGATCTTCCCCTCGATTCTCTTCTTTCGCGTACGGGAAGTGGTAAAAAAGAATCAAGGTTGGTTTGCTGTAATTTGGGTCTCGCTCCAGACACATGTTGGGTTAGGAGTGCTAGCTGGTTGGGTGGAGGTGTGCTATCATCCGTATTGGATCTGTGGCCATGCGTTGCTTCCGCCGTGTTGACATCACAGAACATCGTGGAAACAGTTAAAGGGGTAAAGTCTTCCCTCTCAATGCTCGATCTTCTTGTTCTTCCTTCAACCCTTTCGGTTCGTTGTTGCCCCTCTCTTTGGTTATATCGTGGCCACACAAAGACTTGGCCATTCGCAAAATCTTGTACATCTCTCTGTAGTTTGCGTAATTTGACTGCTTGCAAATGTTCTCCATATGCACCAATCTGATTGATGAGACTATCAATTTTATTAACAAATATTTCCCCTTTAAACCGCTTGCTTAAGTCTTTATAAAGCGAATCAGTTTTGGTTGATAATTCATTTTCTATAGGCTGAAAATAGTCAATAATTAGTTGAATATATTTGAATCCAAGCTCAATGTTCATTTTTTGCCAATTCTTCAAAAGTACCGGGTGGTTATTGCCGTAGGAGGGCATACAAAGCACCCTCATTCCCCTCGGTACTACTTTATAATGGAGGCATGCCTCTAAATGACGGCGTTGCCATATCAGCCTGAATAGTTTGTATAAGTCATTTTCCAATTCCTTATATAAAGGATTAAAGTCATTGAGTAGGTTTACAGTACCTGATTCTGTTGTATTGAATGATGTAGACAAATCCATGTTTAAAAGTGGATTGGATTTCTGTTCCGTTAGATGGACCCACTTGGAATTTGACATTGTTCTGTCAGGATGATAGTCCAGTTCTACAGATGAATTATCCATCGTGTAGGGAAATGGTGAAAGTCAGCAGCAAAAAACAGTTCCAAGATGAAAAAGACACACCTTTCCCTCGAAGTTGGTCGACCACAAAAAACCAGCAGTAATCAAGAAAGCAAGTAGACCACCACCACGAACGATGTAACAGCTTTATTGCATAAAATCCAAAAAAGAGTAAGCGCTTTCGCGTGCTGCCAATGCACGCTTCTTCAGACAAGTTTAAAATAATGTGCTAGCCCACATCTTATATATCTGATGGCAGTATAACTTAATTAATCAATTAAATGATTACTCAATTACATCATTCATTCACTTGAATAGTATAAAAACTCATTTAAAGCTATGCCGCATAGGTTAAGAGGCTGTAATACTTAAATACTAAAATTAAAAATAGAATCAAAACAACTCTTATATTCATTTGATACACTTGAATAGCATGTTAAAGCAAAATTATTAGATGCTCCATTACAGCATGATACTTTGTTTGGTGCTAAAGCAGAAGAGGTGTTGAAGAAAATGGATGATAAAGCAAAATCCGTGCAAACAGTTAAGGATTTCTTACAGCTACAGCCACCCAGATTTAGCAGGAACTGGCCTTCAAAAAATTGGTCCTTTCCAGTGTCAGACAGGCCACAAAGAGGCAGATACAGATGTCCCAGAGGCAGATCTCAGCCCCAAGGCTTCATACAGGCCTAAACAATGGGGTGCTCCTACCTCCAAAAGCCGAGAAGACAAATCACAACCTTACAGGAAACAGTCCCAATTACTTTCCTCTGCCAGATCCAAGCACTTATCTTTTGGCAGCCCCCTTAGGGGGAAAACTAGCACTTTTTTCACCAAATTGGCAAATGATTACCTAGGACAAATGGGTCTTGAACATAGTGACCCAGGGCTACAGGTTCCATTTTCACACCCTACCAAGGGCAAAAGGTATGCCAGACCTGCCACACAATCAATGGGCAGAGGCACAAAAGCAAATTACATCCCTCATGGACATGAGGGCCATTCAACCAGTACCACAGCAAGAGCAGGGGCAAGGATTTTACTCAAGACTTTTCTTGGTGCCCAGAAAGGACAAAACCTGGAGACCAATACTGGACCTGTCTATACTAAACACGTTTCTCGATGTTCCAAAATTCAAGATGTTGACTCTACAGCAGCTACTGCCCATGCTGGGAAAGAAGGCTTGGCTCGTAACTTTGGACCTAAAAGAGGCATACCTGCATGTCCCAATCAGACTATCTTGCAGAAAATACCTCAGATTCATAGCTGGCTCAATGCACTACCAATTCTCTGCACTGCCCTTTGGCTTATCTACTGCGCCCAGGGTCTTCGCACAATGCCTGGCACCAGTAATTGCATTTTGCAGACAAAGAGGAATTCAAATACATCCCTACTTGGACAACTGCCTTATTCAAGCAGAGAACAAAGACATTCTTCTAAAGCATCTGACGTTTGTAAAAAGATTACTAATTTGCCTAGGGTACACAGTAAACGAAAAGAAATCAAAACTAGTACCCTCTCAAGAGATAATATTCCTGGGTGCAAGCTTAAATACAACTGCCCAGATGGCTTATCTTACACCAGACAAACAAAGGCAGCTGACTTCTTACTTCAAAAAGTTGGCAACAAAGACCCAGTTATCTGCAAGGAAAATCCTGCAGGCCTTGGGCTTCATGGCATCCTGCATTCTACTAATTCCATATGCCAGACTGCATATGAGGAAACTACAATGGTATCTAAAAAGTGTTTGGACTCAGCATTGCCACAGCCCAGAGACAGTAATTACCCTCATTCCCTGCCTGCAACAGGAGTTTTTATGGTGGGCACAGGCCTGTCACCACAACAAGAGTCTGCCATTCAGTTTACCCACAGCCAGACAGACACTGACAACAGATGCATCAGATTATGCCTGGGGGGGCCCATATGGCAGGAAAATGTATTCAGGGCACATGGCCTGCAAGCCAGATGCATCTTCATATCAATCAAAAAGAGATGATAGCTGTTCAGAATGCCCTGACAGCTTTCAAGGATCTACTTCATCCAGGGCAACTACTGATAAAGATGGACAATACTACGGTCATGTGGTATATAAACAAGCAGGGAGGCACACATTCCTACCCCCTCTGCAGACAAGCAATGACCTTGTGGGACACAGCACTGGCTTATCAAGTTCACCTACAAGCACAATTCCTGCCAGGAAAAATAAATACTCTGGCAGACGAACTAAGCAGAAACCTCATGGATCCCCACGAGTGGAAACTGGATCCACGTCTTCAGCATGATAACAAGGAAATGGGGATGCCCAGACATAGATCTATTTGCCTCCCCTCACAACTGCCAATTACAGAGATTTTGCACAAGGATTTATCACAAGCAAGCATGGAAAGTGGACGCCCTATCCTTCAGCTGGAAAAACCTAACAGCATACGCCTTTCCTCCACTGCCTCTCCTTCCCAAGGTACTCCTAAAGGTCTGGCAAGAGAAGCCAAAACTGATACTGATTGCACCAGACTGGCCACACCAGCACTGGTACCCAATCCTAAAGAGCTTGTCTCAAAGTCCAGCATGGATATTGCCTCAAACTTCTCACTTGCTGACCCAACAAAATAATCAGATCCTGCACAGTCAACTCAGGACCTTAAATCTCACAGCATGGCGGATAATGTAGCCATTCGGAACACTCCTCTTTCAAAAGTTGTTATGGATGTTATCTTGGAGGCCAGGAGGCCCAGTACTAGAAAATCTTATACAGAAAAAATGGAAGAGATTCTGTGCTTGGAGCCAGGAGCAAGGCATTGACACGTATGTACCAAATATTCCTCAGATTTTACAATACCTAACTGAGATGCTGGACAAAGGCCTTTCCTTTTCATCAATTAAGATTCATGCCTATGCCATTTCAGCCCATTACAATACGGAACTGCCTATCTTTTCTGATCTTTTAATAAGACAGTACCTCAGAGGGGCCAAAAACTTCAGGCCTCCAAGGAGAGCACCAATTCCGGTATGGGACCTCAATTATGTTTTGGAAAAACTCACACTGCCTCCTTTTGAGCCAACCTCAACAACTTGATATAAAATTCTTATCCTGGAAAACAGCTCTGCTCCTAGCAATAACCTCTGCAAGACGAGTCTCAGAGTTATAAGCACTCATGGCTGTGGAACCTTTTATCATTTTTCACCCAAACAGGGTTTCTCTGAGGACAAACCCTACATTTATGCCTAAGGTGGTGTCCAGTGTGGCCCTCAACCAAACCATTCACTTGCCTACCTTTTATCCAAACCCACAGAACAAGGGTGAGAAAATTCTGCATTCTTTGGACATACACAGACAGCTACGCTTCTACTTGGACAGAACTAAAGCTTTCAGAAAGACTGAGCAACTTTTAGTGGCATATGCTGCAGGATCACAAGGAAAGGCTATCTCAAAACAGACTATTTCTAAATGGATAGGTCATTGCATTTGTTTCTGCTATTCACAGCATGGCAAATCAGTGTCTAAGAGCATTAGGCCTCATTCTACCAGAGCAGCAGCCACTTCAGCAGCCTTCCTTAGAGGAGTACCAACCAAAGACATCTTAGAGGCTGCAACTTGGAGTTCAGTGCACACTTTTACAAAGCACTACCACTTACCTCTTTACTCTAAATCCAGAGCAGGCTTTGCCACTGCAGTTCTGCAGGGCCTCATAGCCTCTCCTAATCCTATTTAGCCCAGTCAGCCATCCTCAGCTTTGGGATTCAACCCAAGAGTAATGACTGCAACAGTGAAACACGATGAACATAGTACAGTTGTGTACCTACCATAAATGTAGATGTTCAAGTTGTTCGAGTGTATTCACTGTTGCAGTCCAGGTTACCCTCCCACTGTCCCCCTATATTTTGCTGAGGTTTATCTGTACTTCTCTATTCTATACAACCTATGTGGTGTATTTCCTTGTAGATGAAGGAAATGTTACGTCAGTGCATGTATTTTTATTGGCATAATATATTTAGCCTACCCTTTTGGGGGCACCTGACATCTGGGGCAAGAAAAACTGAAGAAAATGGCATCGGCTGCATCTTTTATACCTCTGGCGCACTGATGTCAGGGAAGAGGCGACAGCAACCGATGCCGGACCAGGACTTTGGAATTCAGGCCGACTGCTGGTAGCCTGCCAGAAGGATAACCCAAAAGTAATGACTGCAACAGTGAATACACTTGAACATCTACATTTATGGTAGGTACACAACTGTACTTTTTGTTACAAGTGCACTATGTAAATGGGGAGTAGGTGTTGCTATGTTTCATTGCCTCATTTTTTAATTGCTTAATTACCTTTTAACTAGCTCGGTTAGCTGGTTCTTAAGTAGTTGTGTGTAGGAACTGTTTTCAGTATCTGAGGAAGGCACATGCCGAATGCGGTTATCCTGTTCTTGTTTTTGGTGTATTAACATTCCAGTTTTATGTCTGTGGTGTTAGCTCCTTTTTTCGTTTTCTTCTAATTTGTGTACTGGAACGTTCTTTGGTGGTGCTACTGGATTTTGGTACTGTATACTTAGATGACTGTCTTAGGCAGACAGCTAAGAAAAACTGCTCAAGCACCTGGCCTTTGTAAAGACCCTACTAACCCCCCTAGGGTACATAATCAATGAAAAGAAATCCAAACAGGTGCCCACCCAAAGGATAATCTTCCTGAGAGCAAGTCTGGACACAACTTCCTAGATGGCATACCTTACACCAGAAAAACAAATTTTCCTGACAGCCTGCATCTCTCAACTGGCCACCAAAACCCAGCTATCTACAAGGAAGATCCTACAACTCTGAGGTTCCTGGCATCTTGCATACTACTCATTCCATATGCCAGACTGCATATGAGAAAACTTCAATGGTATCTAAAGAGCCTTTGGTGTCAACACTCTCAAGACCTGGAAACTCTTCTACCTTTAATTCCTTGCCTCAAAAAGGAATTTCTTTGGTGGGCAACAGCATGCTCCCACAACAAGGGACTGCCCTTCTCCCCAATCCCCCCACTGCCCAGACCCTCACCACAGATGCATCAGACTATGCTTGGGGTGCACACCTGGGTGGCAGGTGCATACAGGGCCAATGGAGCCCACAGCAAATCTCCCTGGACATCAATCAAAATGAGATGATGGCTGTGCAGCATGCCTTGATAGCTTTCATACCCCTTCTATCTACAGGGGTTCTCCTGATCAAAACAGACAACACCACTGTGATGTGGTACATCAACAAGCAGGGAGGGACTCGCTCCTAACCTCTATGCAGGCTGGCCATGACCCTTTGGCTCACAGCCTCTTCCATGCAACTACACCTTTTAGCATAATTCCTACCAGGCTCGTTCAACTCCCTGGCAGACCAGTTAAGCAGAAACCTTTTAGACCCACATGAGTGGCAGCTCAGCAGAAGTACCCTCACCCTAATAACTCAGAAATGGGGAACCCCAAAGGTCGACCTCTTTTGCTCCCATACCAGCCATCAGCTCAGCAAATTCTGCACCAGGGAGTATCACTGCATGGCATGGAAAGTGGATGCCCTGTCCTTCCCCTGGGTCAATCTCTCGGTCTATGCCTTTCCTCCCCCTACCTCTAATCCCCAGGGCTCTGCTCAAAATAAGGGAGGAAAAACCAAGGACCATTCTTATAGCTCAAGACTGGCCCCGACAACACTGGTACCCCTTGCTGCGCAGCCTGTCCCCGCTGCCTCCATGGCATCTTCCTCAGATTCCAAACCTTCTGACCCAGAGGGAAGGGGAACTCATCCATCCCCAATTGCAGACACTCAGTATGGCAGCTTGGCTAATTCCCTAACCCTGAACCAAGTTGCCATCCTCAGTAAACAGGTTCTGGATGTTATCCATGAGGCCAGACATCCCAGCACCAGAAAGTCTTATGCAAGTAAATGGAAAAGGTTCTGCACATGGATCCAGGCTAAGGGGGCCAATACGGCACAGCCCTCCATCCCTCTCATCCTGGATTACTTAGCTGACCTACTACACAGTGGTCTCTCTTTCTCCTCTATAAAATTTCATGCCTCTGCTATTTATGCTCATTTTCCCACTGAGCAGCCCCTTTTCTCACACCCTTTGATCAAACAGTTCCTCAGAGGGGCTAGCAACCTGAGGCCCCCCAGAAGGGCACCAACACCAGCTTGGGACCTTAACTTTGTCTTGGAAAAGCTCACCCTGCTTCCTTTTGAACCAGCTTCTTCTGCAGAGCTAAAATTTGTCTCCTGGAAGACAACATTTCTTCTGGCCATCACTTCAGAGTCTCTGAGCTGCAAGCACTTATGGCTGTGGAACCCTTCATCCTCTTCCATGCAGACAGGATATCCCTAAGAAATAACCCATCCTTCATGCCCAAGGTGGTGTCTAGTGTGGCTCTCAACCAATCCATTCATTTTCCCACCTTCTTTCCTAATCCCCAGAACAAGGGGGGGAAGGATTCTGCACTCTCTAGATGTGCACAGCCAGCTCAGATTCTATCCGGACAGGACTAAATCCTTCAGAAAGTCTGATCAGTTGCTGGTTAGCTTTGCTACAGGTGCAGAAGGCAAAGCCATCTCCAATCTAACCCTTTCCAAATGGATAGCACACTGCATCTATTTCTGTACAAACAGCATGGAAAGCCTCCACCAAGGGAGTCAGGACACACTCCACCAGAGTAGCCTCCACCTCTGCAGCTTTCCTCAGAGGAGTCCCCACCAGGGACATCCTGGAGGCTGCCACCTGGACATCTGTTCACACTTTTACCAAGCATTACCACCTGCCTCTCTTCTCCAAATCCAGGGCAGGGTTTGCCTCTGCAGTCTTGCAGAGCATCCTAGCCAGCCCCTAGTTTCCTTGACTGCCTCCACCTATTTCCTCAGCTTTGCAAATCTACCCAAATGTGATGACTGCAACAGTGAAGCACGAAGAACATAGTACAGTTGTGTACACTTACCATAAATGTAGATGTTTGAGTTTATTCACTGTTGCAGTCCTAGTTTCCCTTCCTCCATCCCCCTTTTTTCATTACAAGGGACATATTGGTATTTATTTTCCACTGGTGGGGTTCTTTCACCAGAACCTGGCCTCCTTCTTTGGGGGCTCCTGACAGGTTAGGGCAAGAAAAACTGATGTAATGGTGTCGGTTGCCTTATTTTATACTACTGATGACCTGATGTCAGTCCTCAAGTGACAGCAACCGACGCAGAAATACTAAGTCTCTGGTATTTGAGCCGGCCAAGGGCTACCCTGGCAGAGATTACCCGAATGTGATGACTGCAACAGTGAATACACTCGAACATCTACATTTATGGTAAGTGTACACAACTGTACTTTTCCAGTTTCTTCAGTGTAATACTGCATCATAGAATCAGACCCATTCTCCTAGTTGAGACACCTGCTTTGCTTAATTTGGATAGAATATATGCAGCTGATTCCTTGTATGTAAAGTATGCATTGATGGTTTAGCATAGAAAATAGTACAGTATTTTGGTCAATGAAAGTATACTGATCCCTGATTACATGACTTCTTCTTATTACACCCTTCTTTGTGCAAAGATATAAATCCTACCTCTCTCCAGTTCTTTGACATCATTTTTATAGTGATTCAGAAACATATTTTCTCTTTCTGACTGCATTCATTTGGTGGAAGACCTGTCGGAGCTTGATGTCTTATTCTAAGTTCCCTGAACATTTTTGTCACTTTTTCTATAGTTACCCTCTGTTGATTTTTGTTTATGCCCGTCTTCCCTTCCCTAAATGGTGGTCTACTTTCTACTGCTTTACAAATACTGGGATAGAGAACTTGCTCGGTACTTTATCACGATTTCTTGTTTCTTCATATCACTTCAAAATGCAGTCCCATGTCAATTTTCCTGTATTCCCCCATATATCTGCAGCATTTTATATGTTGATTGTTTCATCTTATTCCAGTTTCCATCTGCCTCACATCCATGGGCAAATCATGACTGAGGTGGCCGGACAAGGGTACAGGAAGTCATCTGCAAAGACTCTAGCTTCATATCTCCTAGGAACTTGCTAGGACCCAGTTCTTTCACTTCTTTCTTAATATGCTCATAATTGTTGATGTCTGCCACAAGGGGTCCTCATTGTATGTCTTTAGATTAAAGTTCTGAACGCAACTCATTTCTCTTCAGGTTTTTCCATTCTGCACCTTAGCTCTTTATAGACTTGCACTTCCACCCCTCATTTTTCTGGTTCATTCTTTGCAGCCCAGAATTCAGGTAATAGCATATGCCAGCCCGTGATCATTAAAACAATGTTTGCTTTACATCTGCAGAATTATTGCATAAGCCTTGCATGCATCTGGTTCATGTTAATACTTGCTTAGGCTTCTGTTTTTTAAAAGGATTTCCCTGGTATGATGTCCTTTTCTCATTAATGGATTCCCTTCCCATTTGTGATCCTTCTCTTTTCCAACTGTTGACTTTTTTCTTGTTTGGTCTCCCATTATATTTTAAAAGAACCATAAATCTTATTTCAAGGGTCTGTTTCAAGCATGTATCCATTAGTTACTGCTTTCTAGTGCTACATATTGCAGGCATTTTGAAACTTTATATATATGTATATATATATATATATATATCTATACATATACTCTTTTGTGTGTGTGTGTGTGTGTGTGTGTGTGTGAATATATATATATATATATATATATATATATATATATGTGTGTGTGTGTGTGTGTGTGTGTGTGTGTGTGTGAAGTTGTTCTATTTTGCCGGTCATTCTTACAGATGGTACTACAAAGCTCGATGTCTTCAGACAGTTCAAGACGAAGTCCCTATCCCATGATGCACCTTGAGTTACCTCAGATCTAGCTAGGATCCAGTTCTTTCACTTCTTTCTTAATATGCTCATAAATGTTGATGCCTGCCACTAGTGGTCCTCATTTTATGTCTTCAGATTAAAGGTCTGCACATGACTTAGATGAATCAGAAGTGTCCCCACAGTCCCCCTCTGAAGATATCTCATTTGCAGATATATTGGAAATCCTTAAGCAGCGGGGTGGCTGGAAGCCCACCAACTCTACTGACGATGAGTCGGTCCTCTTGAAAGATTTCGGGTCTCCACCCTTTGATGAGCTTATGGAGCTGATCTCACGAAGGTCGTGGGAGACTCCAGACACCATTGAACCTTTCCCTAGGAGGCCCAATAAATTAATTTCTGCCCCTCAGGATAAGTCTTTTCTCACTAAGGGAGTGCCTGTTGATGCCATGGTGGTGTCAGCCACCAAAACAGAGATGTCAGAAACTTTTTCCTCTATCCATCCTCCTAACAGAGACTCTAGGATCATGGATAGGTACGGGAAGCGCGTGTATAGTTCAGCAACTTTTGCCATGCGTTCACTGAACTGTCTTACACATTTCACAAGACTGTAAAAAGACCTCCTAAAAGAGCTTGGAGTTACTCTTCAGGGTTGCGGTAGCTGAAGGAGCTTCAGACAAGGTTGCCTCCCAGCTTGTTACCCTTAATTCCATAGTGAACTCGTCCATGCGTCTGATCTCATATGCAGCTGATGGACCGAGTAGGGTAGCGGGTACAGGAATTGCTCTCAGTAGACACTGCTGGATGCGCTTGTGTTCCTTTGCAAAGCCCTTTAAGTCAACCTTTGTCAGCACCCCTTTTGATGGCTCATCTCTTTTTAGAGCCAAAGTTAAGGACATTTTGACCAGGTGTGAGCAGAAAGGAAAGACTCTGTCTGCTGTTGGAGTCCGTTTTACCACTCCTACTTGACCCTACCCCAAGGGTCAAAAGGGAGGAAAGATGTGGTTCCAAAAAGCCCAAGGTGCCTTTCTAGACGCACGTGGTGAACCCCCCTCCAGGGGCAGAGGAGGAGGCAATAATGGAAGACACCACCCTCACGGCAGAGGGGGTCCGCAAAACCAGGGAGACAGAGACCAGTTCTTTGGGAAGCCCTACCAGCGCTCCTGAAAGGATGCCCGACTGTCCTACTCTGGATGCAGTCAGGGGTCACTTATCTTTGTATCCAGACACCTGGCTAAAAATAAACAACAACTGGGTACAAAGCATAGTTTCCAGAGGATATTCCATTCCCTTTGCCCCCCCATTGACAACAAAAATCCCAGACGTTCCACCCATTTACAGGGAACAAGCAACATTAGAGGTGCAAACATTGCTAAGAAAAAGAGTCATCCAACCAGTCCCAGCAGACCAGACAGGATCCAGAACTTGCTCAAGATTCTTTTTAGTTCCAAAAAAGACAGGGGACTGGAGTCTTATTTTGGACCTCAGCAGACTAAACAGATCTGTGAAGGAGAGGTTCTGGATGGTCACACTTCAGTCGATACTTCCCTTCTTAGGGAAAGACAAATGGATGTGCTCAAGTTTCCTCCAGGATGCATACTACCACATAAAAATGGCCAGACCATCCAGGGATCATCTGCGCTTCTGGCTGAGAGCCAATCATTACCAGATTCAAGCCCTGCCCTACAGCCCGTAGAGTGTTCACCAAATGTCAGTTGGTCACGGCTCACCTGAGGCGTTTGGGATTCCAGGTGTTTCCGTACTTTGATGATTGGCTCCTCACTGCCACCACCAGGCATCAGCTAATACAAGCCAGGGACACCACTCTTACTCTTTGCAATCAACTGGGCATTACCACAAACTCAGAAAAATCTGCCTTGTCGCCATTGCAACATATAGTTTTTATCGGAGCAGAACTGGACACCACCACCACCACTTTAAAACTTCCATCAGAAAGGATATTAGTACTTCATCAGCAAATTTCATATCCAAAGACAAGGTTCCAGCATCAGAAGTGCCAAAGTTGTTGGGGATGATGGAAGCTGCAATAATAGCGATTTGGTCTTATCAAGAGCTCCCAATGTCTCATCTCATTATTCTAACAGACACATGCAAAAAGGATCTTCGGTGGTGGTTGACCTCTCTTCAAGTAACGATAGGTCATCCTTTTATCCTACCCTCACCATCGTCCGCAGTGACCACGGACGCTTCCCTGATCGGGTGGGGGGGCATTTTCAGGGAAGAACAGCCCAAGGCACGTGGACCAAACAAGAGACACATCTGCATATCAGTGTCCTGGAGATGAGAGCAGTACTCTTGGCGTTGCAGTACTTTCAGGACTCTCTCTCTCGGGGGACAATTGCGATTCAGACAGACAACATGTCAGTGGTCTGGTACTTGAACAAACAAGGAGAAATGAACCAGGTCCTATCCCCTTTGTCGAGAGGCCCTAAGAGTATGGCAGTGGGCTACATCCACCCCGAGCTTTCTGATAGCAATGCACATCCCGGGGAAATCCAACGTGATTACAGACAAACTGAGCCGGACAATTTTGTTGCCTCATGAGTGGTCCCTCAAAAAAGATATAGCGGAAAGAATACTCTGCAGATGGGGCCAGCCTTGCTGTGATCTTTTTGCATCCCCCATGAACACAAAATGCAGAAGCTACTTTACCCTGATTCCCCCTCCGGGAGATTGCCCAAGGGAGACACATGTACACGATTCGCAGCTGGGTCTCCTCTATGCATTCCCATCAATTCCCCTGATACCCAAAGTACTACAGAAGGCAAAAGCCCTGGGAAGGACCATTATTCTAATAGCCCCTCATTTGCCTCATCAGATTTGGTTCCCCTTCCTTCGACTTCATCTGTTGGAAGAGCCTTGGATTCTGGACCCAGGTCCGGATCTTTTGATGCATTCATCGGGAGCTGTTCATCCCTCCCTTCAGTCCCTAAAATTGACAGCTTGGCTGCTCCAACTCCCAACATAGCCAGGTTCCATAACCTCTCAAACAAAACGCAGCATATTTTAATGTCTTCTCATAAATCCTCTACCAGGAAGTTGTACCTTAGCAAATGGAAGAGATTTTCCATATGGGCTTCTCAGAATAACATTGATCCTTACCAAGCCTCTGTTTCCTCTATATTAGAAGTTTTGACTATGCTTTTCAACAAAGGAGTGGCGGCAGCTACAATTCGGGTACAGCTTTCCTACATATCTAATTTTCATCTTGGTATTCAAGGATTTAACATAATGTCACACAAGCTATCCAAAGCCTTTCTCAAAGGGACCTTCCACCTTAGACCACCAGTTAAATCCCCTTATAACCCCTGGACTGTAAATTTTATGCTGTCAAACATTATTCTCCCACATTTTGAGCCAGCTTCCTTATGTGATTTGAAATTTTTGTCTTGGAAAACTATCTTTTTAGTAGCTATCATGTCTGCTCGAAGAGTATCGGAAGTACAAGCCTTGTCCATAAAACCTCCGTATTTGTTTTTTTATGCTGACAGAGTTTCACTGCGAACAAATCCTTAATTTTTACCTAAAGTTTGTACTGAAGCTAACCTTAACCAGATTATAGATTTACCAATGTTTTTCCCTAAACACACCAACAATTTAGAGCATATGCTGCACAAGCTTGATGTTCACAGACAGCTCAGATTTTACCTGGATAGAACCAAAGAATTCAGAAGATCAGAACAACTTTTTGTTTCCTTTTCAGATTCTAGGAAAGGTATGCCTGTGGCAAAAACAGCACTATCTAAATGGTTATCTGAATGCATCACTTTCACTTACTCTGCTGCCAGTTTACCTCTACAACACAAAATTAAGGTTCATTCTACCAGGGCTGTGTCCACATCTTTTGCCTTTTTTGCTAGGCTACCTATAGACAATATTTGTGGAGCAGCTACTTGGTCAAAGCCTCATACTTTTATCACTCATTACAAAGTCAACAGAGCCTCATTTGGTTCTACTGTCCTGAAAAATATACTCCCATGAGCCACCCAAGAAAGATGGTACTTGGGACAGTACCCATCTGTAAGAATGAATGGCGAGATAGAACAACTTCACATAAAGAAGTTATGTACTCACCATAACATTCCATGTGAGTTGTTCATCTCGCCTTCATTCTTACTTCCCACCCTCCTACCCCCTCCAAGGTTTTTTTCGAGAACCGAGATACTAGTTTTATCTTGGTTGTTTTGTCTTTCTATGGTTTTTATCTAAAAAAATGACAGAATGGCATATGGTATTATTAGAGCCAGCAAACAAGATCTGAGGTAACTCAAGGTGCATCATGGGATAGGGACTTGTCCTCGAGCTGTCTGAAGACCTCGAGCTTTGTAGTAGGCTGACTCAGAGCTAAGGATTGGCTCCGAACCCATCTGTAAGAATGAAGGCGAGATGAACAACTCACATGGAACGTTATGGTGAGTACATAACTTCTTTTTAACATTTGTTGACTGGGAAAGTCTGACTTGGACACTTGGACAGAGCCTATTTTTAGCAGAGGCCTGGGGAGAAATACTACAGATGCATGTCTTTGGAATGTGGGAGTAAAACTGGAACACCTGGAGAAAACCCACATGAATGCAGGGAGGACATGCAGACTCCACACAAATGGTACCCCAGCCAAGAGGCCTGTGTCTGATACATGTGACCTTTTGAATAAGTTAGGGGAAAGGCACCTCACAGTATTCATTTCTTCATTTTGCTGTCACTGCTTGCATTTCCTTTAACTAGCAATTATAGACAAGTGCCAACACAGTGTATGATAATGCCATCATGCAGACATCACAGGCCAGTCACATGCAATTGTGGGTGACTTATCACTAACCAGGTTCGTGATCTGTTTTTTTTTTCTGTTTTGCTTGGAGATTATTGTACAACTTTTTATCACTGCAAGGTCTCCAAGTTGTATTCTGCAACAGAGACTTTATAAATGTTGAGGTCTTTGTTGCCATTCATCACTTAGCAGAGGCAAAGTGACAAGAAGACCAGAAGAAGGAGCATCATCGCAAGGAATGCCAACAGATTTATCTGCTAGGGAGATGACCAAGAGGGATCTATGTAAGAGTAGCCACCAGCAAACATAGTATCCTGTTGTCAGCTGTGTACCACTCCCAGGACCAGTGAAGATATTTCTATTTCTAACTTGGGAGGGTGCACACTCCCTTGGCACATTTCCAAGTACCTGTCTGTGAACTAATATCAAAATGTTCAGTTCCATCTCTGTTACACCCTGAGGCTTGACTGCCTTTCTTTATAGGTTTATAGGCTTGTACTAGTTGCCCTTGTGGGCCATTTTAAGCCTAGCCTGTTTCCCTTTTTGTGCTCAAATTAATATATCCCATTTAATTAGAGATTGGCATTACCTATCCCATGGTTAATAATTATATGTTACCCCTAATGAGGATAATTGGGATCATAACTTAGATGATTTGAATGGACCCATGAATGGGATAAAGCATTTATGAGCCACATCTGTCCATTAGTAGTACAGGGGGCAGTCCTGGTTTAAATTTTCTGTCATTTTCTTCTTGTAAGACTTCCTGGGAACTGTTTTTCACTTACTCTTATAGTTATCCCTGGAAATGATAGCCTAAAAATCCCTTCTTCTGAATATTTTCAGCTCACATGGAGTTTTCTTAAAGTTCTGACTTCCTGCAGAAAATCCCCTTATTTTTGAGGCAATAAGAATAGTTCAGTCTATCACAAACAAATTGCAATATTACTGTTTCCCATTGCTCAGTAAATTATCCCATTGCCTTACTTATACTGGTTTATATTGAGATTTTTGTATCTACTACCCATCAGCTGGTAATTTTGTTGTTTTGTTCCCAACTTGTAAGCACCTTGAATTGTATTTATTTATGTACATTTACTAACAGGAAATGCCCATCACTTTTTTGTTTTGTTCATTACTTGGAAGCAATCTTGAATTTTATTTATTTATTTATTTCACAGGACTCCTGGTAGAAATTTTTCAAATGTTAAAACAGGAATCTAACAAGCAAATTAACAAGTACAATTAAAATGGCTTTAGAATTATGAAGAATGACAACTGCAGAACATCAGGTGAATTCCTCTACATGTTACAAAAATAGTACAGAATTTAAAATACAAGTCTTGACTCAAAAAAGGAGAGTAGACTGTATCACCGTCTCATACTAGGTATTCATGGATAACATACAGTACATAGTAAAAACAGCAAAAAATGTAGTGGAAAAGAAAAAGTAACCTATGATAACAGGTAGTTGATCATTTGTGAAAATGTTTATATCTGGTTATCACTGACAGTTAAACCGTAATTTGTAGTACTGTCAGGGTGGCTTAGGCTGTACACCTGTGAGACAAGTATAAAATGCATAAGGAACTTGGAACCGTCTTGTTCTGGTGGGTGCAAAAAATATGAAATACTCATTAACTGGAGTAAACTGGTAGTTAAATGAGGCAGTCCCATGATTACAGCTTCAGTATGATATAAAATGGGATGTTAGTTTAGTCTTCAAAGTTTGCTTATCCGGGGAACTACTGATCGATACCTTATTGTATTTTATCTGACTGACCTGTGGGTTTTACTTTATAAAAGTGCTCATATAAAAGTTTTACATTTTTGTAAGACTGTGCTCCTTTATTCAGAGCTTCCTTGTGCCTGGACACCTGTGACTACAAGACTGGATTGCTCCGAAAATCACATGGCCTACAAAGCTCATATAAGTGTATTTTTTTGTACTTGTTCTAAGTGTTTCGGTGATATTTAACACTTATGTGCTGCATTTATTTATTTGGTTGAATTTATCACTGTTTCTCAGCCAGTACTTGTTAAAGAAACTCCATCTGTTTGTTACTGTACTGCTCACATGGAGCTCCTAGCTGTGTAAAATATTTTCATACTGCTGGATAATTTCATAAGTGAAGAACTTTATGGTGAAAATTTCCTTTTGATGAGAATACAACAAATTGTAAAATTCAAGCCACTGTAGATTGTGCAAAGTTGCACAATGGTATGCATGTTATACTTTGGTAGCTGTTAGATAACCTGGATGTTCTGTTGGAAAGTCTGGTTTATTTTGCTTTAGAGGGCAGATTTTAGCCAAGTATATATGTAGGCACAATAAAGGATGGAGGGTAGTTGGTATAAGATGTGACTTGTTTGGCAATGATAGTAAGGAATGCACCATTTCTGTTAAGCATGCCAAGTTTTTGATTGGTTCTGTTTGCAACATTAGCTACATGTTTACCAAATTTTAAATGGTTGCTCCTGGATGTAACTAAGGCATTTTGTTGAGCTAACTTCCTTTATGGTTGACTGGTCTAAGAAAGAGATATTACAAAATATATAATCTCGAATAGAGGAGAGAGTGCCACTCACTAGATTAAGATTGCATGGTATTGTTGCAGTGGCATAAATCACTTTAATTTTGGCTTGATTTACTTTGAAGTGTAGTCATGTAGCCTTTTGCCAGAGGTGCAGAGTATAGAAGCAAGACTGCACTTTTGAGGTAACAGTGTGGTCTTATCAGCTGGTATAATCATCAGCTTGTTGGTGTTTTGTAGTAGTTGTGTATTTTCACAGTGATTAAACATGTCCTTTACAAAGTTAACCTGTAAATAGGTTCATAGGTTCATAGGTTCATACTAGGCTATCTGCCCTAGGGCATTTATAAGCCTAGCCAGAGTGTGTGTGGCTTTCACCACCCCTTAGGATGAGAATACTATACCCATTAGTTTGCTGTGCCTCTGTCCAGCAGTGACACAGAGATGATTCCCGGGGTAAACCTACGATCTCCCATCCACTCGTCAAGATTTCTCTTGAACAGAGTCAGTGAGGGGCTCTGCCTCACATGGACTGGGATTCTGTTCCATAGTGTAGGGAGTCTCTGGGTGATGAATCTGTCCCTCCAGCACGCCCTATTTATATCCATGTTGAGGTTTAAGTCTCTTGCTCTCGTGGCTCTGGTGGATTTGGATTTTTTGAGGTGGAGCATGTCCATTAATTCCGGGTTGGACATGGCCTTGTATGTCAGGCACAGATCACCTCTGAGCAGACGGTATGCGACTGAATAGAGCTGGAGTTTCTTCAGTCGGGCATCAGATGACATATGTTTGAGCCCCTTTATCCTTTTGGTGAGGAACTTTGGGGTCTTTCCAACTGCTGCAGGTGTCTGGTAAGGTACATTCCGAATGGGGCGTTGTACTCAATCATTGGTCTGATAAGTGAAGAGTACAGGGGTACAATGACCTCTCCTGATCTGGATGTGAATCCTTCATGATCAGGTGGGCAATGTAGAAGGTCTTCCTAACCACTTTGGCAATGTGAGTGTCAAAAGAGAGGTTACTGTCAACTTGGGTCCCCAGGTCCCTGATAACTTCTTCCGTGTTTAATGGATTACCACCTATGTGGTAATTAGGGGTTACCTTGTTTTTCCCAAAGGATATGACTATACATTTTTTGGCATTTAGCTTAAGGCCATGACTCTGGCACCAGTTATCCATTTCTATGAGACCTCTCTGGAGGATGTCTGTGTCTGATGGAGTGTCAATTATGGTGCCCAGTTTGCAGTCATCTGCAAATTTTGTCAGCCACAATCCCCTATGTTTGCCTGCACTTCAGAAAAATAAATGCCGAACAAGAGGGGGCCCAGGACTGAGCCCTGTGGGACACCGCTCGTGACCGGCTTAGAGTCTGACATGGCACCAGCAACTCTAACCCTGTGTGTTCTGTCCTTGAGCCAGTTTGCAACCCATCTTGTGACTATGGGTTTACATCTAAGCTGGTGAGCTTTTCTATGATGCCCGAGTGGGGTATTGTGTCGAACGCTTTTGCTAGGTCAAGGTAGGCTGTGTGAACTGCCTTACCCTCATCAATGGCCTTAGTGACTGTTTCAAAAAAGTCGACCAAGTTCAAGAGGCAGGATCTGCCCTTGACAAAGCCAAATTGGGTAGGATCCAGTGTCTGTAGGTCCCCAATGTCTTTATTTATGAGTTCCATTATGATCCTCTCCATAGCTTTGTAGACATGGCTCGTCAAGCTTATGGGGCGGTAATTTCCAGGGTCCGTAGAAGCACCGCCTTTGTGGAGTGGGACCACAGTTGCCGTACGCCATTCTTTGGGTACGTATCCTGTAGTAAGGCTAAGATTAAACAGCGGCCTTATGTGTGGGTTTAGTTCCTCATTGAGTTCGTGTAGCACACAGCCGGGGACACCGTCCGGTCCCATTGATGCTGTGTTTTTTGCTTTAGAGAGAGCAGCTCTCACCTGGGCATCTGAGATGTTTGGGAGGCTAGACTCTGGTGGGATAGATATTTCTCCTTTGCGGGGCGGGGGGGAGAAATTTGCACTGAACCTGTCTGCCAGTATGTTGGCAATGTCTGTGGGTTCAGTGATTTTTTTATCATTTTGGACTAATTCTGAGCATATCTGGGAGTTTCCACCCAGGTTTCTAACATAGCTAAAGAAGGCCTTATGATTGTCTTTTGTGTCATTAGCGATTTTTCTCTCAAAGTTGGCCTTGGATGATTTTATGAGTGATCATAGTTTTTGCTAGTATTGATCAGAGATGCCTTCCCTTTTAGGGATTTTGCTCTGTCATGTAGTAGCTTTCTCCTCTTGTTGTAGAGTTTGTTTATGGCTGGGGTCCACCAGACCGGGCGCCTGCCTTTGGTGGAAAGGGTCTTGATTTTATTAGGGATTGCTTGATCCATACATTCCTGGAGGTGCTCGTAGAAGGCATTTGTAAGGGTTTCAGCAGCGTGGGTTGTGGTTTCCACTGGCTCGGGGGCCTTGAAGGATACCACTCCAGTCTTAAGAAGTGTGAAGTTTGCTTTTGAGAAGTTCTTCACTGTGGTCTTTTTTGCTGGGGGTGGGGGCGGGATGTGGATATCCAATGGGATTAATTTCTGGTCTTATCTCACCAATGAGGGATATACTTCCGGTGTGGAGCATTTTGTCCCCATGTTTGTGATGATCAGGTCTAGTATATTTTCTCCTCTTGTGGGAATGGTGACTAGTTGTTCCATAGCATTTGAGTTTATGAACTCCAGGAACCTTTGGGCTAGGGTGTTGGGGCTTGAGTAATGTTCCCAGTCTATGTTTGGGTAGTTGAAGTCACCCAATATGATGGTGTTTGGAGAGACATTCATACTCTCCAGTGTCTTCAGGAAGGCTGTGTGGGTTTCCTGACTTTGAGAAGGTGGTCTGTAGCATGCTACAAACTGTAGGGCAGTTTTACCTATGGTTAATTGCACCTGGATGGTCTCCGATGCTTCGTGTGTTGCCACTAACCTGGAGGTGTGGGTATCCTTTATGAATATGGATACTCCCCCTCCTTTTGTGGTTCGGTCCGGATTTTGGGCCCAGAACGCATGATATGAGGTATAACCTGATAGTGCTGGGGTGCTCTCAGGAGCCTTGAACCAGGTTTCAGTCACAGCACAGACATCGATGTTCTCCATACTGAGGAGGGCTTCGAGGGCGTGCATCTTGAGGTTTAGACTTCTGGCATTGAGCAGTATTACCCTTAGTTTTTCTCCATTTTTTTAAATGGTCTACGTAGTTCAGGGCAGCCGAACGGAAGAATAATCGCTTGTAGATGAGTCCACTAAAATGTTAAATAAAACCAATCTACTTTAAATAAATAAGCTAAAAATTCACGTTAAGTGCTTTCATCCCCAATTCTCAGGACTTCATCAGAACAAGCAATTTTTCTTCTGTTGGGCTCCCCTGGACAACGTGGACCATCTACAGGTTACAGGTTTGTTCTGGTCTCACGGCAACACACTACTTTGTTTGGTTCATTTACAAAGGTGGTAATCAGGAGTAAACCAGCACATGTCCTTAGTTAATACCTACTTTCACTGCAAGGCAGAAGAGATTGCTGTGTTCTGCCTGACAGGCATCTATTGTCTTGGTAATTGGAAAACCATTCTGTGACACTTCCATTTAGAGCATATCCAGAAAAGACCTCAATGAACTTTGTGTCATATAATACCTAGTGCTTCATTTAGAGGAAACTAGTAATTTTACCAGACTCTGACTGATTTAAAGATATATTCTGCAATGTCAAAAAAGGCTGTATAACTTGTGTGAATATGCTCGAGTCCACGGTGAGCTTTTAAGATAAGATTAAAATTTATTAGGTGCTGTAGCCAGTTGAGAATTGACACGTTATGAAAAATTTTGGTAACAGAGGAAGTAGTGTAATGGAGCAATAGCTGGGTAGTGCAAATGGGGAAGAGCGGGGTCTCCCTGTGGTATGGAATCCTTTTTTCAAATGTTGGTGTCACTGCCTTCCTTGACAGAATGATTTATGACAAAGAGAGTTAGACTGTATACGTGATTAAACTTACAGAAATTTTGAAGAATACAAGAGGACTTGGGTCTACTTTACATAGCCATTATAGGCAAGTGTGGACACTATACATTGATGGACTAATGTAGACATAATGAACCTGTCAAGTGCCAGTGTAGTTAAGTGGATTCTTCATCTGTTTTAGGAATGAACCTGTCATATTGTTTAAGTATGATAATGATATTTTGCTGTAGACTGCCTGGGCTTGGGTGAATATCACCCATTATTAATAGTGGGGGCTGTATGGACCAGATGACATGGTGCAAAAACTAGATGGATTTTTAATATTTTGATCTGATTTTTGTTTAAGCAGGAGTTTGTGCACAACATCAACTGATGTGCTGTGGACTCTCATGGTGTGAAGATCCAAAGACAGTAGTATTTTGTCAGTGAGATTTGATTTTTCTTATTGAATGGCAAATAAACTAGCAGTTTGCTCACTGTTAAGTTGAGAAAAGGTAGACTGTGGATGAATTGTAATAGACTTCTAGCAGCTCCGTCCTGTCCCAGATTTGTTTGGATTGTTAACATGAAGGCACTGTTCAAGGAAGAAGACTTTTGATTAATGAAGATGTCATTCTTTACAGGCTACAGAGTGCTGTGAGCTTTTAGAATGATGGCAGAGCACAGACCATGTCTCTGAGTCTGCGTGGATTTGATAGCAAGATAAATCTCATATGGAGTACTATGGATTGTAAGCCTCACTTGCCTTTTAAGCAGAGATGCCATAATATTTAGAACACTGAAAATTAGGCATTGTAATAAGTGACAGTGTGTTTTAATGGTAGCTTGAGTAAGGATGACTAGTTAAATGTTTTCTATTTATAAGTGAGGGTGGTAGAGTTACACTTTTAGATATTTTTGGAAAAGGAGTACCTAGCTATGTTCTTTAACTATTTTGATGCGACTCCACACAGCAAATGCAGGTGAAGGATCAATAACAGGGTCTGCCATTATGCCTGACAAGAATGCACTCTTTAAGAATAAAATAAGGACAGTCAAGGGTACTCTGTCACACACAGCTGTTCCTCTATCTTTGTGGTGAGAGTAGTCATATAGGAGAAACTGTGCAGCTTAATTCATAAGTGACTGAAGTCTATTTCTTGTTTTCGGTTAGTACTGATGTCATCAATAATGAATGTTTTCACTTCAGTGGAAAGTCAATTAAGGGACTCTTCAGACACTGAACATTCTTTTCTTACTGATAATTTACAAGAAAACAATAGATACCGGATTTATTGAATTATTTTTAGGATCTGCTTTAACTGATTTAAATTTAATGTACCAGCCATGATCTACTGCTGACAAAACACCACTGCCAGGAGAGCATTGCAGTTTATTAAGGAAGTAAAAACTTAAATGTTAATGTTTTGAAGGTGGCTTTTATCCCTCAATGTGAAGGTAGTGAACCACAGATGGTGTTGAAGAAGGGGCATTTTGCCAGCATTGTGAGGTGCAGAGAGTGCAGCCAACCTGTAAAAACACCTCCTTATTATATTTTACTTTTTTCTTGTTCAGATGGAAAAGCAGGACATTGTAGTTAATGTGTCCAGCTTTGTCAAATTGTTCATGAATCACATCAGATAGACCCATTTTTTTATATAAATCAAGGTGGACTCTCTATTCACAGTGTAGAGTCTTTGGTTGAGAAAAATAAGGGATGAGATTGTCAAAACAAAGGATAGTGACCCTTCAAACAGTTTTACAAGGTTCATCTGCTCTAAAAATATTGTAACCCAAAAAACAGTCTCTGAGATGATGTTATTTTAACTTAGTTTCAAAGACTGTTAGAAAGCTGGTGCAGGTACAACTGTGAATCAGATAAGGATTATTTTTTAATGTAGCAGTGAGGTGAAAATTTTTTGATCATTGTCATAGAATCTGTCACATTGCATAGGGTTGATAATGACAGGCTTTTGAGGAGGTCCTGGATTTTGATTAATATTGTCTATTATTAGATTATATTTAGCCAGAGGATATGGTGTACAAGCCAGCTGGATTTTTAATTTAAGTACTTGAGAAGAGTGAGCGTAAAATAAGACCAGCCATAAGGAACTGTTTTAAAATGTCTGATTTTATTACCTCACATGTAAGTTATGTTGCCCTCATAATGCAAAGCTCAAATAAAAGAATATTGAAGATGAATGTTATTTGAGAGGTTACTGACATAAACAGTGCACAGAGTGAATGCAGTTGCTCAAAATGTCAAGAGCATCAAACATATTTTGATATGACATGTAATTTTCTTATTGGCTGCTGCATTTAGAATTCTGATTAGCTATATGAAGGTAGGCCTACTAAGTGTGAATGTATAAGGCAATCTAGGTTATGGAGGATGGGTGTTTGAGGTAGGCAAAGTGACCAAGCCATGCAGGGATCCTTGGTCCAGTCTCAATCTGCGTTTGTCAGTCAGAATTTGGAGAATCTCCTTCATCTCTGGGTCATTGCACAGGTCTCCTGCTGGCAAAAACTGTGACATTTGCAATTAGTCCAATTCATTTTGGTATAACAGCATTTTTTAACATTTCCACACAGAAGTACTTTGATAAAAGTATTCTGAGGCCAAAAAAAAAATTACTCAAAGTTTCACAATTAGGCAATTGAAATAATATGTTCCAACCTCTGACATAAGTAAAGCCCAAACTTAGTGCATGTTAAAATTTGTGTACTAAATGGTAGAGGTTCACAAATGTAGATGGATATCTCATCTTGAGACTCAAGAAAAGCTTGGAGTAAAAGTTTTATGTGTTGGATGAAGGAAATGATGCTATGGCATATATGCAGATCAGGGACAGAGTTCTATTCAGAAGAGAGACAGACACTGAATAGAATTTTCAGGATGGTGAAAAGGATTGCATTACTAGTTTGAAAGGGACTTTCTGTAATGAGGGTTAGATGTACTTCATTATATTCTGGCATGAAGAGTTGACTATCGGTCAAGGATTTTCTCCCACCACAGTGGTTACACATTACAGAGGCTGTTACACTCAAATGTTCATATAATAAGTGACATCTTTCAAAATGCTGTATGTCAGCCATTTTCAGGGAAACAGCTAGGATGGTGTGAATGAGGAATAATCAGGCAATGATAGGTAGTACAGTGCTGGTACCGAATTGAAAGCAGTTTTAAAGTATAAGAGATTTTATGCTAGTCCTGCAGTAGGACTGTTCTTTCCCTTTCTTTTTTTTGCTCCTCAACTTGAAATTTAGGGGAGTGCAGGTCAGGAAGAACAGAATAAGACTTGGCCAGATCAAACATGGGATAACATACAAATCTTTTTTTTTTTTTTGCTCCTCAATTGAGATTTGAGGTGGTGGCAGGCCAATGGGGGAACATCACCGTGCACCACATAAGCCAGCTATGGCACTGGCAGCAGTCCACAACTTTTGGAAAAGTACTTATTTAATGGCTGTGCACATGTACAGTTAACTGATTCAGTTTATGGTTTGCTTACATGCTATGATCCCAACTATTAACACACAGTAAGCCTGGGATTCTGACAGTCAAGATTTTAGACTTCAAGATTTTATAATATTAAGACCAATCGGTTTGGCATTATTTGATTCATAAGTAATTTTCTTTGGGGTTTCAAATCATATCTATTGTCTCTCTCTTTCTGCTTATGTCTGGAGTTATAAAATCCTTCAATGAAAGATGACTACCTCTAACCTCTATATGGTGTGAATTCAGTATTTGCTAACTATCTAAAACTTCAAATACTTGACTTGAATATACTAAAATGTATTACTATGCAGAATCAAGGTGAGTTATGGAAACCTCAAACATATTTGAGTAAACAAACTGCTCTTGCTACACCACCTCTCATGTCACCAGAAAGTACAGTTGTGTACACTTACCATAAATGTAGATGTTCAAGTGTAGTCACTGTTGCAGTCATTACATTTGGGTAATCCTGCTGGCAGGTTGCCTCAGTCGGACAGAATTCCAAAGTCTTGGGTTCTGGGTCGGCTGCTGTCACCCTTTCCCTGACATCAGGTCGTCAGGGGTATAAAATAAGCAGCCGACGCCATTTTCTTCAGTTTTTCTTGCCCCAGATGTCAGGTGCCCCCTAAAAGGGTAGCCAAAATGTGTATATATATATATATATATATATATATATATATATATATATATATATATATATATATATATATATATATATATTTATATATGTGTATATATATATATATATATATATATATATATATATATAAATAAATACTTGCACCGTAATAAACTTTACCTTCATCTACATGCAAATACACCACATAGGTTGTATAAATCAGAGAAGGAAAGAAAAGTTCCAGCAGAAAAAAGGGGGGTGGTGGGTGGGTAACCTGGGCCGCAACAGTGAATACACTCGAACATCTACATTTATGGAAGTGTACACAACTGTACTGTGTTCTTCGTGTTTTACTGTTGCAGTCATTACATTTGGGTAGAGTCCCAAAGCTATAGTTGGGAGGCTGGAGCTAAACAGCATTAGGAGTGGCTATGAGGCCCTGCAGAACTGCAGTGCCAAAGCCTGTCCTGGATTTAGAGTACAGTGGCAGATGATAGTGCTTTGTAAAGGTGTGCACTGAACCCCATTTAGTAGCTTCTAAAATGTCTTTGGTTGGTACTCCCCTGAGAAAGGCTGCTGAAGTGGCTGCAGCTCTGGTTGAATGTGGCCTAATGTCCTTAGGCACTGGCTTGCCATGGTGTAAATAGCAGAAACGAATGCAGTCGCCTATCCACTTTGAAATAGTCTGCTTTGAGATAGCCTTTCCTTGTGATCCTGCAGCATATGCCACTAGTAATTGCTCTGTCTTCCTGAAAACTTTGGTTCTGTTCAAGTAGAATCTAAGCTGTCTGTGTACGTCCAGAGAATGCAGAATTCTCTTCCCCCTTGTTCTGTGGATTTGGATAAAAAGTTGCAGATGAATAGTTTGGTTAAGAGCCACACTGGACACCACCTTAGGCATAAATCTTGTGTTTGTCCTCAGAGACCCTGTCTGGATAAAAAATGATAAAAGGTTTCACAGCCATGAGTGCCTGTAGCTCTGAAACACGTCTGGCAGAAGTTATTGCTAGGAGCAGAGCTGTTTTCCAAGATAAAAAACTTTATATTGGCAGTAGCAGCTGTCTCAAAAGGAGGCAGGGTGAGTTTTTCCAAGACATAGTTGAGGTCCCATGCAGGTATTGGTGATCTCCTTGGAGCCCTTAAATTTTTGGCTCCTCTGAGGTACTGCTTTAATAAAGGATGAGAAAAGATTGGTGGTGCTGTATTGTAATGAGCCGAAATGGCAGAGGCATGAATTTTACTTGATGAGAAAGATGGGCCTTTGTCCAGCATCTCAGTTAGGTATTGCAAAATCTGAGGAATATTTGGTGCAGCTGTATCAGTTCCTTTTGCCTGGTTCAAAGCACAGAATCTCAGGATTTTCTAGTACTAGGCCTTCTGGCTTCCAAAATGACATCCGTCACAGCTTTACTGAGAGGTGTGTTTTGTATGACTACATTATCCACCATGCTGTCAGGTTTAAAGTACTGAGTTGGCTGTGCAGGATCTGATTGTTTTGCTGGGACAGTAGATGAGGTATCTCAGGTAAGGTCCAAGCTGGGCATTGAGATAAGTTCCTTAGGATTGGATACCAGTACTGGCGGGGCCAGTCTGGGGCAATCAGTATCATCTTTGGCTTCTTCTGTCTGACCTTTAGGAGTACCTTGGGGAGGAGAGGCAGTGGAGGAAAGGCATATACTGATAGGTTTTTCCAGCTGAAAGGGCGTCCACTTTCAATGCTTGTCTGTGATAAGTTCTTGAGGGGAGGCAAATAGATCTATGCCCGGGCATCCCCATTTCCTTGTTATCATGCTGAAGACTTGTGGATCCAGCTGCCACTCGTGGGGATCCATGAGGTTTCTGCTTAGTTCATCTGCCAGAGTGTTTTCCTTTCCTGGCAGTAATTGTGCCTGCAGATGTACTTGATAAGTCAATGCTGTGTCCCACAAAGGCATGGTTAGTCTGCAAAGGGGGTAAGAATGTGTGCCCCCCTGCTTGTTTATATACCACATGACAGTGGTGTTGTCTGTCTTTATCAGTAGTTGTCCCGGATGAAGTAGGTCTTTGTAGGCTGTCAGGGCATTTTGAACAGCTAGCATCTCTTTTTGATTGATATGTAGATGCATTTGGTTTGAGGTCCATGCGCCCTGAATGCATCTTCCTGCCATGTGGGCCCCCCAGGCATAATCTGATGCATCCGTTGTTAGTGTCTGCCTGGCTGGGGGTAATGTGAATGGCTGTCCTTTGTTCTGGTGACAAGCCTTCGCCCACCATCAAAACTCCTGTTGCAGGCAGGGAATGAGTGTAATCATTGTTTTCAGGCTGTGGCAATGTTGAGTCCAAACACTTTTTAGGTACCATTGAAGTTTCCTTGTATGCAGTCTTGCATATGGAAGTAGTAGGATGCAGGATGCCATGAAGCCCAAAGCCTGCAGAATGTTTCTTGCAGATAACTGGGCCTTTGTTGGCAACATTTTGAAATAGGTAGTCAGCTGCCTTTGTTTGTCTGGCGTGAGATAAGCCATCTGGGCAGTTGTATTTAAGCTTGCACCCAGGAATATTATCTCTTGAGAGGGTACTAGTTTTGATTTCTTTTTGTTAACTGTTACACTAGGCATGTTAGAAGTCTTTTCACAAATGCCAGATGCTGTAGAAGAATGTCCTTGTTCTCTGCTTGAATTAGACAGTCGTCCAAGTAAGGATATATTTGTATTCCTCTTTGTCTGCAGAATGCAATTACTGGTGCCAGGCACTTTGTAAAGACCCTGGGCGCAGTAGATAAGCCAAAGGGCAGTGCAGAGAATTGGTAATGCATTGAGCCAGCCTTGAATATGATCTGCTGCATGATTGTCTGATTGGGACATGCAGGTATGCCTCTTTTAGGTCTAAAGTCACAAGCCAAGCATTCTTGCCCAGCATGGGCAAAAGCTGCTGCAAAGTCAACATTTTGAATTTTGGTATATCCAGAAATGTGTTCAGAATAGATAGGTTCAGTATTGGTCTCCAGGCCTTGTCCTTTCTGGGCACCAAGAACAGTCTTGAGTAAAATCCTTGTCCCTGCTCTTGCTGTGGTACTTGTTGAATGGCCCCCATGTCCATGAGGGATGGGACTTGTTTTTGCGCCTCTGCCCATTGACTTTTTGGCAGATCTGGCCAGCCATTTGCCTTTGGCAGGGTATAGAAATGGAACTTGTAGCCTTGTGACACTATATTTAGAACCCACTTGTCCTCGGTTATAATGTGCCAGTTTTGAGAAAAAAGTGCTACTTTTCCCCCTAAGGGTGCTGCCAGGAGATAAGTGCTTGGTGCAGGCAGGGGGAAGTCATTGGGACTGTTTCCTATATGGTTGTGATTTGTCTTCTCCAACTTTGGAGGTAGAAGCACCCCATTGCCTTGACCTGTATGAACCTTGCGCCTGGGATCTGCCTCTAGGGCGTCTGGATCTGCCCCTTTGAGGTCTGTCTGACACAGGAAAGGACCAGTTCTTTGTTCATAGGTTCACAGGTTCATACTAGGCTATCTGCCCTAGGGCATTTATAAGCCTAGCCAGAATGTGTTTGGCTTTCGCCACCCATTTTAAATTTATTTTGCTATGCCCGTTTTCGAGGTTAGTATACTGTGCCTCTGTCTAACAGTGACACAGAAGTAATACCCGGGGTAAACCTACGATCTCCCATCCACTCATCAAGATTCCTCTTGAAGAGAGTCAATGAGGGACTCTGCCTAACCTGGACTGGGACTCCAGTATGTCCTATTTCTATTTCAGTGCTGAGGTTCAAGTCTCTCGAGCGCGTAGCTCGATCGGATTTGGATTTTCTGAGGTGCAGCATGTCCATTAATTCCGGGTTGGACAT
Source organism: Protopterus annectens (assembly GCF_019279795.1). Classification (NCBI taxonomy): domain Eukaryota; kingdom Metazoa; phylum Chordata; order Ceratodontiformes; family Protopteridae; genus Protopterus; species Protopterus annectens. The sequence goes on along the minus strand of NC_056739.1, from coordinate 1,024,348,357 downwards.
GGCTTTATACGTCAGGCACAGATCGCCTCTGAAGAGGCGATATGCCACTGAATAGAGCTGGAGTTTCTTTAACTGGGCAGCATATGGCATCTGTTTGAGCCCTTTGATCCTCTTGGTGAGGTACTTTTGGGGTCTTTCCAGTTGCTGCAGGTGTCTGGTAAGGTACATCCCAAAAGGGGCATTGTACTCAATTATGGGCCTGATGAGGGATGAGTAAAGAGGCACGATGACCTCCCCTGATCTAGATGTGAATCCCTTCATGATTAGGTGGGCTATATAAAATGTTTTTCTAACCACTTTGGCCACGTGGTTGTCAAATGAGAGATTGCTATCAACTTGGGTCCCCAGGTCCCTAATTACTTTTTCTGTACTTAATGGATTTCCACCTATGTGGTAATTTGTGGGCACTTTGTTTTTGCCAAAGGGGATGACTATACACTTTTTGGCATTTAGCTTGAGGCCATGGCTCTGGCACCAGTTGTCTGTTTCTATGAGGCCCTTTTGGAGGATGCTTGTGTCGGCTGGAGAGTCCATTATGGCGCCCAGTTTGGAGTCATCTGCGAACTTGGTCAGCCACAGTCCTTCCGTGTTGGCCTGTACCTCCGAGAAATATATACCAAACAAGAGAGGTTCCAGGACTGAGCCTTGTGGAACACCACTTGTAACTGGTTTGGAGTCTGACATGGCTCCAGCAATTCTAACCATGTGGGTTCTGTCCTTGAGCCAGTTTGCAGTCCATCTAGTGACATAGGGGTTTATATTTAAGCTGGTGAGCTTATCTATAAGGCCTGAGTGGGGTATTGTATCGAAGGCTTTTGCGAGGTCCAGGTAGGCTGTGTGGACCACCTTCCCCTCGTCAATGGCCTTGGTGACTGTTTCAAAGAAATCAACCAGATTTAAGAGGCAAGATCTGCCCTTAACAAAGCCGAACTGGGCAGGATCCAGTGTCTGTAGGTCCCCAATATCTTTATTTATGAGGTCCATGATGATCCTTTCCATAGCTTTGCAGACCAAGCTAGTCAGGCTTATGGGGCGATAGTTTCCAGGATCCGTTGAGGCACCACCTTTATGGAGAGATAGCACTGTTGCTGTATGCCACTCATTGGGCACATATCCTGTAGTAAGGCTGAGATTGAACAGTAGTTTTATGTTTGGGTTTTGCTCTTCTTGGAGTTCATGTAGGACGCAGCCCGGGACACCGTCTGGTCCCATTGATGCTGTGTTTTTTGCTTTGGAGAGGGCGGCTCTTACTTGAGCATCTGAGATGTCAGGGGGGCAGCACTCTGCTGGGATAGATATTTGCCCTTTTGATGGGGAGGGGGGGGACGTTTGCGCTGAACCTGTCAGCTAGGATGTTGGCAATGTCTGTGGGTTCAGTGTATTTTTTGTCATTTTGGACTAATTCTGAGCATATCTGGGAATTACCACCCCAGGTTCCTAACATAACTAAAGAAAGCCTTGTGATTATCCTTAGTGTCCTGTGCAATTTTTCTCTCGAAACTGGCCTTAGACAATTTTATGAGTGCCCGTAGTTTTTTGCTAATACTGATCAGTGATGCCTTCCCTTTTTGGGATTTTGCTCTATCATTTAGTAGCTTCCTCCTTCTATTGTATAGTTTGTTTATGGCTGGGGTCCACCAGACAGGATGTCTGCCTTTGGAGGATTGGGTCTTGGTTTTATTTGGGATCGCATGATCCATGCATTCCTGAAGGTGTTCATAGAATGCGTTTATAAAGGATTCTGCGGTCTGGGCCGTATTTTCCACAGGCCCGGGAGTTTTGAAGGATTCCACCTCGGTTTTGAGGAGTGTGAAATTTGCTTTAGAGAAGTTTTTCACTTTGGTTTTCTGGGCAGGGGGTGGGGTCGAGATGTGAATATCCAGTGAGATTAGTTTATGGTCTGATCTTACCAGTGAGGGATACACTTCTGGTCTGGAGCATAGAGTCCCCATGTTGGTGATGATCAGGTCCAGTATGTTTTCCCCTCTTGTGGGAGTGGTAACAAGTTGTTCCATAGCATTTGAGTTTATAAATTCTAGGAACCTTTGGGCTAGGGTGTTGGAGCTAGAGTAATGCTCCCAGTCTATGTTTGGGTAGTTGAAGTCGCCCAATATAATGGTGTTTGGAGAGACCTTCATGTTTTCCAGTGTTCTCAGGAAGGCCGAGTGGGGTTCCTGGGTTTGGGAGGGTGGTCTGTAGCAGGCTATAAACTGGAAGGCAGTTTTACCCACTGTTAGTTGCACATGGATAGTCTCTGATGCTTCGTGCTTTGCCACCAACCTGGAGGTGTGGGTATCTTTGATGAATATCGATACTCCCCCTCCTTTTGTGGTTCGGTCCAAGTTTTGGGGCCGAAAAGCATGGTATGAGGTATAACCTGGTAGTACTGGGGTGCTCTCGGGAGCCCTGAACCAGGTTTCTGTTACTGCACAGATATCAATGTTCTCCATGCTAAGAAGAGTTTCGAATGCGTGCATCTTGATGTTTAGACTTCTGGCGTTGAGTAGCATTACTCTTAGTTTCTTATCCCTTGTGATACCTATGGAGGTGGGTTTGTCTTTTGAGCCTTGCCTAAAAAAGGCACTATGGGGGTAGCAAGAGCCTTTGCCGATATCCGAAAGCCCAGGGGTGACAGGTGCAAGCCGTCCCTAGCGAAGCATCGTGGCTTGTCGAGTATATCATCCCAAGCTGACAGGCATTGGATCCCCTTTGAATGACCCCAGTACTTTAGCCAATTGTTGAAATTGATTATCTTGTCTTCATATTGTGGCATCATTCTTGGTGAGGGTAAGATGCTACTCAAAGTCAGGCTCATACCGGCCTGGGCTACATACTCAGAGAGCTCCTTTATGTCTCTTTTCATGTAGTCCAGGGAGGTACGTCTCAGGTCATTCACACCAGCATGGACAATGACTGAGTCATATTTGTACTTGCCTTGGAGTGACCTGAGTGCTTGTATTATGTGGCGGATCCTAGCGCCCGACAGGCTGCTCACCGTGACCCTCTCCTTGTTCAGCCTGGTGAGCAGGACGTCAGTGTGCCTGAAGATAGTCACCTATTATAAGTGTATCAGGTGTGTTGTTTAGTCTTAAGGGCTGTGACTGTTCGGCACACTGGCTTTGTGAGATATGTGTTGCACGTGTTTTGTTTTGGGGTAGCGGTTGCTTGGGTGTCTGCTTTGGAGGTCTCTGCTGCTTAGGCAGATCTTTATTTAGAGCCTCCGAGTATGTTTTTGTGTGATTATGTGTTTGGTTTGCTGTCGTGGTAGGTCTATGTGAGACTGGAATTGTAAGTGAGTGTGGTTTCCTTCTCCTCCTGACTGGTTATGCCAGTACTGAGTTGAGAGAGCTTAGCCTCCAGTTGGGCTATATGGTTGCATCTCTCACATGTGTTGGAATTTGTTGGGAGGAGGAGAGGGTTGTCTGTGTACATGAGGCAGTTGTAACATTGCCTCAAGATTCCCAGATTCACCAGCTGGACCGGAGAGGAGATTGACAACTGACCTTTGGACATGCTAGAATAATATTGGGAATTCCTTAATAATTGAAAACAAGGGCCAGTGGGGAGTGAGGGTGTAGTGCTTTTAATTTTTAGTGCTGACTTATATAATTGCTTTAGTGAGCAAGTGCCAGGTAACTTAAGTGCAATGTGTTACAGGTAACTTAAATGCAAAACGACAAACAGTAACTTTCTTTCAAGTGAAACAAGGAAATAAGTACAGTAAGCAATGCAGATATCACTAGTGATCCACAGAAGCTGAGAAGCCAGATTAGGTGGAATTGGCGTTCCAGGAAATAACAAGCAAACAAACAACAAGCATATAAACAAAGCTAGATTCAGCAGGCCTGGATCTAGTCTATGCTACAGCAAACAAGGTGTACCAATTTCAGTAAGATACAGTTCAAATATTCAGGCACTATAAACCTTTAACCAGAAATTCCCAGCTCAGAAGGGCAGAGTCCAGCCTCTTCTCCCACAAGAGTGCAGACCATGAACCTTCTTAATGTAAAATAACTGGCCTGAAGCCCAAGTGCTTAAACCAGAACTAATACACTTTAAGAATAACAGACACTGGGCTCTCAATCAGCAGTTCCCAACTTAGAAGGATGAAAGCTACCTGTCCTGCCACCACAGTGCATGCCACAAACCTTCCTAATGTAAAACAACTGGTCTGAAGCCCAAGTGCTTAATCCAAAAGACTTAGAATGATAGCTACACTTTAATCAAGTTACTACCAAGCAGTAATAAATACAATTTAATACTTTAGAGAATGCCTGGATTAGTGCTCAAGTTACACAAACAAAGCTAGATCCAGCAGGCCCGAATCCAGTCTATGCCACAGCAAACAAGGCGCACCAACTTCAGTAAGAAGCAGTTCAGATATGCATGCACTATAAGCCTTTAACCAGAAATTCCCAGCTCAGAAGGGCAGAGTCCAGCCTCTCCTCCCACAAGAGTGCAGATCATGAACCCTCTTAATGTAAAATAACTGGCCTGAAAGCCCAAGTGCTTAAACCAGAATTAATACACTTTTAGAATAACAGACACTGAGCCCTCAATCAGCAGTTCCCAACCTAGAAGGATGTAAGCTACCTGTTCTGCCACTACAGTGCAGACCACAAACCCTCTCAGTGCAAAACACCTGGTCCGAAGCCCAAGTGTTTAAACCAAAAGGCTTAGAATGAGTTACACCAAGCAGTAATAAATACAATTGAGTACTTTTAAGATGATGCAAAAGTAAAATAAAGTAGGTAGAAACACAAGTACAGTAAAAGCAGATGAAATTTTTTTTTTCTGAACAAGTGCTGAGATCAAAGACACAGATTTGTGTGCTGAAACTAGAAAACTGGTTAGTTATAAGGAAAAAAAATTAAGCTAGAAGGCTCAGGGATTTGTAGGCCAGTGCCTACTATACCTAGGTGGCTGTACTTGTAAAAAATCTTTGACAGTTTGCATAGTTTTAGCTTTGTCCTCCATTTTCTTTAACACCTCTTCTGCCTTAACACCAAACAAAGTATCATGCTGTAAAGGTGCATCTAATAATTTAACTTTGACATGATCAGGCAGATTTTGTTCCCTTAACCAAGCATGCCTCCTAATTACAGAACCTGTTACTGTGGCCCTGCAGGAAGCCTCCAAAGAATCAAAACCACATTGCAAAGTATTCTTTCCAACTTGTTCAGCTGCATGCAATAAATCCTGCATTTCCTTTTTTTCTGCACATTCAGAGTTTAACATTTTCTGTTTAATCAATGCCATGACATGTTGCTGATATTTGAGCATATGAAACTGACAGTTTAAGGCCCATATAGCCAAGGTTGCAGATGTGTAAATCTTTTTTCCCCATCTATCCAGTGCCCTAGAATCCCTGTTAGAGGGGGTAGAGTTTTTTGCAGTGGAAGCCTTAACTCCTTTGGGACCCTGTGAAATAGTTTCTAGGTCTGCAGCAGGGTTTTTAAAAAGGAATTTATGAGAGTCAGGAACCCTGTAATATCTATCAGGCTTAACAGGAGCTGGAGGTAAGGAGTCAGGGGTCAGACTAGACTCCGAAAGCACATCATCTACAATGTTTAACACAGGTGGAATGGCTAGAGGCCTGTGTTGAGGAAGTAAAAGGAAATCCCTGAGCCTCTTTTTAGATTCTGAAAAATCTTGGCTCTCCCAGTGGAAATGCTCCCTCATGGTATGCAAGGTTTCCCCAAAAGAATAGTCCTCTGGAGGAGAAGCTGAAGGTATAGATTCTTCAGCATCAGAATCCTCATAGGGGGGAAGAGAATATTACTGATCAGAAGAGGAATCAGAAGAAATAGAAACCTGATCTGAAGATTCATAGTCAGTCTGTAGGCCTCTTATCAGGAGGGGGATGGGAACCCCTGATCAAGGTAATCAAGTCTTCAGCCAGTTTGAGCATCTGTTTTTTGGGCATAGAGGCCTGTCCACATGGCTCTTGAGTTAGTTTATTTGCTTTAGAAGGTGCTTTAGTCTTTGCCTTTGAAGCTGAAGTCAGTTTAATGTAAAGATGTTTAAGTCTGAATGCACCCTCAGAAGCCGGCACCTGCTCAGCAGCTCCGGACCCATCTGAGGGAATAGTGTCTGAGGCTCCAATACTTTGAGTTTTCAGCGGCATAGCCGACTCCACATGGGAGTCGGTAGCGGCCTGCAACTCTAAAGTAGCGGGCATCAGGGCTGTGAAAGCGCCTCACTGAGAACCGGCGACTGGCTTAGGAGAAGCTTCGTCATCGGTTTTGGACCTTGGTTGTTTATCTCTCTCCTTTTCTTTGCGTTTTTTGTGAACTCCGGTAGTCGGATGGCTACCCGACGACATTTCTGAATAATTAAACCGGCGTCCAAAAAGCAAAATCATACTGACGCTTAATAGTGTGTTGGTTAAATCTAGCACAAAACCGACACCAGAAAAGTTGTGATCAGGGCCTAGGCAAGGAATACAGTAAGAATGAAAGTCCTTATGAGGTATTTGCTTTCCACAAGAAATACCATTATTAACTTTTTCTGACATCGGCCTGGAGCAAGAAAAAAGTTTCCCCAATGGGGTACTTAGCTTTATTGAAGACTTCGGGTATGAAACTCAAACATGAAAATCTCAGGAGTTGGCCAACCGGCACTTGCGAACTGCTTCTACTTCGGGCACCGCACGGCAAGAAAGACTGAAGAAAATGGCATCAGCTGCTTCTTTTATACCCCTGACGACCTGACATCAGGGAAGGGGCGACAGCAGCCGACGCAGGACCCAAGACTTTGGAATTCAGGCTGACTGAGGGCAACCTGCCAGCAGGATTACCCAAATGTAATGATTGCAACAGTGAATACACTCGAACATCTACATTTATGGTAAGTGTACACAACTGTACTTTCTGGTGACATGAGAAGTTGTGTAGCTAGAGCAGTTAGTTTACTCAAATATGTTTGAGATTTCCATAAATCACCTTGATTCTGCATAGTAATACATTTTAGTATATTCAAGTCAAGTATTTGAAGTTTTAGATAGTTAGCAAATACACACCATACCAAGGTTAGAGTTAGTCATCTTTCATTGAAGGATTTTATAACTCCAGACATATACAGAAAGAGAGAGATAATAGATATGATTTGAAACCCCAAAGACAATGACTCATGAATCAAATAATGCCAAACCGATTGGTCTTAATATTATAAAATCCTGAAGTCTAAAATCTTGACTGTCAGAATCCCAGGCTTACTGTGTGTTAATAGTTGGGATCATAGCATGTAAGCAATCCATAAACTGAATCAGTTAACTGTACATGTGCACAGCCATTAATAAGTACTTTTCCAAAAGTTGTGGACTGTTGCCAGTGCCATAGCTGGCTTATGTGGTGCACGGTGATGTTCCCCCATTGGCCTGCCACCACCTCAAATCTCAACTGAGAAGCAAAAAAAAAAAAGATTTGTATGTTATCCCATGTTTGATCTGGCCAAGTCTTATTCTGTTCTTCCTGACCTGCACTCCCCTAAATTTCAAGTTGAGGAGCAAAAAAAAGAAAGGAAAAGAACAGTCCTACTGCAGGACTAGCATAAAATCTCTTATACTTTAAAACTGCTTTCAATTCGGTACCAGCACTGTACTACCTATCATTGCCTGATTACTCCTCATTCACGCCATCCTAGCTGTTTCCCTGAAAATGGCTGACATACAGCATTTTGAAAGATGTCACTTATTATATGAACATTTGAGTGTAACAGCCTCTGTAATGTGTAACCACTGTGGTGGGAGAAAATCCTTGACCGATAGTCAACTCTTCATGCCAGAATATAATGAAGTACATCTAACCCTCGTTACAGAAAGTCCCTTTCAAACTAGTAATGCAATCCTTTTCACCATCCTGAAAATTCTATTCAGTGTCTGTCTCTCTTCTGAATAGAACTCTGTCCCTGATGTGCATATATGCCATAGCATCATTTCCTTCATCCAACACTTAAAACTTTTACTCCAAGCTTTTCTTGACTCTCAAGATGAGATATCCATCTACATTTGTGAACCTCTACCATTTAGTGTACAACTTTTAACATGCACTAAGTTTGGGCTTTACTTATGTCAGAGGATGGAACATATTATTTCAATTGCCTAATTGTGAAACTTTGAGTAATTTTTTTTTTGGCCTCAGAATACTTTTATCAAAGTACTTCTGTGTGGAAATGTTAAAAAAAATGCTGTTATACCAAAATGAATTGGACTAATTGCAAATGCCACAGTTTGTTTTGCTATTGATGAATTAGTCCAGTTTTGTGACCTTAGTGCATATGGGTATCTAGCTTTTAAATACATGTGTATGTATGTGTATATACAATTTTATCAAAGTAGTTCTGTGTGGAAATGTTGAAATTGCTGTTACACCAAAATTAACTGGGCTACTTGCAAATGCTACAGTTTGTGTTGTTACTGACTTACCACAGTTTTGTGACTATATATATATATATATATATATATATATATATATATATATATATATATTTATATTTATATCTGTATATATATATATCTATATCTATCTGTATATATATATATATATATATATATATATATATATATATATATATATATATATATATATATATATATATATATATACCTTTATTCATCCCTCATCAGGCCCATCATAGAATATAATGCCCCTTTTGGGATGTACCTTACCCGACACCTGCAGCAATTAGAAAGACCCCAAAAGTATCTCACCAAGAGGATCAAGGGTCTCAAACAAATGCCATATGCTGCTCGGTTAAAAAAACTCCAGCTCTACTCAGTTGCATACCCCCTACTTGAGGCGATCTATGCCTGACATACAAAGCTATGTCAAATCCAGAATTAGTGGACATGCTCCACCTCAGTAAATCTAAATCCCTTAGAGCCACATGCTCGAGGGACTTGAACCTCAGCACAGAAATAAATAGAACTTGCTGGAGGGACAGGTTCATAACCCAGAGGCTCCCTTCTCTCTGGAATA
>NC_056739.1:1024229379-1024336879 GCF_019279795.1 Protopterus annectens | reverse complement strand
ATAAAATGAGCTAACTTTGACAAAAAGGAACCAGAACGTCATGAAAGGTGGAAAAACCAGACAGCAACTCAGTAGAACAGCTTTTGCTTTTGGAAGACAGTTCAGTACATCGGGCACTTTTACAGTAGTGTTTGGTTAAGGTGCTAATACAAGCTTCAGGGCTGGTACTCTTAGATGCACCTTATACATTAGCAATTGTCAAATCAGAATAAAATATTTGCCATATGTGCTCACAGGGCAGGACAAATTCTGTTATCACCAGGACTTCCACTAGTAGAAACAATTTTTTTATCAGCACCTTTCTGGATAAGCACTTCAAAGTCTGTGTAACATAAATGACTTTTACTAACATTTCTCCTTCCAAACAACTGTGGGTCTTAGCTAATAGAACTTCTACTGACAGTTGTAAACTCCAGCTTTCCTTTCCGAACACTTCATTGTATTGCTTTACAACAAAGTTTCCATCTGTTCAGTTTTCTGTGTGGATTTTTCTGCACCTGCTGTTTAGGCAACAACTTGAATCTTTACCTTGGTCCAGAATAGAGGATTTCATGAAAAGTAATGCTCTTCATTAAGTGGAAATAATTTAGGGATGCATGGAATACTTCATATTTTATATATACATCTGTGCAGATTCTGTGATTCAGAGTCCACCTCCTCTGTACCAAATTATTGGGACTATGTTTCCTTTCAAGAGCTAATGGTAGGTCATAACCCTGCCTGAGGCATATCCTGCTGAAACCTTTTAAATATGTATATTGGTATGGTAAGTATTTACATAACAGTTTTCCTAAATGTTGATTGAAGTTGGAACTACAAATATGGTTCCAGATGAGGTGACAGCCTTATTTGCAAGAGCACCATATTGTTACAGTTTTAAATTACTATCTTAAATAATTGAGAATATAAAAAAGAAGGTGTAGGCATGCGTTGTCATCATTCAGTTTCTCAGTTTACCAAAAATAACATTGCAGTAGGAAAAACTTGCTGATCATTTAGTGTGTAGTCATTTTTTTGTAAGTATGGTGCACACAGTTTGTTTTGTGAATGTGAATCAGTTTTCTTTTCTATCAGATGTCTCTTTTTAATGTAAATCAGTAGTGTTTTTACATTTTTATTGTAGCTCTGATGATATTGACCATCGCAGTACTACCTCTAGCATTCCTCCTTCAGCTGCCCCACCATCATTTGGATCTCCTCAGATGCCTTCCTCGATGTCTATGCCATGGTTGGGAAGTGGACAAACTAGTGCTGGAGCTACAATAGTATGTACTATAAAGTATTCATTGAAGATTTTTGTCCTATTGTTAAGATGCATTATTGTGTGAATGTTTTATGTGGCTCTGTTAAGACATCACATAACTCAAGCATTAGAAAGTGCAGAAGTTTTCTCCCAGCCATGCCCCTCATTCTAGCAGCATTACACTCCACCTCATCCTTTGTTAAGACCCCTTTTTCACATCTGATCACTGTTTCATCAACTAATATTGGCAAATAGGGAAAGGACTGAATCACATAAGTAGTCATAATCTGCAGCATGTATTTAAGCTTTTTTTGGTCCATACTCAGTCTGGTCTGCTTGCACAAGCATGCATTAAATAAAATGTCACTTGCATTTGGCACTTCATGATTGCCTTCTTCTATCTATATACAGACTTCAACCCACTGAATTGTACGCCAAATCTAGCCTGTAATGTCCCTTAGTGTATAACTCTGTGAATGAATAACACACAGTATACAGTTGAGACAGAAAACCTGTCCATTAATAACTTAGTTCTACCTCTAATTTCCTGCTTCTTAAGTGCCATGTCCGCTAATCATGCCCATGTGAACTGCATTAAAAGTCAACAGTAAAGCCTGTCAACCAGCAGAACCAACTGATGAGTGCACTAGAAAGACTGTTTCTAGTTGAATTGTTTGAACATTTTGTAGTTGCTTATGGAAAATTGATTACAGGAATTTTAACTCTTTAGAAAAAAAATGTTCCCAACTTAGTAACAGTTTTATGATTTCATTAATGCAATTAATATGTTAATGAAAATAATTATACATTGTTAGAGGATGTGTGTGTTTCTGTTGACCAGTATTTCTTTCACATGGTTACAGCTGAACAACAGGGATACACACAGTCAAAACGTGTTTTTTTTTTAGAGAGGGATTGGAGAAAGTGTGTGCATGTGTGCATGTGCATGTGCGTGTGCGTGTGTGCGTGTGTGTGTGTGTGTGTGTGTGTGTGTGTGTGTGTGTGTGTGTGTGTGTGTGTGTGAAACTACCTATTACTTTTCTCTTGATTACAGTAAGATTGTCACCCTGGCTTGACTACAGCAGTGTATTTGTTTCTGTGGAAGAAGTTAAAAGACATTACCATGTCCCAACTTTGTTTTACTTAATCAGTCAGCTGCTAGAGCCTCATTAATCATTTGCTAGTGTTTCAGTTGTTCTTTCTGTGTTCACCTTATTTTCAAGTTCTGTAATCCATAGCGCTCCCATTTTATTTCCTAGTTTTCTTAACACTGCAGAACATTGCCTTTCAGCCTTCTCTCTCTCTGCTTTAATATTGAGCTGATGGTTCCCACAAACGGTTCTAATATCTTTTGCAGCAACATGTTGATGAATAACTCACAAAGCCATATGGATATCTGATTTACCTGTTTTCTTCCTTTATTTATATAATTACCTTGTCCTTTTCCTGCGTCTGTGGTCTTTTTTGTCCTTCCTCTTCCAACCTAGCTTAAAGGCATAGTGCATCGAATATGTATACTTACAGAGTCTGCTGTCCAGTGCTTACATTCTGCATATTACATAGATGTTAAGTTGTCTATCTCGCCTTCATTCTTGCTGGATGGGTTCGGAGCCGACCTCGGCTCCGACTCGGCCACTCTAAAAGCTCGAGAGTTGGTTCCACCGGCTCGAGGCTCCCCTTATATCCCACAATGCTAGGCGAGAGTTACCTCAGATCTCGTTTGCCGCTACAGCTTCGAGGTTGGTTGCTTCTACCGGTTCCTGGTGAGTGTTAGCTTTTTCTTCTAAAAGTTACTCTTTTTACCCCTTTTTAAGTTAAATTTCTTCTTAGTTAGTGTAGATCACAAAACTTTATCCCCGACCCTAATTTTTCCCGTTTTCTTACTAAAGAACCTTTGGTTCTTCCTTTGGGCCTTAGGCCTTCCCTTCCCTAGTGGAGTGTTTGTGTAGTTTACTTTAATTTTATTGTACTTTAAATTCTAGTATCACTACTAAAATTATTATTTTTCCTGACAGGGTATAACTTGTGTGTTTGGGTGTGTGTTTGTGTACACCTGTCAGTTAGGGAAATGTCTAAAGAAGCAAAGGTCTCCGGATTCAAGAAGTGTGATGCGTGCTGTCAGAAAATGTCTCTGACAGACGCTCACACTTCTTGTGTTTATTGTCTGGGGCCTTTGCACCTGCAGGACTCCTGTGCTGTGTGCCATGGCTTCAGCCCCAGGGTCCTGCAGGAAAGAAAAAAACAAGTTAATTCTGAGAGGCTTGTTGAAGCCAGAGGATTCCCTGTCAGTTTCAACAGGGAAGCCCTCTAAGGCATCGAGGTCTTCGGCTCCGGCTTCTGAGCCGAGACCTCAGGTTGTTCAACCTTTGCCTTTATCGGCTCCGGCTGGAGCCGATAAGTCTCAGTCCACAGTTTCTGTGGCTCCCTCGGCTCCGGCCGGAGCCGAGGTTATTGAGGTACCCGTGTCGGCTCCGACCAGACCTTCGGAGCCGACAACTAGAAAGAGGTCTAGGTCACCTTCTCTTGGCTCCGTTCATTCGGCTCCAGGATCTCCCCTGCTGTCTGAACGGAGCCAAAGGTCTCATTCCTCTAGGTCATCGAGGCTGTCCGATTATGACCTTCAGAGGGTAGTGAGTCGACTACTTAAGTCCGAGGCACTAGCCCAGATGCTTCAGAGCCCGACTCATCAGTCGGTGCCTGCCCCGTCCATCAACTCTTTCCTCCTTCGACTCTTTTGAGTTCGGAGCCGGGTCGCGTCGGAACCGAGACTGTAGTTGCCGGGCCGAGACAATTGTCTTCGGCTCCGTCGTCGCTCCGTTTTCTTCTTTGGAGGAATCTCGGCGCCGGACTTCCCTCGTCGGCTCCGAGGGGGTGAGTGGCATCGGACCCTTGTCCGACCCCCCTCTTCCTCTCGGAGCTTCGGCGCTGGTGAGTTCGGCTCCGACATCGACCTCGGAGCCATCACTGTCGGTGCCGAGGGGGGTTCTTAGCTCCTCGGAGCGGGGACCTCTGGCTCTGCCTGACAGGGGTGCATTCGAGGTCATGCGGAGTGTGTTAGAGCCTGGCTCTACTCCACAGTCGGCTCCGTCCGCCCCTCCCTCTATGCTGCCTCAGGGTAAGTCGACTCACTCCCTCATCCCGGACCGCAGAGAGCCAGCTCCTCAGGAGCCCCTGTGGGGATTTCATCCTCTTCCGAGGCCTCTCCTGATTTGGCAGAAGAGTCCCCTCGGAAGAGGAAGTGCAAGAGGAAACACATTGACTCACCTGAGTCTATCACGTCAGACACAGATCTGGATGATTCTGAGGGTTCCCCGTTCCCCTTCTGAAGATGTCTCATTTGCAGACATTCTGGAGATCCTGAAACAGAGGGGAAATTGGCCAGCCCTCAACCCTTTGGAGGACGAATCTGTGTATCTTGAGGCGTTTGGCTCTCGTCCTTCCACCTCCTGGGTGTCCCCCTTCGACCCCCTCATGCAGGTGGTTGCTAAGAAGGCATGGGCGGCTCCTGATTCAGTGGACCCCACTCCCAGGAGACCCTCTAAATTCATCACAGCTCCATCAGACAAGCAATTTTTATCAAAAGGAGTTTCTGTGGATGCTATGGTGGTAGCTGCTGCCACAAAGAAGGAACTGGCTGATCCTTCAGTGCCTGTCCATCCACCTAACAAGGAATCTAGGTCCATGGATAGGTACGGAAGCGGATGTTCTCCTCAGCGACATTTACCATGCGTTCGCTGAATTACCTGTGCCATTTCACTCGTCTTCAAAGGGACTTGATCAAAGAAGCGAGTGAAATGTTAAAGATCCTACAGCTGCGGGTTTCCAAGAAAAATGAACACGCAGCTGGCTACCCTTAATTCCATATCTAACTCCTCCATGCGCCTCCTCTTATGCGGCCGATGGAGCAAGCAGAGCCGCAGGGACAGGTGTAGCCTTACGTAGGCACGCCTGGATGCGGCTATGCAATTTTGGACCGTTTCAAGGCGTCTTTCACGAACTCCCTTTTGATGGATCATCTCTCTTTGGTCCTCAAGTGAAAGAAACCCTGACTAGGTGCGAGACTGATGGCAAGACCCTTTCTGCCGTCGGAGTCCGTTTTCGACTCCTTCTAGGCCTTACCCCAAAGGCCAGAAGGGTGGGAAGATGTGGTTCCGTAAACAATCTCAAGGGACTTCGCCTGACGCAGAGTCGTTTTCCTACCAAAGGCAGAGGTGGGAATAACAATGGTAGACGCCGCCCTAGGGGCAGGGGGTCCGCAGAACCAGGGCAATCGGGAAGCCTTTCCTGACAAGCCCTTTCAGCATCCCTGAGGTGTTGCCCGACTGCCCATCTTCGGAGGCAGTCGGGGGAAGATTGTCACTGTACCCAGAAGCCTGGCTATCCCTGACTCAAGACAAATGGGTACAGTCCATCATTTCCGAAGGCTATTCTATCCCCTTTCTTCGTTTTCCAAATCAGTCAAAAAAATCCCTTCCAGATGTTCCACCCGCTCAAAGGGATATAGCAGCTTTGGAAATTTCAAAACTGCTTGCAAAAAGAGCAATTCAGTCAGTGCCAGCAGACCAACAAGGATCCGGAATCTACTCAAGGTTCTTTTTAGTTCCAAAGAAAACAGGGGACTGGAGACCAATTTTGGATCTCAGTATCTTGAACAAGTCAGTCAAGAAAACAAGATTTCGGATGGTCACTCTGCAGTCCATCCTTCCCCTATTGGGAAAGGGAAACTGGATGTGCTCTATAGACCTTCAGGATGCGTACTATCACATAAAAATGAACAGACGCTCCAGAAGATTCCTCCGCTTCAGGCTGGGAACCAGTCATTTTCAATTCAGGGCCCTGCCCTTTGGTCTCACCACTGCCCCCCGGGTGTTTACCAAATGCATGGCAGTGGTAGCTTCTCACCTGAGACGTCAAGGATTCCAGGTGTTTCCATATTTGGACGACTGGCTTCTCACAGCTCCCACCAAGCATCTCCTTCTGATGGCCAGAGATTATACTTTTCGCGTTTGTCAAAACTGGGTATTTCAATAAATTGCGAAAAGTCTGTTTTGTCGCCTTGTCGTACTATTACCTACATAGGCGCAAATTTAGATACTATAAACATGTCTGCAAGGCTAACGAACCAAAGGATATCAGACATTCACAAATTGGTGTCACTTCTTCTCAACAACAACAGAGCCAAAGCCAGGTTAGTTCTAAAGGTGTTGGGAATCATGGCAGCGACCATACCTCTCCTTCCATTGGCCAGATACCACATGCGGATCCTTCAGTGGATGCTTTTTTCTCAATGGTCATACCAGGAACTTCCAATGTCTCACACCATTATGATCACGCAAGCGTGCCAAAAGCATCTCATGTGGTGGATGTCTTCCCCCCAGCTCCTGTCGGGAAGACCATTTGTTCCACCTCCTCCGGTTGCTACTCTGACAACGGATGCCTCCCTGATCGGGTGGGGGGCATTATCAGGGCAGGACAGTCCAGGGCACATGGCAACCAAACGAATGCCACTTGCACATAAATGTTCTGGAGATGAGAGCAGTGCTTTTAGCGTTGCAAGCCCTTCAAGACTCTCTTCCCTTGGGAACGATTGCAATCCAGACAGACAATATGTCTGTAGTGTGGTACATCAACAAACAAGGCGGAACCAGATCATACCCCTGTGTCGAGAAGCACTCAGACTGTGGCAATGGGCGATTTCTTCTCAGCGTTTTCTGATAGCAACGCACATCCCGGAAGTCCAATCACATTGCGGACAAGTTGAGCAGAGCTATACTCATGCCTCACGAGTGGTCTCTGAAAGACTCTGTAGTGAGAGAAATCTTTCTCAAGTGGGGTCAGCCTTGCTGCGATCTTTTGCTACTCCCCAAAACAGCAAGTGCAGAGAATATTTCACTCTATTCCCTTTACCAGGCCAACCCAGCAGGGACGCTCTAGTCCAAGTTTGGCCCCGGGACTTCTGTATGCATTTCCTCCTTTCCCACTGATCTCTCAAGTAATACAGAAAGCTATCGCTCAGAAGGCCTCATTGATCCTCATTGCTCCTTACTGGCCTCGACAAGTGTGGTTCCCCTTTCTACATCGATTTCTTTTGGGCGACTGTGGAATCTGGACCTAGTTCCAGATCTTTTGATCCACCAGTCGGGTCAGTTTCATCGCTCCCTCCCTCTCTGAACCTCACTGCTTGGTTCCTCCAGTTCCAACCGTAGCCAGGCTTCCTCAATTATCTCACTCTGTTAGAGATATATTGATAGCTTCCCATAAATCTTCCACTCGAAAGATTTATTTGAGTAAGTGGAAACGCTTCTCATATTGGGCACAAGGAAAGGACATAGATCCTTTCACCGCTTCCATCCAACTAGTCCTTGATTTTCTAGCTGAACTCTTCCATGCAGGTTCATCTCCATCTACTCTTAAGGTTCAATTGGCAGCTATTTCTAATTTCCATGTGGGTATTTCTGAATCTGCCCTAATGTCCCACAAACTTTGCAAAGCCTTTTTGAAAGGAGTTTTTCTTCTCAGACCTCCTATAAGAAATCCTCCTTCTCCTTGGGACCTAAATTTAGTTCTTGCTTCTTTGATTCTTTCCCCTTTCGAACCTGCAGCTTCATGTTCCTTGAAATTATTATCATGGAAAACTCTCTTTCTGGTGGCTGTCACATCAGCTAGAAGAATTTCAGAACTTCAAGCACTCAGTTGTCGTTCTCCTTATCTTTTGTTCCATAAGGACAGAGTTTCCTTACGGACTAACCCGTCCTTTTTGCCTAAGGTGGTTTCAACATCAAATCTAAACCAAAGCATTGACCTCCCTGTCTTTTTCCCAGAGTATTCAAATAGGTTTGAACAAAAATTACACTGCCTGGATGTTCATCGTCAATTAAGGTACTATTTGGATAGGACGAAACAATTCAGAAAATCTGATCAGCTGTTTGTCTCCTATGCGGAAAGCAGAAAGGGACTTTCAGTTTCAAAGGTATCATTATCCAGATGGCTAACATCTTTGATTTCCCTGGTATATGAAATTAGACAACAAAAATTGCCTAATAAACCTAAAGCCCATTCCACCAGAGCTTTGGCTACTTCTTTAGCCTTCCAAGACAGACTGCCTATTGACACCATTTGTGCAGCGGCTACTTGGGCTACTCCTCACACTTTTATTTCTCATTATAAGTTGGATTTAGCTTCTAGGCATAGAGCTAATTTTGGTTCCACTGTTCTCAGGAGTCTGTTCCGTTAGGCCACCGGGACAAGGTGCTAGGGACGGTCCCATCCAGCAAGAATGAAGGCGAGATAGACAACTTAACATATAGAAGTTATGTTCTTACCATAACGTTCCATGTTAGTTGTCTTCTTCTCACCTTCTTCTTGCTCCCCACCCTCCTTCCCCTGGCCTGGACAGACCTAGAGGAGTTGTGATCGTGACCTCTCTTTCTACCACCTCTTTCTTAGTCATATGCTATTATGCATATTTCTTGGTTCAGGATGTAGGTCACCCTTTTTCTTCCTGTTGTTAGAGGTGGATTCTGTTTTTACAGTTATACTGTTACTGTTATAAGCTGGGGTTAGCTTACAAACGAGATCTGAGGTAACTCTCGCCTAGCATTGTGGGATATAAGGGGAGCCTCGAGCCAGTGGAACCAACTCTCGAGCTTTTAGAGTGGCAGTCGGGCCGAGGTCGGCTCCGAACCCATCCAGCAAGAAGAAGGCGAGAAGAAGACAACTAACATGGAACGTTATGGTAAGAACATAACTTCTATTTTTATTCCATGCCGTGGCTTCTTACACCGAGTTGATAGACCCATGCTGCCATGTGCTCTTTATTCCTTCATGATAGAAACTTTTTCTGCAATTTTCTTTCTAGACATACTGGCAATAGGATGTTTAGCCTTTTTGAAATCCTGTTTTACATCCTGTCCTTATGAAGAGCAACCTGAATTGTCTCCATAATTAAGATGTTTGCACCCTCAAGTAATACTATGTATCATTACCTTTTTCAAGAAGGTCATAACAGTATAAAATGGAAATTATGCAGTTGTGTAGTGGATTGTGTTTCTTTGGTAGGAAAAATGAACATTGACTAGTACAAGCGGTGATGCCTTGTATTTTAGAGATTAATGAGAGTAAACAAGGCAATGGCCACTGATGGAGTTTGACAGTACATGCAGAGAAGTACATTTTTTGGGAATATTGTAAGAATAAGGTCAAGATGCTTGACCTTGTGACTGTGTTGAATTTAATTTGTTGGGTTTGGCATTAACTGTGTTATAACAAGTATGGAGAAGAGCTGAATACGTTTACTGTGTGGGAGACCTAAGTTTAGAGTCAGGTCCCTAATTAAAATACATTTTTTTTGGTGGAACAGATTGCTATAAAGATCAAGCATGAGGTAAAGTAGTAAGAGAGAGATTTATAGATTGTGTGCATGGTGATGCTTCTTTTTCTGCCCAGTTTGAGTTTAGTCATGACTTGAATACCACCATCTTGGGAAGGAGAATTGGCCAGCACTCTGCCACTGAGATGTTTTTCCTAAGGCACATGACACCACCTCCACCTTGGTTATCTAGGCAGTCATCCTCAAAGTATGAGAAATGTGAATCTGAATCCAGGTATGAAGGGAGGTAAAGTTAATTTTTTAGCTATGTTTCTGAAGTTGTAAGAGCATCAGAATTAACATATTGAAGATTCTAATATTCATTTTTTTGTTAATGCTGCAAAAAATGAGGTGGTGTGGAAATAAGCCCATGGTGGAGGATCTGCTGTTTTTGGATAACTGTTCATGAAAATATGAGATGCTAAAAGCAGCTGCATTTGGCTCACTTTTGAAGGTGTTGTATCAGCTTTGTTTTGAATTCAGCAGTGGAAGTACAGGCTCTGATGTCAATAGGAAGCTCATCTGATAATGTAGGAACAATGGTGGAAAAGTCTTAATCTGATGTGCACTGTATGTTTTCTGGTCATTAGAGGATGTGTGGATTGTTGGATGGCAGAGCACAGTGCTGAGGCTGAAGTGGTTAGCTTAGAACAGATTTGTGGGTACCACATTGTTGAGTTGTATTTATATGTGTGAGAGTAAGGTGGAGAAGGTCAGACTATTGATGGATGTGGAACCAATTTGCATGTGCAAGGAAGTAGAAATGACATTTGTAGTGAGGGAAAAAAGTATGAATCTGTATATTTAGTTTGAGTGTCTCCAGTTAAGAGGTATTTTAATAAAAGAGTAAGGTGTTGGTGGCAGACTGTATTCAATTTGTAGTTGCAGAATATCTTTGCTTATAGTGTCTATTCCCTAGTCTCATTTATCTTATATTTTAGTAGACTGTTATGCATAGTCATTGTAACGAGGGGATATAGGGTAATAACTAAGTATTTAAATGAAGTTAGGAGTTTCTGTGCTGAAGCTATCTTGAGGGAGAAGTGATATATTGGGTAGGCTGCAGTGTGTAGTGCCAAAGTACACAAATTTGGTCTTCTGGCAATTAAGAACAAGTCTTTTCTCTTTTAGTGTTCGGATAGGTTGTTAAAGGCAACCTTATGGATTGTGCCATAGGCTGCTCTGTGGGTCTTTATGGCATTAGTGCAGGGAGCATGCTGGTAGTTTGAAGTTGTGTGGGAAGAATATAGATGAAAAGGAGGGATGCGAACAATGATCCTTGCTGGAAATTCCTGTTTGGTATTCACAGTGAAGAGTTTGTTGAAAAGGTAATTAGTAAACCAAAAGATTGTACGTAATCTAGACTTAAAGCATGGTAATATAATCAGGAGGATAGTGTGACTGGCTGTGTTGAATGCTTTGCTAGATCACTAAGGAGAGTACTAGTTAAAAGGCCTTGGTCATCTGCTATAAGAATTTATCTATCTGTCTATCTACCTGTCTGTCTATTTATGTATCTGTTACTATATGTTTGCTGTGATGAGCTGTCCAGGCACAAGCCCTAGCCCCTTTTCAGTGCAAGTCTTGGGAGAAAAGCAAAGTGTATGTATCATATAGAGGCTTAACTTAATGTACGCATTTGTTTACATCTAAGTACAAAAAAAAAAAAAAAGGCAGTGAGGGTTTTCAACGTGAGTTATGAATGCAACATATACATGATGATTATATAAGCACATTATATATATATATTGATCCATGACATTTGGTTCCCATTTCACTGACTGACAAGTGATAAAATGGTCAAAAGCCCTTTGAGTTGAGTGACCATTTGACTGAAAGTCCATTTCACTGAATGTGGCATAGCTGCACCTAGTTCTATAACATAACCTCTGCTGGTCTGGGTTCTATCTGTGCAGTGTCAGTGATTCCCTTTTTTGGAACTTTCACATTGCTCCACAGTTGTGCAACCATATTGTTAGCATATTTAAGTAAGGGGGTGTGGGGAGCTAAGCCGTCCACACAGGGGGTGCATGTAGACTTCTTTTTAAAACTTTTCCATTCAGTGATTTTCACTGTACAATGTTTCAGTTATTTGTAATTTGATTAAAATGTGTCTCAATGAAATGGGGTTTCATCCATTTGATTTTAGTCATTTTGGATTCAACTGAGTGGGAATTCTGCCAAGTGCCATATGTAGGCTTTCCCTAGTAAGGACTAATCCTATTAACTAAGTGTGAATACATAAATAAATAATAAATAAAATATACTAGTGCTATAGTGTCCTGTGATAATCTGAAATACCAAATTTGTAAGGGTTAGAAAAGCTGTAATTGTGCTTCTGCTGCTGACAAAGGTATGCTTTTGAGAAAAGAAAACATTGTATTTGTAAAGAAATTGAGTGGTTTAACCATAAATAGCTTTTTTAAACAGCTTGCCCTAAGTAAGAATGAAATCAGGCAGTAATTTAGATTTTGGGATAGGTACAAATGACATTGTTTTCCAGAATGTTGGCTAGGACTGTTTTTGTAAGGGATGGTTGAATAAATGGATGGCTTGGTGGGGTATAAGGCCTTTGCAGATTTTGATGAACCATGGGCATATATTGTCAGCTCCAGCAGTACCCTGTTTGGATACGGAGTCTATGTGTCTGTGTATGCTTTTTGAGGGATATTGTTTTAATGTAGAATGTGGGAAGATACGATTTTGCTGATGGATTTGAGTGCTGGTGACTGGGTTGCTGTGGTATTTGTGTCTTTGGTGAAGTGCTTAGCCAGGGACTCGGTTGAAATTGCCAGACACTTGTCATTAGGTTTAGAGTGACCAGTGGTTTTCTTGATGCCTTTCCAAAACTATTCTGTCTGTGAAAGGTTTTTAGTCAGTTTTGTTCTGTAGAAGTGAGTTTTTATTCTACTTATAACAGTTGTTTTTATATTTCAGTATCACCTGTCACTGTTTGTGACTTGTTGGAACATTAGTTGTGGGCCAGGACTTATGACCATTTCTTAATAAACTGCACAGGTTTTTGTCAAACTAAAGCTTTTCAATTAATCTTTATAATGGGTTAATGTGGGCAACCATTTATTTTCTAATAGGACCAATGTACTAGTAAAAAGGTTACGTGTGGTGTCTGAATTGCCTGTTTAATAAGTGGGACCAGTCAGTGTTTAATTCATTACTGAGGCTGTGGATACTGTATGATGTTCTAGAGTATGCCTGTTTCAGTATGGTCCAAGTTTAGATTTTAGAGGGCTTGTTAGTTATTTTAGTAACATAAAGCAGCTGTCTTGTATTCTTTGGCAAGATTTTGAAGTGTCTCAGTATTTTTGGAATTAGATTCAAACCATGTCTCACATGTCCCTGTTAACGTGAGGTTGTTTTGCATCATCCAGATATGGATTTCTTCTGTATGTTTTGTATAACTCCTATATTTAATGGGTATATATCACTTCAGCAAACCTTCACTTCAACAAACGGCATTTCTTCGGAAATGACGTTCATCGAATTCCCCTCATGTGGGGAGGCTGTGGCTCTCACTCCCCCGCTAATTATATATACCAACTCCGAGATCGCACTGCAGTGGGGAAAGGGCAAATTTCCTGATCCTCACTGTACCTCGATCTCAGTATGAACAGTTCGATGTACACCATGTTCGATATAATTGCACTGAAAATACAGTTTGATTAACTGATTTTTCATTGAACTGACAGGAACCCATATTTAATGATGAAAAGTTTATAGATTTGTGACTATGTCTTATATGTGAGTGGTTCTTGGTAGGTAGATGAAAGGTTTTTGTGTATGAAAGTGGGTCTAAGCTGGATTCTTTGACCCCTGATCATAAAAACAGTGGCATAAGGAGGTTGTGGGGCTGGAATTAAGTTATAGTAAATGATTATAATTGTGTCCTTTTTTAAAGAATCTATACAGTAAGGTTTTTGGAAGTTTTTTTTTGAGTTGCGCATAGGGAGATGTGGTAAGTTTGATTACTATTTGTCTAAGATGTGATAGGAGCATGCAGGGTTGGAAAATGGAGAGAGAGAGAAAGATAAGCAGGTTGAGTGGAATGTTTTGGTGATTACTTGATGATGGTTGTGGAAGTATTAAAAGTGTGAAAAATGTAGTTAGTACATGGTAGTAATATGTCAAATTCAAATTTGAATCCATGATGTGTTTTTCTTTACAAGAGTGGTAGTAAGTGTTAAAGTTTAGGAAAAGAAGTAAATGTTATAGGAATTAGCGGTTGAGATGAAGCTTATTATGGAAATGGGGTATGCATATTCTCCTCTGAAATACATAATAAGAGTGTGATGTACAGTGGCTAGGAAGAGGGGTGAGTACGACTGGAGATAAAATGTATGATTCAGAAAAAAATTAAGAAAAGTGCTGCAACTATTGGTTAATATAGAGGCCAAGATAAAACTGCATTTCTTAATGCCATATAAGCCTGCAAGCAGAATAACAAAAATGCGGAAAAGCTGTGTTAGGGGTGAAAAATGAGTTGCAAAGGTAAAGTAAAGTTAATTTCAATATAGGCTAAATGAGCAGCAGGGTGAAGGAAATCTTTAAGAAAGAGAGAGACACTACACTTTTTGCAGCCACCAAAAGTAAAAAGAAAAAGGAGTCAAAAAGTAAATATATCATGTATGCTGTCACCATAGATAGTAATATTAATTAGAGGAACAGATAAGTTGCAGTTCTTAGTCCCACTAAAGTCTGCAAAGGATGAGTACAAGTGGATAAGGGATTTGTATAATTGGCTATGGAATGAGAATCATTGGATATAGAATGAGTAACACTGGATATGAAAAAAAGTTAAAATTTAGTCAGAGTCTTGCTACCCAAGGTCGTATCCTTTCTTAGAAGAAAATCAGAATCTACAGAGAAGTACAGTAATGGGGGAATCCAGAGATAATAGCTCACAGCAGGGAATAAATTAATTTGTGAAGGAGTAAGGCCATGAAGTAAAGAGACACAATGTGTGATGTGTACTGTTATTTATTAAAGGAGGTGATATACTGCAGTCCTTGCTACCAAAAAAAAACCCGCAGAGAAAAATAAGAATTGGTTATGGAACAAGTATAACTGGATAAGGGAGAAAACCTAAAAGTTAGCCAGAATCTTTAATAAAGTAGTGGGTTTTCAGAGGGAGAAGTAGGCTTTGGGTATTAAGAGAGTTGTAGAGTCCTTTGATGTAAGAGAACAGCAAAGATGAGGTGCCTCATGAGACTTTGTAGTAAAGGAAAGTTGTCACCATAGTTATACACTAAGTGTAAGAGGGAAGAAACAGAATGGTACTGTCATCTGATGCCTTCATTTTTGAAAGTAGGAGGAAGTGATGTAAAAAAAGAAGTGATGCAGTGGTGGAGTCTTTATATTGGTTTCTGGTATTCCAGCCATCATGACCTTATTGGGAAGTATTGTGGCTGACCATTCACTTGTCAAATAGGGATTATGCATTGTAATATCAACATGTAAACATTGATCTGATGTTGTTCATCTTCATTCATTCCTTACTGGTGGGTGTCGGTTCCATCCTTGGAACGGAGTTGGCCTTGTAACAAGCTCATGCCAGTCAAAAAACTCTCGTGCTAAGCTTTTACCCACAATTCCCTTCCCCCTGTTACCTCAGATCTCATTTGCCACATTGACATTAAGCCGTGTCAAGCCAGCCCTCAGCTAAGTATTTTGGAAATTTTTCAAACTAATTATTGTTCTGATATTTTCTCTCCCCATCTTATCGTTATTTACCCACTGTCTTCCTATTGCTGTGTTTCTTACCATTTTTAGGTAGCCTTTAATACCATCATTGGTATAGGTCTTTCCCTCTACCCTTGAGGCAATTTCTCCCAAGTACCATAGTTGGTATTTCCCTTTCCCTTCTCCCTTTTTCTTCCAAAAAAAATTGTCTTGTTATAACTACTGTGCTTACTGTTTATTGTTTTTTCTGTGATAGCTGTTTAGTTTACCATGTCGGAAAAGAAGGGAGCTTCTGGCTTTCAACAATGCGACCAGTGCGGCCGCAAAATGCCGAACTTAGACACCCATGTCTCCTGTGTGTACTGTCTGGGTGTACCTCATCTGTCACTTCAACCACCTTGTTCAATTTGTAAAAGCTTTCGCTCCAGAACCCTTAATAAAAGGAAAGATAAGCTAATTCTGAAGGGTCTCCTTAAGACACCCTTCTCAGAAGCTATCTCTAGGTCAGAGGGCTTGTCCCCTCCCAGTAAAGAACATAGGAAAAGACCACATTCAGTTCCTTTATCACCTTCAGGTGATAGAAACCAAGAATCAAAACCAAAATACCAAAATTGACTACTACAAGACCAAACTGACTTCCACGGCTCCGTCTGTGGTACTGACTACAGTGTCGTCATCAATATCTTTATCTTCGGCACCAGTTTCAGCATCAGTGATTATGTCCATGGCACCGACCTTAGTAAAACCAGTCTTAGCTGCCCTGGTGCCATCTTCTTTATCCTCAGCCCCAGTACCGTCCTCCTTGGCACCGGCCTTGACTATACCACTGAGCCTGCCTATAATTTCTATTCCAGGATTTCCCACACCGGATACACCTTCGATGCATGTCTCCACAAAAGAGACTACAGTGCCAGTGGACCACTCAGCCAGGACCAGATATTCACCCACTGTGGACCCCTTTTTCGGGCAACAATTTAGACCCTTCTTGGAAAGACCTGACTCCCTGTCAGGGATATCGACTAGATCAATCAGGAGCCTTTCGGAATTGGATGCGGTGCGACTTGTGGATCACTGCTAACAGCGAGGGGAATTCCTACACCTTCCAAAACTCCATGTAGGAGTTGGGAGTCTTTCTCCACAGACTCCAGCATATTCTCCTCCTTTGACCTTGGTGCAGGTATCGAAGCTCCTGGAACTTCGGCTCCCATAGCTTAGGTTCCACTGGTGAATCTCACAGTGGTTCTGGAGCCGACCATTTGTCCTTCGGTTCATTCAGAACTGAGCCTTTCTAAGGATTGTGACTGGACTGTGGGTTCTGAGGTTCCTAGCACAGCGCTGATTTTTTCTATGGTGCCGTCTATGGTTCCAGCAGTTCCTTCGGTACTGAGTCCTCTTGAGACTCCTCCTTTGGCAGCTGGTTCACTGGAGTGGGGTTTTACCCCGGATCCGGGCTCCCATCCCTCTTCAGGAGGACCGGCTTTCCAGGAGATGGAGGGGGCCCTTGCATCTGTAGGCAAACTGTCATTGTCAAAGCATCAGTTATGTCCTTCCTCTGAGCCGCAGCTGACATAAGCCACTGCTTTGGGACGTCGAGCACAAGAGCCTCAGGATACCCTACCACAGGGTTCCCCTTCTTCGGAGTTCTTTTCAGAAGCTCCCGCTGAAGAGGTACCTTGTAAGAGGACGTGCAAGAGGAAGCACATAGACTCACCTGAGGAATCTCTCACCAAGGACGCAGACTAAGATGAAGGGGAGGGGTCCGCATGGTCGCTCCCTGATGTCTCATTTGTAGACGTCCTTAAAATACTGAAACAGATGGGTGGCTGGAAGCCCACCAATCCCTCCTCTGTGGAGTCCGTGTTCCTATAGGCTTTTCATGCTCAACCCTCTACCTCCTGGGTGGCCCCACCTGCAGATGAGCTAGTTCAACTCATCGTGCAGCACGCATGGAAGAGTCCTGATACCATTGAACCATTTCCATGGTGGCCGGACAAAATTTTATCTCCTACCGAACAGCACCCACACTGGTCCAAGGGCCTTCCAGTAGATGCGATGGTGGTGGAGGCAGCCACAGAAAAGAAACTGGCCAAGGAGAACCAAACTGTCCACCCCCCAAATAAGGAGTCTCTGGTGGTGGACAGGCTAGGGAAGTGAGTCTTTGCATCATCAACCTTTGCTGTTAGGTCTTTGAATTATCTGGCACACTTCACCAGGCTTCAGAGAGACCTAGTCACCAAACTCTCCAAAACTTTAGCAGGAGCTGTCTCTGACGAGGTCCATGACAAAATTGCCTCACAGCTAGCTACCCTGGAATCCATTTCCAAGTCATCCATGTGTCTGATTTCTTATGCCAGTGAAGGAGCAGCCAGAGTGGAGAGTTCAGGCATTGTCATGAGATGTCATGTCTGGATGCACCTTTGGGACTTTGTGGACCCTTTTAAGTCTTCCTTCCTTAATGCTCCAGTGGAAGCCTCCTTCCTTTTTGGCCTGAAAGTGAAAGACACATTGGCCAGGTGTGAGAAGGACTGCAAGACCCTGTCTGCCGTGGGTGTACATTTTCCACCCCTCAGTGTCCATACTCTAGGAACCAGAGGAGCGGAAAGATGCGGCACAATAAAATCACAGGGTCCTTTCCGTGACATATGTGGCAAGTTTGCTCTCCAGGGCAGAGGGTGTAACTCATCTGGAAGGCACTCCTACAAGGGCAGAGGGGGTCTGCCTAACCAGGGTTCCAGAGATTCATTCTCTGGACAACTCTATCAGCGCTCCTGAGGAGTGGCCTGATTGCTTTCCTCTGGAAACAGTCGGGAGACGTGTTTCCTTGCATCATTCTGCCTGGCTAACAATAACAATGGATTTATGGGTGCAACAGATCATATCCAGTGGATACCATGTCTTGTTCAGTCTTTACCCAAAGTCACCAAGTCGAATTCCTGACATTCCACCCAGTCAAAGGGAAACAGCAGCACTAGAAATTCAAAAGCTACTTCAAAAAAGAGTCAACCAGACAGTCCCACCAGACCAGATAGGATCCGGATTCTATTCAAGATTCTTTTTGGTGCCAAAAAAGACAGGGGACTGGTGACCAATTCTGGATCTCAGCATCCTGAACAAATTTGTCAAACAAGAGAAATTCTGGATGGTCATGGTTCAGTCTATCCTTCCGTTCTTGGAGAAAGATGACTGGATGTGCTCAATAGATCTTCAGAATGTGTATTACCACATAAAAATGGACAAACAATCCAGAAGATTGCTTTGCTTCCGGCTAGGAGTCAATCATTTCCAATTCTGTGTGCTGCCTTTAGGACTCTCTACAACCCCCAGAGTGTTCACCAACTGCATGGCAGTGGTAACAGCTCACTTGAGACTACAAGGATTCCAGGTGTTTCCATATCTAGATGATTGCCTCCTTATCACCCCCACCAAGCATCTACTGGAGATAGCAATTCACTATACTCTCTATAATCTCTGGGGATCTCAGTAAACTGGGAAAAGTGCAACCTGATCCCCTCTCAATCCTTAGAGTTTAACGGAGTGATTTCCAATATGAATGCTTGCCTAGTCTCTCTCTCGAACCCAGATTATACAGGATAAGATCCCAAATCCGGGTGATACTCTGTTGAAACCTAGTCCCAGCTCGAACAGTCCTCCAACTCCTGGGCTCCATGACAGCGTCAATTACTATAGTGCCCTTGGCAAGACTACACATGAGAATTCTCCAGTGGCTCCTTCTAACACAGTGGTACCCCTTACAACATCACTTGTCCTTTCAAATACTGATAACTCAGAGATGCAAGCAGGACTTAATGTGGTGGATGAAGCCAGATGATCGACTATGGAGTCACCTCTTCTACCCAAAACAGCCCAGGGCCACAGTGACTATGGACACTTCCCTTATAGTTTGGGGGGGATGTACCAAGGGAAGACGGTCCAGGCTACTTGGTCAGACATAGAGGCCCACCTGCATGTCAGTATTCTAGAACTGAGGGCAGTGCTTCTAGAGCTGCAAGCATTTCAATCCAGCCTTCCATTAGGGACAATTGCGGTTCAGTCAGACAACATGTTGGTAGTCTGGTACATCAACAAACAAGGGGAAACCAAGTCCTACCCATTGTGTCGAGAAGCCATGAGCATTTGGCAATGGGCAACAGCTTCCAAATGCTTTCTGACTGCAATGCATATTCCCAGAAGTTCCAGCATGATTGCAGATAAACTGAGCAGATGTATCCTACTGCCTCACGAGTGGTCCCTCAGTCCTATTATTGCAGTGAAGATCTTCAACCGCTAGGGCCAGCTTTGCTGTGATCTGTTCACCACTCCAGCAAACCACAAATGCAGCAGCTACTTTGCCCTAATCCCCCCACAGGGGGAGTCCCCGAGGGATGCTCTGATTCATGATTGGCCCATGGGACTTCTGTATGCTTTTCCTCCCTTTCCCCCTGATTCCCCAAGTTCTAAAGAAAGCCATTCATCTGAGAAGCAGAATAATCCTCATCACCCCTTAATTACCTTATGCCCAGTACGTAAATCAGATCAGTTGCTTGTGTCCTATTCAGGCTCAAAATTTGGAAATCTTGTCTCCAAAGTAACCTTGTCCAAGTGGTTGGGAAAATGTATATCTTTGATTTACCAACGGAATAAAACTCCTCTACCGTGCAAAGTCAGAGCACATTCCACCAGGTCAGTAGCAACTTCTGTTGCTTTTCTTGCACAGGCTTCATTGAATGATATTTGTGCAACTGCAACTTGGGCTACCCCTCATACTTTTATCACTCATTACAAATTAGATTTGGCCTCCAGGGGAAGAGCATCCTTTGGTTCAATGGTACTCAGGAATATCCTTCCATAATGGCCTCCCAGGACTAAAGGTAGCTAGGGACTCTGTCTCTTCAGTAAGGAATGAATGAAGATTAACAACATCAGATAAAGAAGTTATGTTCTTACCATAATGTTCCATCTGTGTTGTTCATCTTCATTCATTCATTATGTCCCACCCACCTTCCCCCTCCAGAGGCTCATGGGGATTGGGTCCTGCTCCTACGTTAGGGTTTCTGCTCAGAGAAAGCCTCTGCTTTATTTATGATGGGCAAACTCGAAATGAGGTAACAGGGGAAGGCCACTGTGGGTAAAAGCTTCGCTCGAGAGTTTTTTGGCTGGCACAAGCCTTGTTACAAGGCTGACTCGGTTCAGAGGACGGAACTGACAACCATCACTAATGAATGAATGAAGATGAACAACACAGATGGAACATTATGGTAAGAACATAACTTCTTTATTTAGTAATATATAGGCTTGCCTTTCCTTCACTCAAACTTACTGGGTCATTAGCTCTGAATGTCTTTTCTTGGAAGATACTTTCAATTGTTTCTGGTTATTACCTTTGCTCAGAAGATCTCACAGCTTTAGCCCTTATTTATAAGGCATAATATATTGTTTTTCACAATTACTGGATATCTGTTAGGACCATCCCACAACTCCCCCCCCCCCAAAAAAATGTTTTCATAATCATCCATAGTACACACCATTCATCTCCATATGTATTTTCTAGGACTAAAATCTAGAAAATAAAGAGCCCTTACAACTCCAACAAACACTGATAAAACCAAGAATTCAAAGAAAAAACACTAAAAGCTCAGGATAGCCATAGAAAATGTTTTCTTCCAAAACACAAGATGACTGCTTTCATGTACGAACATGGTGTATGAACATCTATATGACATTGAGAAGAAGAAAGATACAAATACTCTTTCCAAACATATTTAAGAGTATCCGGGACATGGTTTTAAGTTCAGCATTCTAGGGAAAGTGACCTCAAGTATAAGAGGAGGGCCTTGGTCTCTCCTATTAGAAAAAAGAGAGCTGTACTAGCAGCTCCGTTTTAATGCAGGAAATCTGCCAGGTCTAAATGAATAAACATCAATTCCAAGTTTATTAAAGCTGAATGCATTAGTTAGATAAATAATTTGAAGTTTTTGATGGTTTTATACAAAATGTTATTTTTAAATGTAAAATGTAAAAAGGAAAATTGTTGTAAATGTAATGTGTTTAAAAGTTCTACTTTGCAAAAATTAAATCTTATGTTGTCAAGCTGCACAAAATCCTTGACTGTGGGCTCAGTTCTGAGCCTTGGAACCGACTCAGATGTTATTCCAGCTCACACCTTCCAAAAGCTCTCGAGCTAAGCTGTACCGATAATGCTCTTCACAGAATCACCCCAGATCTCATTTGCCACTTAATAGTGCCAGATGTGTTCTCTTGTCTGACTTCTCGAGTGACAGCAATAACTTTGTAAAACTGTAAGTTTCCCCTTTTTTTCTTCTTCTACTTTCCCTTTCTACTACCCACTTCTCTTTTGTATAGTTTATCTTGTGTGTGTGATCTATTTCTTCAATCTGTTGTTTAGGTAATCTCTCACGTACCATCGTTGGTACTTTTCCCCTTTACCCTATTGGTATTTCTTAAGTACCATTGTTGGTACTTCCTTTCTGCCTTTAATTAGTTTATTTAAACAAAAAAAAAACTTTCTATAATTTTCTTTCTCATTGCATGTGTGTGTATGTGAGTGTGGCCTTTTTTGTCATGGCAGAACAAAGGAAATCAGAAAATCTCATCAGCTATGTATTTCCTTTTCTTCATTCACTTTGGGAAGCCCAGTCTCTAAAGTTACTCTAGCTAAATAAATGACTTGGAGACTGTATCACCTTTGTCTATAACAAAAAGGGAGTGGACGTACCAGGACTTGTAAAAGCCCATTCAACTAGAGCAATAGCAGCTTCTGCAGTTTTCCATGACAGAGCTTCTTTTGATGATATTTGTGCAGCGGCAACATGGGCATCTCCTCATACATTTATTATACATTACAAGCTGGACCTGGTCTCTAGGGGATGTGCATCATGGTTCTCAGGAATATTTTTCCATTAGCCCTCCCAAGATTCAGATAGCTAGGGACTCTGTCCCACAGTCAAGGATTACTTGAAGATTGACAAAAATCAGATAAAGAAGTTATGTCTTACCATAAAGTTCCATCTGTGTTGTCATCTTCACTAATCCTTGACATTCGCCCCTCCTTCTCCCTACCATAGATCTCTTGGTAGATCGGATCTCTCCAAAGATTGGCTTACTGATAGAGACACAGATGTGGCCTCTGATCTTTTGTTTCTTGTCTGTCACTATTGTTTGCAAAGTTGATCTGAGGTGGTTTTCTGAGGAGCATTATGGGTAGAGCTTAGCTCAAGAGTTTTTGGAAGGCGCAAGCTGGAATAATGGCCGAGTTGGTTCCAAGGCTTGGAACCGAGCCTACAGTCAAGGTTTAGTGAAGATCGACTACACAGATAGAATGTTATCATAAGACATAACTTCTTTTTCCTGTTTCTTTAAAGGTGGCTTTTAGAATTGAGCTTGGCCATCACATGACATATTCCACCATTTCTGAAAGTAGTATAAAAACTGGCACTTTACAAATGGAGTTATCTGATGAAGTTTTAAATGTTTAAAACAAAAGCACTCATCTTGTGTTTTGGAATAAAACATTTTCTATGGCTATCCTGATGTGAAATAACGAGCCCTTCACAACCTGTATGTACACTAACATTTCAGATTCTGCCTGAAAAACATAAATTCTTGAAGATGGAACCATTTCATCTCCTTTTCCTTAGGCTGATTTGAATGAATCCATGCAGTAGCACCCCACACTTGTTATTGCAGTCTGCAGTCCCCTGATCTTGTAAAGGGCAAAATTCTCTTTTTTCTTCCATGCTTAGAAAGCCAGGGCTGCAGCACCCTCATCCATTATTTTCTGATATTTCTGGTTGTTCTTACTCACAATCCAAACAACCAGTTACAGAGTCTCTCTCAGATTCTGTGATTGGTTGTTTAGATCATAGTGGGTGGGAGCAACCAGAAAGCCGAGAACTTTGAATGCTGATTGGTAATAACAAGTAACATAGTTGGGTGACATCATGAGGGTCTTAAGATTGTCTAAGTGGGAGATCTAGTTTGCAGCATGTTTTTTTTTTTTTTTTTTTTTTTTTTTTTTTAACCCAGGCAGACAACAAGATACACCACTCAACTGCCCTTGATTTCCAGAATGTCCCTGATTTTATCTCATAGTTTTGACCCTTCCCTCATAAGATTTGTGCCCCCCCGAAATCACACTATTTCAAGAATGCTTTTGTAATTTCATTTTCATCCAGTTATTGCAATTGTTTCATATGGATGGGATTGCAGTCAGTAAAGACCTTGGCAGGCGTTTGCAGTATACACAGATGAGTATATTTGATTAGTGTAGGTGGCACCATGCTCGCATTTGAGAAACCTGTGCATGGCTGTATTGCTACAGCTTTGGATGTTGCAGTTGCTAACTGGATTTACCCATGGTTGGTGTGGTGTGGTGTGGTTTGATCAGTAGGGTGATCATCAAAGTAAACCCATAGATAAATCCAAAATTATCTGTACAAAAGAGTGGCATATTGCTGATGGACAATGACATTACTTAAGAAAGAAATTATTTAACTTTTTAAGTAATGCCATTGAATATTGGGACTTTAGTTTCTTACCACTTTTTGTGTCAGTTACTGATGTATTGTGCACGTTTGTGGCAAATACATCCCCATGCTTGCACATTACTTCAGTGAAATTCAGGAACAAGACATACAAAGCACTCTCTATTGTATATCTTTGTCTTTCCCCTCTTGTTCATTTCTTAGTTTTAATACCAAAAGAACATGAAGAGGAATATATAGATATATTATAGGGAGGCTTTTGCAAAGCAAGAAGCTTGTCTTTTTGTTTTTAGTGTAACTGACTGCGGTGACTGGACTTGTTTGAGTTGGTAATGCTCATTTTATAGTGGGTATCCTGATTGCTCTGTTCAGTCAGTGAATGTTTTAGAATACTAATGAATATTTGTTTTATAATCTGTCATTAGCTCACTGCTCATTGTAAAATGCTGTTGTTAAAGGTCAGCCCAGCCAGGGGTATAGCTGCTTCCATTGTTTACTTCATAAATGTATCCATTGTGTACATTTGTGTCATAGCCATTTGATCATTGAGTCACATCATTATGATGGCACATTGCTACTTGGACCATGAGTCTTGCAGGTCTGCCACCTTCTTTGGCATCTTGAGGCTTCCTGGACTTGACCTTCTGAGTCTGTTTTTATGCCTTCCTTCAGTTCTAACCTCCTAGGAAGTTTAATTTTTACTGTTTGCAATTCTTCCTCTTAGTTATCTATGACTCCAGAGTCACATGTAACAGATATGTACTCACAGTTCCAGTACATCTATGAAGTGATCTTCTGTGCTGAGTGTGAATTATCCTCCTGTTATAAACTGTCTAGACAGAATTTCAAGCAGTTGGTTGGGGAGGGATTTACTTTAAGACAGATAAGTAAAACTTATTATTTTCTTGTAGATAGTGTCTTTTTCTTCCTAACAGGCTATGATTGCATGGTGGATGAGTGTTAAATTACATGGCACAAGCATTGAGTATAATCTCCTCAGATGATCTAACATGTATAACCTTAAGCATGGAAGTGAAACTGAAATTATTCCTAAACCTCTGGGATACCAAAAACAAAAGAGAATCCTCAGCATTTCCCCAATGCAGAATGTTTCTTCACAGATTAACCAATAGTATGCCTCTATCATTTGTATTAGACAAAGACCCCTTTTGAATGATAGAATTTGTTAAATATCTGATACATATTCATTTCTGTAAATGAAATTCTTTAAATGTAAGCTGCAAAGGATGGAGCTGGTTAAACACTAACCCTATAGCATTTTAAATAATATTTAGACTTAAGAGCTTTAACACTAAACTTTTAGTGTAATAATTTGGCATTTCATTTTATACTGAAGCTCATGAAGAGAAACTTGAACAATATCAAGAGAATGGCATCACATCCAGTTTATCAATACTGTAAGTGACTGCACTTTTCATATTTTTGATTAAAACATATATTTAATGTTACTGAAAGTTCTGTCATCAATTCTCTTTTTTTTTACTTTTTTTATTACTGGGTATGCCTTCAATGCAGATATAACTGGAGCTCAGGATGGCAGTGTCCGGATGTTTGAATGGAATCGACCACAGCAACTTATATGTTTTCGTCAAGCTGGGAACGCTAGGGTTACTAGGATGTACTTCAATTCTCAAGGAAACAAGGTTAGATATCCCTCATAAATGAGTGTATGTGCTTTTCTCATTGTCCTGTTTTTCCTTTGTGCTTTTGAAGTCCATTTTGACCATTATTAAATTAAGAATCCATTATATTACATTGTACATTTCAGTCCTAAATCTTGTTTTTGCATAGAAAAGACTTTGTTACTTAAGTTCAGAAAATAATGAACATACTGGTTTTTGAAATCAAAGTAGAAATTTTGTAAAAAATTGAATTTGTTTATTAAGCTGATAGGTCTTTTTTGAAACCGTTGTGTTCAGAAATTAATTCCTTTGTGATAGCATACCATAGAATCATTTGCCTGTAGTAATTATTTATTTATTTATTTATTTATTTATTTATTGTATAGTATGATTAAAATCACTACAGCTTTGGCATTAGGAAGTCCATCCTTGTCAGTAGAAGGACCAATGCCATTAGGAATTAGGAAGCTTGGCAATAAAAACTTTTCAGGATACTAGGCCCTCTACTTATACCCATAGTGATCTGCAAGCAGCTTATTCTTTAGATCTCTTGTGCCACACATCAAGCAACAGAAGTGGCCCCAGGGTGTTCAAATAAATTTCGTTATTCTGTGAAAAAAAGAATGCAGTTTACAGTTAAAATTCAGTGTGTCTTCTAATTTGTTTAGTCCCCATTCCATTCAATTTTTCATGTCAGACCATTCAATTTATATCCATTTTCTAGTGAGTTTTACAAGTAACTGCCCCTCACTAGGCCTTTTCATTTTTTTCTCACCCAAACCCTTCCAGTATTCTACTATGGTTATCTTGCTGTCTGCTGAAGGTTTTTACAGTCTGCCTTTCTGTTTTTGGTTTATCTGTTGTTTTGGAGTTCAGAAATGTAAATATGAATATAAAACCCCATTGAAGAATAAACACTTTCTATGTATTTCCTCTTTCAGATGAAGAGTATTTTTTGTGCTGCTTGTGATATTTGTAGATCTTTTACTCCCACAATCATTAGAGACTGAAAAAAGTATTAACCTTAGGATGTAACAAGACTGTTTTCTGCTGATGTAGCTTCAACCTCATGCTCTGCTTTTGATTTGGCTCTGTCAACCTCAGTTGTCAAGTCTGTAATTATTAGTGATGATTTTTCCAGACATAATGATAAGGAGAAGAAAAAATGCATAACATTGACAAAATAACAGATTCATTCATGTCTAGGTTTTTAACCTAAAAATATTAAAATGGAGGACATTTGTCTTCCACTTATTTTTTCTGCTGCTGTTCTAATGTTACTCTTAAAGGTTAGGTTGATACTTAGGTTCATAGGTTCATAGATTAGTACTAGGCTAACTTCCCTTGTGAGCCATTTTAAGCCTAGCCAATTATCCCTTGTGAGACTCAAACCCTGCACCTTGCGTTTGTAAGGCAAGCACCTTAACCATTAGGCCACCCTCCCCCCTAGAGAACTATTTACAGATGATAGTGTGACTTCATTGTCAGATTCAGTGGTATGCAAGAATGAATAAGATGATGAAGTCTTTATTAATGTTCAGTAGGTAATGTCTCTTGCCTCTTTCCCCCTCTGTTATTAATGGAGAAAGAAGCACATATTCTTTGCTTTATTTTGTGTTTGGACTAGAACATCCCAGAGTTTCTCGCTAGCTCACCTCCAGCACTTGTCCCAAGGAGACCAGCATTGAAACAACAGATAACCGATGTTGATGTCCAGAAAAAAAATGTCAGCATAATCTGTGGGCTCAATGTTGTGACCACAACCTCTGAGGATGACTCCTTCCACAATGACCCTATCTTATATCTTTAAACCATCAGGACAACATTGTTGGCATCCACAGATTCAAGCTTGGGATTTGGGGCCAACATGTTGGGGTTCATCTCGGCCTGGACATTATCAGTGCCAACATTGGCAGTATCTGCTTTTGGACCTTTGGGGCACAAGGATGATGAGTATATTGGTCCCTTTTTTGAGGGTCATGTTGTTTGGGTTGAACTTAATACCTATTCACTTACTGCTCAGTATTGACCTTGGCAAAGCCTTTTCCTTTAGAAACAGGAGCTAGTAACCTCAAGCTCAGGTTTGCCAACATTAAACCCTTCAATACAGACTGTTCTTCTATGTCTGCTCCTACTGTGACATTGGCCTTGACAAGAGTTCTGGACCTTTAGTCATCAATCTTTTTTGGTCAAGAGGACAAAGGGACTGAAGGTCTTTGTAGTATTAATCACAGGTGTTTGGACCAGTGCAAGCTTTTTCATCACTTTTGGACCCATCACCTCCATCCAATGTCTGCTAGAAAGCATAACTGTAAGAAAAGGCAGTTGGACTTTTTCCAAGAAATCTCCATCCCAGCATTAAGGATTAATTAAGGATGGGGAAGGTGTTTCCGGTATCCTCAAATGATTAAGTAACCAAACATCTATGCTGGGAATTTGCAGTACTGGTATTTTAACCAGAGAAACTGGCATACTCGTGTTTCTACTCAGGCAAATTGGGTATACTTCTCAGTGTCTGTCTGAACATAAGCTTAGTTACAACCTATGAGCCCTTGAACTAGAATAAGTTATTCAGTCCTTTAGACTGCATATATGGTGCCTGTAAGTTCCTTTGCAAATATATTGTATAGGCCAATATTGCAAAGTGACAGTGCTGGTTTTTTTTGTTTTTTTTTTTACATGGGTTACTGTTAAGATAATGTTGAACTGCCAGTACAGTGCCTATCAAAATTTCCTTCTTGTTCAAGGATTTTAAAATCCCCTTTATCATGGGTCTGCAAAAGATCTACTACCAATCACTTTGCAAAAAGCCATGTCACAGTTTTAAACTGCAACATAATCTACATTATTACAAGCTCATCCTGTTTTTATTGTGATATCCTAGGGGGAGTGAGCCAGAGAGTCACTATGTTCATATGAGGAAATGGAAAATAACAGGAAAGAAAGAAGAGGGAGCTGTAGTCTACCAGACCACTTGCTTAGCCTCTTCACCACTGATCTAACTCTCACTGGAGTCCATAAAAAGCCTAGAAAATCATTAATAGCACTTAAAGACATAGAATAATCATAAACATGATCTTAGCATTTTATACTTTAAAAGCAAACACAGATGTAATAATCATAAACATAATCTTAGCATTTTAGACTTTGAGCGAACACAGATGTAATCACATTTAACTTTTGACCATGTTCCTACCCACAGAGCAAGCTGTCCCTCCATCACCATGGTCACTTCCAGTCTGTACTGCACTTTAACCTGCATACTGGAGGGAGCTACTGTGGATTCCAGGATTTGATAAAATATAAAGTGTACTGAAATGTATTGTATACTGAACTCCAAGGGGTGCCTGAGGAGAAGAATGCACATGTAAAGCCTGAGTTTTTCCTGTATTGACCTTACAATCAGAGATTCTAGCAGAATTTTCTAAAACCTGCATAATTAATTGGAGTAATATCTTAAGCACAAACATAGCACAAAGGTCATCAGCATACAAATATAAGAATGTGTGTAATGTTGATGGGTTCAAATCTCTGTACTCAGAAGGCAGCAAGGATCTGGTTCACTAAAGGCTGTTGTGCTGCTTTTAATTATGAGGGATGGGGGGCATTCCTGATGAGTGCCAGTAACTAAGGTGAAATTCCTTGACACATAAAAGCCAGTCTTAACACAGGCCACTGCATCAGTGTGCAGTGTTATGCTTGCTTTAAGAAAACTTGAAAAATCTAAAGCGAGACAATATCCTTAAAAGAAATTAAAGAAATGTCAGTAACTCTTAACAAATGTTGTTGCTATGTTAATGTTAAGAGTCAAGGGTCTTTCATACTTATCTACTGCACAACCTTCTGTACTTATTAATGATGTATCTTTTTGAGTAAATGGTTGTGTCATCTAATACCAAGTTTAGTTTTATTTCTTATTTATGTGTTTGTTTATTTAATCATTAACTTTCAGCCAAGACTGGGCTTGAAGTACTGATATATAAAATGTTCGCCACAGTGAAATAAATTATATTATTTAAAAGCAGGGTGTTTGAAAGCATGAGAACAACTTAGGATTTTCAGTCATATGATCTGGACCATGGCTGAACAAGGTCCTTGAACCAGATGTTCTTCATGTTTCACTGTTGCAGTCCTGACTTGTGGGATTTCCTGCTGTGGAAGCCCTTGGTCGGCCCAACTACCAGAGGAAAAATCTCTCTCCTCCCAAGGCTGGTGGATGCCCTACTCTGATATCAGTATGGTTAGATATAAAGGGAGCCAGCTGCTGCCATGACATCAGTCTTTCTTGCCTTCAAAGCGCAAAGTAGTGTTTCTGTACGTCTGTCGGTCTGCACCAGAGAGAAGTCTTCTAAACCTAAGTACCCCATTGGGGAACTCTTTTTCTTGATTTAACTCATGTCAGATAAGGTTAACAATTGTCTCCGCTGTAGTAAGCAAATCCCACACCGAGACTTTCATACTTTGTGTTACCTGTCTAGGCGAGATCACAACATCCCTAGTTGCCATTTTTCCACTCATTTCAATTCTAGGACTATTAGGCGTAGGGCTGAAATCTTAGCTAGGCATCTTCTTCTGCAGTCTTCCTGTCATCGTTCGATGGCATCCGCCACTTGTCCCGAAGCTGAGTTCTCTAGGTGTAAGAAAGACAAGGAAAAAAACTCCCAAGGCTAGGGCCTCTGACAACAACCATTCACTGTTGGCCAGTCCCCCAAAGTTCTTTATCATTGAGGAAGGAGAGGCTCTTTCACAGCTCCCTTCTGTGACTGAGGTGGTGGTGCAGGCCTCTGTCGGGACCCATACAGAGTGCAAAATGCTGTCAGGTCCCTTAACTTCTACACAAGCCTTGCCTTTCAGTTTGTCAGTTGGGTCCAGAGTTGCTCAGCAGACCTCAGCTTCCAATGAGCGATCTTGCACCTGTGACGTTCATTCAAGGCATCATCCTGCATCGGATCTGCCTTACAAAGAGATAGGCGTCCGGATGTCGGGCATCATTAGGCCCAAAGGTAAAGCTGTTCCTAAGAATGGTTCTACCTCAGGTCCTATGCCTAAACCTACTGGCTCCCACCCAGCATGTTATCAGCAAGTCCTGGTCAGGTTAGCTGAGAACCTCAACTCCTTAGTTAGCGCTAGGCAACCCCAGTCTTCCCCAGGAAAAAGAAAGAAGGATTCCTCCCCAGAAGTTTTCTCTGAACCTCCTGATTTAGGTGAGGATCCTGACCAGGAGTGGTCTGTCTTTGAGGAGGAACCTTCCTTACTTCCTATGAAGATGCCTGCTTTCAGGATCTCCTCCTGAAGATGACACTCCATGCCATGAGGGAACATTTCCAGTGGGAGGCACAGGAGTACCCGCAATCTTAAAAGAGGGTTAGGGAGTTCCTTGACCTCCCAGAACACAAACCTTTGGCTATTCCTCCTGTATTGGTGGTGGTAGAGGATGTTTTTATGGACTCTTCCATGAACACAAACTCTCTATCTCCATCCTCTCGAAAACCAGACAGATTTTACAGGGTACTGTCCTACATAAATACCTCTTCAAAAAGCCCTCTGTTGACCTAGAGGTTGTCACTCCAGGTCCCAAGGGAGTAAAGTTCTAAGAACCCTTTACCTACTGACAAGGAAAGCAGGGCCCTTGATAAATTTGATAAAAAAGTCTGCACTTCCACCACCCTAGCCAAGAGGGCCTTTAACTGCTAGATGTGTAGTCCATTCTCACCTTCATTTTTACGTATGGGTTCGGAGCCGAGGGGACTCGGCCGATTTATAAACTCAAAGACTTCTGGTTGGCTCGTGGCTAAGCGGGTATCCCATAGTGTACCAGTACAAACCCCAGATCTTGTTTGCAGCATCGACAAGTTCGGTTGTGCTTCTCTTGGCTCTGGCTGAGTGTTAACTTTTTTCTTGCTTATATTGCCGAAAAGTTTGTTTGAAGTTGTAATTAGTGTAGTACAATAGTTTTTGCATTAGTATTTGTTAGTGTAGAGTTGCAAATTCTTAGGTAATTAGCTCCTTTGCACCCCTTGGTGCAAGTGTTGGCCTTGGGCCTGTTAGTGTGCTTTGTGGTGTCCTGTGTACCAGTTTAGACTTATTGTTGTGCTGATAGCTTAAGAAACGCTAGTGTTGTTCCAGTCTACAGTTTCGTAGTGCAGTTTGGTTTGGCAGTTATCCGCTAGTGTTGATTTTTTACAGTGGTGGAGTTAGTTGTTCGAAACTCCAGTTTCAGCTTCCTCTGTTAATCCTTAGCAGAGTAAGGGTTTTTCTGTGTGTGAGTTTTGCTGGTCTGTTTAAGTTAGAAGACCTAACTATCCCTTTCCTTTCTGGATTAGGTCATTTTATTTAGAGGACCTAGTCCTCGTGGTGTTTCTTCCTCCTTCAGGGCTAGGCTCGTTTAAGTTAAAGGACCTAGTCCTCCCCTTTACTTCTCTTCTCTTTCGTCTTTGTGTTATGTCTAAAGAGGTTAAGGAGCACAAGTCTTCGGGCTTCAAAAAATGCATGCAGTGCTCCCAAAAAATGTCATTGACGGATGGTCATGGTCTATGTGTCTATTGCTTAGGGGCCATCCATTTGCAAGAGACTTGCTTGTTTTGTCATGCCTTCTTCCCTAGAGTGTTACAGGAGAGGAAGAACAAGTTAATTCTAAAGGGTCTTTTAAAGCCTATCTTTGAGGAAGCCTTGTCTAGCTCTTCCTCTTCTTCCAAGTCCACTAAAGTCTAAGTCTTCGAAAAAGACCTTCTCTGACACCGGCTGGTGTCTCATAGCTACCTCCTAAAGTGGCAAAATCAGCCTCATCGGCTCCACTGCTTTCGGAGCTGACTGAGAGCAGCATTGTGGTGACAGGGTCGGTTCCTAGTTTGTCGGAGCTGACCACTGAATTTATGGAACCTGCTTTCCTCCAAGATCGAGATCGCCGACTATGTCCTCCAGGTCTTCCAGGAGCCTTTCGGAAGAAGATGTGGAGAGGGTGATCCTGAGACTGTTAAAGTCGTCTGCTCTATCTATCTAAATTGTTGTGTGCTCCAACCCAGTTGATTCTGGAGCCTGTGGAATCCGTTATAACCTCGATTGTTATTCCTCCTCCGAGCCAAGTTGGTCTGTCGGAGTCGGAGGGCTTGGTGCCATTGGTGGAACCCTCAGCTCCAGCTCCACTTGCAGTTGCTTCGGAGCCAAGTTCTGCTCCAACACTTTTGGTGTTGTCTGCTGTGTCCAGGGGCCGAAGCTCTCCAGTCGGCACCGACAGGGAAGGTTGGAATCGGTCTTCTTTGGTTCTGAGTCTCCCTCTCGGCGCTTCGGCTAGGGTGAGTTCGGACCCTGCGTCTATCTCGGAGCCGATAGCTCTGGTGCCGATGGCATCCTCAGTCTCTTCAGAGCAGGAGAGGTCATCGGAGCCAGAGAGGTTGGCAATCGAGATGATGAGGAACATGCTGTCCAGATCACCAGTTGCCACCAAGGGTACCAGCACTCTTCCCCCTAGAGCACCCACTTCTGTCATAGCCCCTACTCTCTCCCGTGACAACAAAGACCCTCAGCCTTAGGAGCCACCAGCTGGTGGCCCCCACTCTTCCATGACCTCCCTGGAATACCCTTCTGAGGAGCCCCCCAGGAAGAAGACATGCAAGAGGAAGCATGTTGACTCCCAGGATGAGTCTTCGACATCTGACACTGACCTCGAGGAGTCAGAAGGGACTCCCAAGTCGTCCTCTGATAATGTCTCCTTTGTGGACATCCTGGAGATCCTTAAGCAGAGGTGCGGTTGGCCCACTGTCAATTCTGATGAGGAGTTGGTGTACCTGAAGGCTTTTGGGTCTCAAACTTCTGCCTCTTGGATGTCTCTATCTTTTGACGAACTGATGGATTTAGTTAGTCGAAAGGTGTGGGATACTCCTGATCCCGTGGAGCCAGCCCCTAGGAGACCCAACAAGTTTCTTTCTGCTCCTACAGATAAAGAATTTTTGTCCAGAGGTGTCCCCGTAGATGCCATGGTGGTGGCGGTGGCCACTAAGAAGGAGCTTGCTGAGACTTCTTCTTTTGTCCATTCGCCAAATAAGGAGTCTCGACAGATGGACAGGTACAGGATGCTTGTCTTCAGTTGAGCAGCTTTTACTCTTCGATCGTTGAACTATCTCACTCACTTCACGAGATTGCAGAGGGATCTCCTCAAGGAGTTAGGAGATTCTGTACAGGATACATTTACTGAGGGAGTCCCTGACAAGATTTCTGCTCAGTTGTCCACCTTAAATTCTATAGTTAACTCCTCCATGCAGCTTATTTCTTATGCGACTGATGGAGCAAGTAGAGCAAGTGGGTTCAGGAGTTGCACTAAGGCGTCACTCCTGG
The DNA here is from genome assembly GCF_019279795.1 of Protopterus annectens. Classification (NCBI taxonomy): domain Eukaryota; kingdom Metazoa; phylum Chordata; order Ceratodontiformes; family Protopteridae; genus Protopterus; species Protopterus annectens. The sequence continues at coordinate 1,024,303,096 of NC_056739.1, read as the reverse complement.
ATGCGCTTGTGTAATTTTGCGGAACCATTCAAGTCCACTTTCACCAATGCCCCATTTGATGGCTCCTCATTGTTTGGATCTAAGGTGAAGGACACACTCACTCAGTGTGAGAAAGAAGGAAAGACACTCTCTGCCATGGGAGTATGTTTTACTGTTCCCTCTAGACCATACCCTAAAGGTCAAAGGGGTGGTAAAATGTGGTTCAAGAAGTCCCAGAGGGTCTTTCCGGACACACAGGGTGAACCCTCCTTCAGAGGTAAAGGAGGAGGAAATGGGAGATGTCGTCCTAGAGGCAGGGGCGGTCCGCAATGCCAACAAGGTTGTGATTCCTTTTGGGGATGGCCTTATCAGTGCTCCAGATATGGGGCCCGACTGCATTTCTCTGGGGTCAGTTGGGGGTTGCATTTCTTTGTATCCAGAAGCCTGGCTAAGTATAACTCAAGACAAGTGGGTACAAAGAGTTGTTACCAGAGGCTATACCATACCCTTTTCCCTTCCACCATTTGTTCCCAAGAAGATCCCAGATGTACCACCCAATCTCAGGGATCAGGTAACTGTGGAGATCAACAAGTTGCGCTTAAAAAGAGTCATCCAATCCGTCCCAGCAGACCAGATAGGATCTGGAACTTACTCCAGGTTCTTTTTAGTCCCAAAACGAACAGAAGATTGGAGGCCAATATTGGACCTCAGCAGATTAAACAAATCTGTGAGGAAGGACAAGTTTCAGATGGTAACACTGCAGTCGATACTCCCTTTGTTAGGGAAAGACTATTGGATGTGCTCAATAACTCTCCAGGATGCCTACTACCATATAAAAATGAACAAGGCATCCAGGAGCCATCTACGCTTCCGGCTGGGAGCCAGTCGCTATCAGTTTCGTGTTCTGCCCTTTGGTCACACCACAGCCCACAGGGGTGTTCACCAAATGCATGGCAGTAGTGACAGCTCACCTAAGATGTCAGGGATTCCAGGTGTTTCCGTATTTGGATGACTGGCTCCTGACTGCCCCCACCAGGCATCTACTTCTCCAAAACAGGGATGCCACTATTCAACTTTGTGCTCAATTAGGGATCTCCATAAATTGGGAAAAATCTGCATTATTGCCCTCGCAATCTGTGATTTTTATAGGTGCAGAGGTAGACACAGTGAACATGACAGCTCGTCTTTGTGGATGGTCAAAGTAAAGTGGGTTCTTCAGCTCCTCGGGACTATGGCATCCACCATCCTATTAGTACTATTAGCCAGGTTGTACATGAGAATTCTCTAGTGGCTTCTGTCTTCCCAATGGTCCTTCCAATATCTTCTGCTGAATCACCCTATTCTGCTGATGGAATCATGCAAGGAGGACCTCCTTTGGTGGATAGCACCCAACCAGTTGACGGGCACCCCCTTTGTTCCTGCCCAGCCCATTGCCACTGTGACCACGGATGCCTCCCAGATCAGGTGGGGGGACATTATCTCGGCAGGTCTGTCCAAGGCACATGGCAAGAACACGAGGCTCACCTGCATATCAGTGTTCTAGAGATGAGGGTGGTGCTCCTGCCATTGCAAGCACTTCAAGACCTTCTTCCTCTAGGTACTATTGCGATACAATCTGACATGTCGGTAGTTTGGTGTATCAACAAACAGGGCGGTACCAGATCTTACCCACTCTGTCGAGAGGCCATGCGAGTTTGGGAATGGGCGATTTCTTCCCAGCACTTTCTGGTTGCAATGCACATTCCAGGGACAACCAACGTGATAGCCGACAAGCTCAGCCAGGCAATCCTACTGCCTCATGAGTGGTCTCTGAAACACGAAACAGTGGAACAGATTTTCCGCAAATGGGGACAGCCTTGCTGCGACCTTTTTGCCACTTCAGTCAATGTCAAATGCAGCAGCTAGTTTTCCCACATTCCCCCTCTGGGGGAGACACCCAGAGACGCTCTAGCTCATGACTGGCCCCTGGGTCTTCTGTATGCTTTTCCTCCATTTCCTCTCATTTCCAAAGTGATTCAGAAAGCCAGATGGCTGGGATGCAAGTTAATCCTCATTGCTCCTTACTGGCCTCGTCAGGTTTGGTTCCCCTTCCTTGAGCCTCTTCTCCTGAATGATCCTTGAATTCTGGACCCAGTTCCAGATCTGTTGACCCACATGTCAGGTTCGCTACATCCCTCAGTCCACACCCTCAAATTGACAACGTGACTGCTCCATTTCCATCCCTAGTCATGCTTCACGATGTGTCTTCCTCAGTGTCACATATTCTTATGTCCTCCCATAAACCTTACACTAGGAAACTATATGGCAGTAAATGGAAAAGATTTTCTATTTGGGCACAGAAAATGAATGTAGATCCCTACACTGCTTCGATCCCTGTGATTTTAGAATTTCTCTCCGAGCTTTTTCAGCAAGGATCTGCTGCTGCCACTATCAGAGTTCAATTGGCGGCTATTTCTCATTTCCATTTAGGGTTTCCAGATACCAATTTAATGTCTCATAAGCTGTGCAAGACCTTTTTGAAAAGAGCCACTCTGTTGAGGCCACCACTCCAAGAACCTGTGGCTTCTTGGGATTTAAATTTTGTGTTGTCCAAACTGACATCTTCCCCGTTTGAACCTTCTCACTCATCTTCATTGAAATTTTTGTCTTGGAAGACTTTGTTTTTGGTGCCCGTCACATCAGCTAGATGGGTATCAGAGTTACAAGCCTTGTCTGTTAAGCCACCTTATTTGATCTTTCATAAAGACAAGGTCTCACTGCATACTAACCCCTCCTTTGTCCCCAAAGTTTGTTCCCACGCCACCTTAAATCAATCCATAGAACTCTCAGTTTTCTTCCCTAATCACTGTAATGCAGCTGAATATCAGTTTCATCAGCTAGACGTTCATAGACAACTACGTTTTTATTTGCATCGGACCAAGGAGTTTAGGAAATCAGATCAACTATTCATTTCCTTTTCTAAATCCAGATTGTGCTTACCAGTTTCTAAAGTGACACTATCTAATTGGATTTCCAGTTGCATAGCCTTTGTCTACAATTCGGAGGGCAGACCTTTACCCTTCAAGATCAAGGCTCATTCTACCAGGTCTCTGTCTACCTCTGCAGCCTTTCAAGCCAGGGTCCCACTTTATAATATTTGTGCAGCAGCTACGTGGGCTACCCCTCACACTTTTATTACACATTACAAATTGGATTTAGCTTCCAGGGGTAGAGCATCCTTTGGCTCCATGGTGCTCAGGAGTATTTTCCAGTGAGCCACCCAAGAATAAGACGCTAGGGATGCTGTCCCATACATGAAAATGAAGGTGAGATTGGACTACACAACATAAAGAAGTTATGTACTCACCGTAACATTCCATGTTGGTAGTCCATCTCACCCTTCATTTTTACCAACCCGCCCTCCTCTCCCCATCCTGGAAGAATCTGGAGATATTAATATTTTGGTTATCTTTAGTTGGAGACCCTTTAGTACTGTTTTGTCTGTTATGGTTATTTCGTCTAGTAAGCAGCAAACAAGATCTGGGTTTGTATTAGTGCACTATGGGATACCTGCTTAGCCACAAGTCAACCAGAAGTCTTCGAGCTTATAAATCGGCCGAGTTGGAGCCGAGGATCGGCTCCAAACCCATACATAAGAAGGAAGGGTGAGATGGACTACCAACATGGAACGTTATGGTGAGTACATAACTTCTTTTTTGATATGATAAAATGAAACAAAAGGTTTTCTCCCTGGAGGACAGGAACATTTCTAAGAAACTGTTGGACCTTTGCCATTCCAGCTCCCAGGTGTCTAGACAGTCTTTACACTGTGGCTGTGATGCTATGGAGGCCTCTAGCCGAGCAGCTGGATCTGATGTCATTAAAAGGCATGCTTGGCTTAGGGAGCAGACCTTACCAGACCATGTAAAATCCAAACCTCTAAATGCACGTCTGGATAACGACTTTCTTTTTGGGCCAAAGGCTGAGGCTGTCCTAAAAAAGATGAAAGATAAAGTAAATTCTGTGCAAATTGTAAAGGACTTCCTCCAAGTTTAGCCTCTTAGGTTTAGTAGGAATTTTCCAACTAAACTCTGGTCCTTTCCCTCAATCAAAAGGCGGCCAGGGTAAACCTCGGAGAGAAAGGTCTCAAAAGCATCAGCAATCACAAAGGCTCAGGCAGTGGTCCTCATGAACCCCTGGGCAGGGGAGTTCTAGGCCACAGGGCCCTAGCAGAAAGCAGCAATGACTCTTTCATTCCTATTCCTGCCCCCCTCCCTAGAAAAGATAGAAGGAAGGCTAACCCTGTTCAAAGAAAACTTGTCCCTCATTACTTCAGACAAGTGGGTTCTGAGGGTTATCTTGGACTATTAACAAGCTCACTTTCAAAGAGCCATTAAGATACTCAGGTTACCCAGATGTTCCACAAAATCAAAGAGCAGAGGCCCCTTCAAAGATTCACAACTTGTGCTCACAGGGCTCAGTGGAACCAGTACCAGATCATCAAATAGGGAAAGGATTCTACTCCAGGTTATTCCTGGTTCCCAGAAAGGAAGGATCTTGGCATCCTATCCTAGATCTTTCCACCGTCAGTCAGTCCCTGCTGGTATCAAAGTTCAAAATGTTGACTCTTCAAAAAATTCTTCCCATGTTAGCTCCTCAGGCTTTAATGGTCACCTTAGACCTAAAAGATGATTACTTCCATATTACTGTAAAGGTGTTTTGCAGAAGTTTTCTTTGCTTTAAGACAGGTAGCAGTCACTTTTCATTCTCTGCACTATTCTTTGACTTGTCTAGTGCTCCCAGGGTCTTGTCTTCACGAAGTGTTTATCCCCTGTGGTCGTCTTGTACAGAACAAGAGGAATCCAAATTTATCCCTACCTGGACTACTCAAGCCATGAGGTAGTCAAAGCTCCACCAAGGATCTAGCCTTTACTCAGACCCTCCTCACCTCTTGGGTATTCACCATACATCTTCTCAAATCCAGCACAGACCCTTCCACCAGGATAGTTTTCCAGGGAGCTCTTCTGGATCCCTCCCTTCAAAAGGCCTTCCTTCCTGCAGAAAGGTCTCCTTCTTGGCTCAATATTTCCAAGACATTATGCAGGGACAATGCCTCTCAGCCAGAGAATTCCTCAGAGCATTAGGCTATATGGCATCTTGTATCTTCATGATCCCTCTGGCCTGACTGCACATAAGGAAGCTGCAGTTCTACCGCAAGAATCTGTGGTACCAGCACTGACAGTCCCCGGAGACAGACATTCCACTGATCCCTTGCCTCAAAGAGGAATTTTATGGTGGACACAGGCATGTGCCCAGAACCTGGGTCTCCCTTTCAGGTTCATCCCTGAGGGCCAAGCTTTAACCACAGATACTTCCAAGACAGCCTGGGGAGTTCATTTCCAACACCTTCAATCTGAGGGCAGATGGGAAGCTCAGTTCAGACACAAGCACATAAACTGGAAATAACTGATGGCAGTGCAAAAGGGCCTACTTTCAAAGATCAGTGGAAACCAGGGGTCCTGGATGTCAGAACAGACAACACCACAGTAATGTGGTGCATAAACAAATAGGGGGCACCCACTATTACCTTCTTTGTTGACTAACGATGCAGGTCTGGGAAAAAGCTCTCTCTGGGGTTGCACCTCATGGCATAGTACCTCCTAGGAACTCAAAACACTCTAACAGATCGTCTCAGCAGACACCCGATGGATCCTCATCAGTGGTATCTGCATTGAGAAACATTTCTAAGCATAGTCCACAAATGGTGTTCCCCACAGATAGACATCTTTGCCACTAAGAAAATGAAAAGATTCTGTTCCAGGAACAAACTACCCACAGGCTGGAGAACAGATGCCTTATCCTTCCTTTGGAGCCACCTGTTCCTTTATGTGTTTTCTCTCCTGCTTCTTTTTCCAAAGGTCCTCCTGAAAATCAGGGAGGATGGCCCAGGGGTCATCCTGATAGCCCTAGACTGGCTCAGGCAGCACTGGTATCCTCTGCTACTGTGTTTAACCAACAGAAAACTGTGGCATTAACCTCAGAGAGTGGAACTTCTGACTCAGGACAAGGGGAGGTTTGTGCATCCCAACCTACAGACTCTCAAACTCTCAGCCTGTATAATTCCTCAAAATACCACTCTGAGTACTTCCTAAGCAGCCAAATTCAAGACATTCTCAAAGAGGTTAGAAGGCCCAGTACTAGGAAGCCATACTCTGCTAAATGGAAAAGGTTCTGTATTTGGTGTCAGCAGCAAGGCCTGAATCCCAAATCATCCAATATATCTGCCATTTTAGATTACCTGGCTGTCCTAGTGGACAGAGGCCTATCCTTTTTTCCATCAAGATTCACACTTCTGCCATTTCAGCCCATATGCCTGTTCTTCCTCCTATCTTTTCCTACACCCTGATGAAACAGTCCTTTAGGGGAATGGTCCACATCAGATCTCCCAAGAGATTGGTCACACCTCCATTGGAACTCACTTTTGTTCTAGAAAAATTGATGATTCCCCCCCCCCCCCCCTTGAACTGGTAGCTTCTGCTGATTTCAAATTCTTAGCCTGGAAGACTGTCCTTTTACTGGCTATCACCTCAGCTAGAAGGGTCTCTGAGTTACACGCTGTCATGGCAGTGGAACCTTTTCTCATATTCCACCCAAACAGGGTATCACTTAGGACTAATCCATCTTTTCTGCCCAAGGTGGTCACAGACACATCCTTGAATCCTTTGCCCACTTTCTTCCCAAAGACTCAGAAATGGGGAGGGGGAATCCTTCACTCCTTGGATGTGCACAGACAACTTTGCTACTCTCTTGGCAGAACTAAATCTCACAGGAAATTGGACAAGATTTTTGTGTCCTTTGCCATTGGCTGTTAAGGGAAACCAGTCTCAAAACAGATTATTTCCAAGTGGATCTCCCACTATATTTCCTTTTGTTACAGCCACCGTGGCAAAAAGCCTCCTGAAACTGTTAAGGACTCACTCTACTAGGGCCACTTCTACCTCTGCTACCTTCATGAAAGGAGTTCCTACCAGACATTTTGGAAGCTGCTACCTGGTCAGCTGTGCATACCTTTACCAGATACTATCACTTATTTGTCTTCTCCACGTTTATAGAGGGATTTGCCACTGCTGTCTTGCAGGGCATCCTCTCTTCCCCATAATTGTCCTTCCACCCTCGTCTCAGTTTTGGGAATCATCCCACAAGTCAGGACTGTAACAGTGAAACATGAAGAACATAATACAGTTGTGTACAGTTATAATAAATGTAGATGTTAGAGTATATTCACTGTTGCAGTTTTTTTCCCTCACTCCTTCCTCCTTTTGCCTACAGTGTTGGTCTGCTTCTAATCTCTTCACTAACCAGAGGACTCCCTGGGTGGTCACCTTGCAGACCCCTTTTCTATCTTTGTCCCTTGCTTATGCTTCATCCTGGGGACTCCTACCTTCTAACAGGCAAGAAAAAGCTGATGCCATGGCAGTGGCTGGTTCCCTTTACACCAAAGCATACTGACATCAGGGTAAGGCTTCAACCAGCCTTGGGAGAAGTTAGATTTTTACTCTGTAGTCGGGCCGGTCAAGAGCTTCCACAGCAGAAACTCCAAGACAGGACTGCAACAGTGAGTACACTCGAACATGTACATTTATGGTAAGTGTACACAACTGTACTTTCACTTACTTGGTTAACAAAAAAAAATCTGAAAAATATAGTTGTTAAATACTAACAAATTTAGGAGTTATGGAAATAGAATGTTCTTTAGTGGGTTTAGTTAATAAAGAAGTATTTGCATAGGCAGAGGCAGTAAGATTTGAAAGAAGAGAATTCCTAAAGATTGCTAAAATGTGCATGTTTTTTAAATCATTGGGAGGTGACTTCCATACAAAACATTTAAACTTCATAGTAGTAAACCTGTGACTGTCTTGTCTGCTTTAGTGATATTCTTCCCTAGGCAGGCAGCATAGTAGTGTAACATACTTTCATGATACAGGAGATGCGGTTGCCCATTACCTAGATGGGAGTCATTTCATTTGGCAAAAAAGCATTGTCCCTCTGATTTCTACCCACTGAGGACTACTGTATTACTATTTCTTCAGTTTTTGGTTACCCCTTCCAATTCCATTGTTAAAATGGGTTTATGTTAGAAGATTGACTTTTCAGAAACTCTAACTTCATATGGTCAAACCATATGCTCGACTTTATGAAAAGTCGAACAGTGCAAAGAAAAATGTATGTTTTTTTCAGGGGGGCAGGCCTCCCTGCAACCTCCACACACCCTGCAAATTATATATATATATATATATATATATATCACCTCTGTGATTGTACTACAATGGGGAAAAGGGCAAATTCCCTGATCCCCACTATACCATGATCTCAGTACAAACACTTTGACTTTTCGGTAAGTCGATCTTATGGTCTCAGCCATATGAAGTTTGACTTAGCAAAGAGTCAGTCTTCTAATATACACTCTTAAAATAAATGATTCAGTTGCTGTGGAACTGCAACAAGAAGCAGCGTGAGCCTGATTCCCTCAGAATGTTTGCATAACACTTCTACTTGTACTGCAGACCTGTTCCAATTCCCTGCAGCTTGTACTTTAGAAAATATCTACAAGAGGTCAGAAGCTGAAAACATTAGTGTGCCTGAATAAGTGTCACACAGAAATATTGCCAGATGACATCTAGAATGCAGCTGCATCTTTACCCTCTTAAGCAATGATTGTAATCTGTTTGCCCCTGCTGAGCAGAACTGTGAATAAAAGTATTCACAGTCTGCAGCCACGTTCATTTCAGCGTTTCCTTTGCTATTCCCTTCAGACTGTAATCCTCAGTATGCTATCAAACTCATCTGGATGGGACAGAATTTGCACAATTGCTTTATATTCTTCATTCTAGTTTTTGCAAAGAAAAACGTTCAGAATCTGTGCTTTTACTCGGTGGTTTTATAGGGAGTGTGCTAACCATATTCATGCCTACCTTACTTATCCTACCCCTGTCTCAGGCACCTGTTTAAAAATATCAAAAGAGAAATTACAGTAGTTACTCACTTCTTCCTGAATAGTTGATGTGCATGTATCTCTTATGTACAACAGATGTTTGCAGTTACAAAGGAAACAATTACCTATTATGTGTACATGTCTGTATATGAAATGAATTATATGTATAATACGTGTGTGTGTGTGTGTGTGTGTGTGTGTGTGTGTGTGTGTGTGTGTGTGTGTGTGTGTGTGTGTGTAGATATTTAATTTCTGTTACCTTTGGACTCTTTAATTACAGCCAAACCCTCCTCCACTCATTGACAACATGTCCATAACGGGTCTATATCAGTTAATCGAAAGTTTAATTGAGCTAATCGCTATTTGTCGAACTGACTTAAGCAAAAGCTCAATTAAGCGAATGATCATCTAAGAAAATTTTTTCCCAGGGAAAGGACATAGATGGCCATCATCAGGAATTTGCCCTTTTCCACAATGTAGTATGATCTTGGATTTGGTATATTTAGTTGGGGGGTATGTGGGGGCGAAGCCCCCCACTTTGCAGAGTTTTAAATTTTGTTTTGTTTGTTATGGTCGGTGGGTGGGCAACTAGTTTTTTTTTTCCCCTAAGAAGGTTTTTGTCTTAAACAATCGTTTGCTCAATTAAGTTTTTTTTAAATGATACAGACTTGTCCATAACTGCTGTGCAGACATAAGTGTGTTTACATACCAGTTAAAAAGGCCTTTTTCAGAACCTAGGTAGTACAAATATTTCCATACCTGGATGATCTTCTTATCCAGGTCTCCACCAAGGACACCTTATGACACCACCTCAGTTAAATAATTTGCTTCTGGAAAATCTGTGCTTCACCGTCAACCTAAAGAAGTCTTCTCTGATCCCATCATAGTGTCTAGTCTTCTTGGGTTGCAGACTGAATACTTTCTCAACGACAGCCTTCCTCCCCCAGGAGAACATTCTATTACTATCTACTTCCAGTCCTTGCTTCCCCTGGGTTCAACATCAGTCTCAGCAAGAGAAATAATAGAAGCTCTGTGCTACATCTCAGCCCCAGTAAATATGGTGCCCTTTGCCAGACTACACACGAGAAAGACTTGAGTAGTACCGGAAGTCCATTTGATCTCAGCAGCGTCACCCAATGGACTTCCAGAATCCCTCTCTTTCCTTTTCTGAAGAAAGTGTTAACTTGGTGGGTTTCTCAAGTCCAACTTAACCCAGGACTACCTTTTTGTCCAGCTACACCTACGCAAGGCATCCACACATAGCATCTGTGGCTTGGAGTGCATGGACAGGTCACACAGGTGTTCAAGGCCAGTGGTCCCCCAAAAAGATAAGGGAATACATCATTATCAAGAAAATGAAGATCCTTATTCAAGCCCTTCAGGTGTCTACACACATCTGGAACCCAAGGATTTTCACAGACAACACTGCAGTCATGTGGTAGATCAGCAAATGGGGGGGACCAAGTCCATCCACCTACATAGTTCACAGAAGGGATATTACTCAAATAGATTTGCTAGCCCCCTCTCAAAATAGGCAGCACAAGCTGTTCTGCTTCAGGATCCCTAGTCCTCAGGTCTGGAAAGTGGATGCCTTATCCCTCTGTTGGGGTGGCAGAATTCCTCTCTGCCTCCCCCAAGTCCCAAACATCATGTGAAAATCCAAAAGGACAAACCAGAAATCTTGCTAGTGACTCCCTTTAGGCCCAAGCAGCATTGGTACCCCCTTCCCCCACCTATTCGAGGTTCATAGCTTCAAGTTATCCCACAAAATGGACTTACACAGAAAAGGAGCTTTCTTATACACCCCAACCTGAAAGCAATTAACCTTGCTATTTGGGTGATAGAATTTTAATCCCTTTCAGGTACCTGCTTTCAGACTATGTGTTCCAGGTGCCCCAGGATGTAAGAAAACCTACCACTAGAACAGCTTACTTTTCCAAGAGGGAAAGATACTTCGTCTGGTGTCTCAGGAAGAATAAGGATCCCTTCCAGGTGGAAATTCCACTTAATCTATTGTACTTTTGAAAGTTAAAAGTGGACTGGCCTATTCATCCATTAAGGCACACCTGTCTGCTATTTCTGCCTACATTCCTTTAAATCCTCTGTTGCTTTCTGGAATTGAAGACAACAGTTTTTTAAAAGGTGTCCTTCACCTGAACCCTCCTAGGAGGCCTGTTACAGTTTTTTAAAAGGTGTCCTTCACCTGAACCCTCCTAGGAGGCCTGTTCTGCCCCTTGGGATCTGAACTTTGGCCTGGAACACCTTACTTTTCCCACCTTTTGAACCAGCAGCCACTGCCTCATTAAAATTCTGTACCTGGAAAATGGTTTTCTGGTTGCCCTTACCTCTACAAGAAGAGATTCAGAACTTCAACCCCTTATGGTAAGCCGTATTCTATATGGATAGGATCTCCTTAAGAGTTAACCCCTCTTTTATGCTAAAAGTAGTAAATGAACTGTCTCTCAACGAGACCATCATTTTCCTACTTTCTTTCCTCACCCACAAAACAAGTGTGAAAAACTCCTCCTGCCTGAATATGCACAGGCAGCTAAGATTCTTCTTGGACAGGACTAACATTTTCAGGAAAACATACCAACTTTTTAAGCTGGGTAACTGTGTCTCCAAACAGGCTTTCTCCAACTGGATCACTAAAGTCATCATTTTCTTTTGCTCCTTACATGGCAAATCCTTGTCTTCACCCATGAACGCCCATCCCACCAGAGCAGTTCCTCATCTGGAGCCTTCTTCAAAGGCATTAACTTCAGATCTGTTCTGGATGCAGCCACCTGGTCATCATATTGCAATCTTTACTAGACGCTACAAAATGGATACGTTTTCCAAATCTAGAAACGAATTTGCTATATCTGTCCTATTTAGACTGTCTCCAGCCTATCTGCTGTAGCTTTGGAAATCACCCATCAATATTGGAATACTGCAGCAGTGATCCAAGGAAGGATATAGTACAGTTGTGTAAGAACCTAACATAACAGTAGATGTCCTACTGATGTACTGTTGCAATTTTGCATCCCGCTCTTCAGTCCCCTTTTCTTTCAGCCATGTTTGGCCCCTATATACTTTGTGGATTGAGGGGGGGAACAGTTCCCTTCTTTTCCTATTAGCTGGACTACTACTTTATTTCTGCTACTTAGGCTTCTCAAGGGTCGCCTGGCTTGTGTTCATGCGTCCACTTATGTACCCCTGCACTCATGGGCTGAGGTCATATATCGGACAGGTGGAGCATCAGGAAGGCTTTGGCTTGGGTATGCCAGCCAGACCTCAGTTTACCTTGGGCAGGATAACCCATCAATATTGAAATGCTGCAGAAGTGACCAGTAGGGTATCTACTGTTATGGTAAGTTCTTGCACAACTGCACTTTCTGCCAGTTGGCTTTCTGCGGAGTCAGCAACACAATGCTACTGTTGTTGAAGATTGGCAGTAATTGGAAAGAAGTTATAATGGCCTACAGAATGGTATTTGATTTACTGTTAAGTGGAAGTTGAGAAGAAAAGTATTCAGAAATGCTGAGGCTGTTATTTTGTGTGTGGTGGTGGGCTGGATGTTTGAAAAACACGTTTAATGTTTTGCATTAACACACAAAGCTGATAACACTTGATAACTTAGTTATTTTTATGTCTATAAAATGTCTATTGTATTCACCTGTTAGGAAGGGTCTGTTTGAAACATTTAGACATCGTTCTTGTTCTGTACATTACATAAGCTCATTTTGGTAGCTGAGGAGCTGTCAGCACTTAACGTGACATTACTGCACTGGTATGATCCTTACCTAACCATGAATTGCTTATTTAATTGTATGTTGATTCTTCAAGCATTTTTGGTGACCCCCACTCCAGAGCTTTAAACATCATTGCTTACTTTACTGAAATTAAAAGTTCTGCTGCCTACTTAGAAAAAAAATTGCTGAAAGCCTGATCATACTTGCATATGTTGTACGTAAGATATAAGGTACAAGTGTGAAATAACTCTTTTATTTACTTTGTGAAAAACAGATGTATATGAATGTTTTTATTAAACTAAGTAGCTCTATTTATTAAATATCTAAGAAAAGGATATTTATTTTTTTTTGTCATCACACATTTTAATATTTTATATAATTTTACTACACTTGAAAGATGATTTTCTGTTTATCTTGCTTCATTTGAAAAGTTTTCCCCTTGTTTGATTTCATTGATGGTTTTTGTGCCATGGTGGAGCTAGATATCATCCCTACATTACTACATATTTAAAATTCCAGAAAACATTGTATTTTCTTGAGGATTATCTCCTCCTGCGTTTTGCATGAGATTACTCGTACTGGTAAAATAATTAAGCAAGCACGGAAGTTAATTTTTGTTAATTCTTTGCTCATAGAACTGTTGGCTGCTTTGTTTCCCACTGCCCTGGTTTCTACAGTTCTTGATAAATGATAATGTTATGTCTCAGGACATAGGACACTATAACACTCAAGATGGCTATTTCAGCTTGGCTCCCTGGTGCAAAGGGACTGAAATCTGACTGTGGCCAGGACATAGGATGTTGTACTACCTAAAATGGCTATTTCAGCTTGGATACCTAGTACAGAGGTACTGAAATCTGAATGTGACCTAGGCAGCTGGGGTTTAACTAGTGGCCCTGGCATTGGAGGAGCCTGGGAGGGGGAGTAGAGGGGCATGGCTGTTTGCCTCTGCCAGGAGGCTGATGAGAGAGGCATGCACTCTGAGTACACAGAATGGTGTGATTTCCCTGGAGGAGACTGGGAAAGTCACTGTTTATGCTTCAGGAGGAGGGACAGAGCTTTGTAGAGGAACACCCGTTATGGAAGTGAGGGTCTGACTTCTGCACTCAGCCCATTGCATATCCTCTCCCAGGTGATTTGCCAGCTGGATGCTGGGACTAGAGCATAAAACAGAAGAAGCTTGAACTATCCCTAATAGTTGTCTAAATGGTGTCCTCTCCCAGTTGATTCTGTTTGAGCAATGCTGCATTTGTCCTTTTATTGTCATCTGCAATATCTAGATTTCTGACTTCTTTATTAATAGATGATTATGATTACTACATTTTCAATTTTTTTTGTTTCCCACACAGTGTGGAGTTGCTGATGGAGAAGGATTTTTAAGCCTTTTTCAAGTAAACCAAGCTACTTCAAATCCAAAGCCTTACATGGTGAGCACTTTAAAACATATATTGAAAAACTGCTGTGTAGAAGCAAGCTTACAAGTTACATTATTTCATTTTGTAATGAAGCTTCAGACTGATCATGACTGTTGTGAAGCTTATAGAGTCTCTGTCAGGAATTTTTTAAGTCATAAATGTTAATCATATATACTTTCAGATGAGTACTGAAGTCCAGTCACATAATTTAACATGCCAATTAAAAATAAACATTATAAACATTGAAACGTTTTAGACTAAAATTAAATCCAAGCCAGTGCCTTTTTTTTTTCTTGTAATTGATTTTAAATGAATAAACAGGTAATAAAACATAAAAACAAAATTCATCAGCCAAATAACTATTTACAAAAGGCACCTATTATATAAATAACAACTAATACATTTCCAATAACTGACAGTTTAACAGTTCCTTTAGTTTCATGCAAGAATTGTATGTGGATGTAATTCTTATAGACCTTGATTTGATAGTCATCAGTTCCAAATGACATACTTCATTCATAATGTTGGAAAATTCATTGAAAGAGGGAGAAGAATCACTTTTCCAATTTCTTGTTATGATTTTTCTTGCAGTTGATAGAGTGCTCCATAAAATTGGGTATTTTAGTTTCATAACCCATTTAGGTACAGGAGCGTTAAATAAAACCAATGATTTGGTTAAAGAAAAGTTATCCAAGAAAAAAAGACTGTAAAACAATATTCATTTCCTCCCAGTAAGCTTTAAGCATGACACAATCAAAAACATGCGCTGCCAGTCAGTTTTGAGATCTAGTATACATGTCCAACAAACTGTTTTAGTCCTGGACTTTAATTCATTTCTGTGAAAAGTAAGAAAAAAAAGATGTCTGAAGAAACTTCTAAGAGAAAATTCTCCATTTAAGAGAGCTGGTAGTCTGTTTAGAAGATAATAAAATGAGCTTTTTTATCTTCCTCATGTGGAGAATCATTATGTATTTGTTTAAAATAGGACCAATAGCTTTCTTTAATATATTCTTGTTCTGTTCTAATCACTTTATATATTTTGATAGAAGTCCTTTACCAGATATTTCCTGTTGTACTAAGAGATATAGTAAATCAATTAATTTGGGAATAGAACTTCTTGTTTTTGGTTGCATAACATTTTCTATTTTCCATACATTTTCTGAAGTTTTGTACACACAACCGCATATCTTTATCTAAATTAAACTTATTTAATGTATATTGGTGAGTAGCCACCATTCCTTTATCCATCAATTGAGCCCAATATACTAAATTATTCACTTTAAAGGTACTCATAGTCTGTGAATTTTAAGTGGAAATATTATTTTGAGGAAAAAGCTATTGGAAACATAAAAAAACATGCTTTGTACATCAGATTTCTGTAAATAAAAATTCTTAAACTATTAATTATAATAGTAATGTAAGAAAAATTAATATTTAGATTTACATTATTAAAGAAGTATTTTTAATAACCAAAACAGGGAGTCATCCAAAAGTAAACAAGAATGTGAGAATATGGGATAATTTATTAGAGAATATAGGCTATCTTGGAAATCGTTCAATTTAGCTGAACAAGAATTGTTAGCCCATAGAGCAATTGTTTTAATAACAGAAGACAGATAATACAATTTTAGATCTGGCAAACCCATACTCCCTATAGACCAGTTTCTTCTGTGGTGGTTTAAAGCTATTCAAGGTTTATTTGGGTGCCATAGAAATTTTAAAATTAAACAATAAAATTATTTTATACAACTTTTAAGGGGAGGGAGAGATAATGATTGAATACAATACGCAATTTTTGGCAAGATAATCATTTTGATCAATAGGAGTCTCTCATCCATTGTAAAAAAGAGATTATTCCATTTATTTATAAGGTGTTTTTTAAACTGTTGTCAAAATTGATGGATATTTTATTAATGTTATCTGAAATAGTTGTACCTAAATAATTTAACTTGTTGTCTTGAACAATATACTTACTAAATTTACTTTCTATAACATTTAAATTATAACTTATTGGTAGGATGTTTGTTTTATTTTCATTAAAGAGGAGGCCAGATTTTTTTCTGAAAGGATTCCATGAGTTTGAAAATGACAGGTAGTAAGTTATTACAATCCTTTAGAGTCAATAAAATATCATCTGCAAATGATTGGCTTTTAGATGTTAAATTAGTACCTAAATAAAGTGCCTTGATATATGGTGAATGAGAAAAAAGAATCCTTGTTTAGTTGCTTAGAAAAATGTTAATTGATTTTGAGGTATATGAACCTATTTTCACATATGCATAAGAATTCTCATAAATTAATTTAATAAGATGAATAGAATTACTAGAAAATTTACTTTCCTCTAAAACCAAAGAGATAATTCCAGTTTACTTCGTCAAAGGTTATGTCAGTATCCAAACATAATAATAACTTTTCATTTGTTTTATTTTCAGAATCAATTAAAGTTAATATATTTTTAATATTTTTATAAGAATTCCTGTTCAAAATGAAGCCACTTTAATCATCATTAATTAAGGATGGAAGAAATTGCTGTGGCCTGTTAGCATATATAGCCATACGTAGTTTAGGGTCTGTATTTAGTAAAGAAATTGGTCTATAGGAAGACCATTTAGCTGAATCCTTATTTGGTTTTAAAATTGGAGATGTAATAGTGTAACTCCAAGAAGGAGGGACACTTTTTAGTTCTTTAACTTAAAAACTGTAAATAGTATGGCTAGTGTGTCATTCTGCAATAACTTGTGAAGTTGTGGAATCATACCATCATTGATTGAAGCCTTATTTGGTTTTAATTTATTAATTTGAGCCTTTAATTCAGAAAATGAAATAGGTTTATTAATTATTTTCATTTGATTGTCAGTTTATTTTTAATACACAACAAAAGCAAAATCCAAAGGTGGCAGCTCAGTAGGGATAACGGTCCCCAAAGGATGTGAAAATATGGCAATAAAACAAACAAAATACTAAAAGTCATCCACGGGACCACCACGGCACTCTGGTTACAAATACCAGTCTCAGCAATTGCAAATCCATAAATTACTTAGCGAAACAATAAGCGTAACTTTGGCTTAGGCAAATATAATTTTATTGTGCACAGTAAGCGCTTTCACCACTAGGGCTTCATCAGACTTTATAAAACAGTAGAAAGCACAATTTTAAATACCCTTATGCTCATTAAAATTCATTACATCATTTCCTGCAAAATGATTAGTAAAATAACATTTAAAGCAAAATACTTAAACATCAATAACAAACCTAAAATATATAGAGTGCATAAAACTCTGATTCGATGTAGATACATAAATATAATATCCAATTCATTATATATGAGAGATCCATCATCTCAAATATTACTACAGACTAAATATATACACATTATAATTAAAATATATACAAACTTTGGTTGTTTTAGATTTCCTATACAAGTATAAAAAATAATAAAATTAAATAATCTATAAATTATCACAATATAATATAAAATCACAGCTCCTTCATGTATTTTTATATATACTTGCAACCTTCTATTACGTAAAATGGGTTTTAAAGGAATTTTATCATTAATACCAGGTGGTCTATCAGCTCTAAGTTTGATAATCCATTTAATTTCAACACATTCTGTGTAATTACAAATGTCACCTCCACGAACATTAGGACTGATGACCTGTAACACTGAGAACTTAAACTGATGGGAAGAGTCAGTATTGAGAAAATTCCTACAAATCTTTTAAATTAGTTATATAAGCACAGAAACGTTTTATAGGAATATTATTTTTACTTTTTAAGGGAAGGTCAAAAGTTATAACATTATGGTCAGAAAGTGGCAAGATATCACTTTACCTTATCTAACCTATTGACTAAATCATTTGAAATAAGAACTCTATCAAGCCTAGCCTGGGTACCATGTTTATGACAGTAATGAATAAACAAAAGAGAACTTGGGTCTAAGAAATCAAATATGTCAATGATAATCATTAAATCTATAAATTGTAGTAATTCTTTAGCTGGTACAGCAATTTTCCTTTTTTTAGTAGCATTAGTATCTTCCTCTTTTAAAATACAGTTAAAATCACTAGCTAGTATAATGCTGCCCTTTGAAGTCTGAACAACAAAGTCTAATTGTTTAACAATCTTAACCTCTATCCCATGAATCCAGTATAAATTGATAAGGGTGTATAATTTCCTGTTAATTTCTAGTGTTACTGAGCAAAATAGCCCTTTAGCATCCTTATAAGAATTAATAATCTTAGACACAGGTAAAATATTTCTCCATAAAATGGCCAAACCTCTTTTTTCTGATTATGATGAGAACTGTTTAACACCGTATATGATTTAATATTAAGCTTATCCAAGTCATTTTGTAATAAATGGGTCTGTTGAAGAAATACAATCTGAGCATTAAAATGTTGAAATTACCTCTTTTGCAGCCATTATTTAAACCATTAATGTTCAAAGAGATGCATTTTATATAAAGCATTAACAGTATCTTATATAATTAAAAAATGTCATAACTACTACATAAAAATGATATTTTACTACAGGCATATATACATCCAGGGTTAAATAATTATGTGTGCATCAAGCCAGAACTTGATGCTCACCCTTGTAAATAAATTAATTGTTAAAATATTAATTGAATGATTTAATTATATGCTTCTTAATTGATTTTATTTAATTGATTGTTGAAATTTTGAATATAAAATGGGTGAATGCTTACTATATTGTATTAAGGACTTGAAAAAGCGTAGGTGTTCTACGTGAAAGCGCTTGTCTGTATTAAATTTGTTTTACAGTTGTGGTGGTCATCTGGAATTTTTTTCTGCATAGTTACTGTTTGTTCATAGAAGACCTTCAGGCTTTTGTTGGTACTTTTTTCTTGTAAAAAATTATATTTTAGAATAATTTTACAAATCATGAACTGTATAAGTAACATTGTGAAAAACTTGAAATTCTAAATATTCAGTTTGTAAATAAAAACAGAAATAATAGACACCCAAAAAGAATTAGACATAAAGTTAAAAAAATTCAAACCCTCCATGGAGTATGAAACTCCTTGTTTGTACAGCATAGATGAACAAACAATCCCACCCATCAAACGGAAGAATGCAAAGTTACATCCTCTCTGCTGTTATGAAACATTTGGTAATTTTAAATAACAATGTAGACAAAAAAAAAAATCAGCCCTGACTCAAGTTTCTTCAAAAAACAGAAGATTGAAAGAAGGGTAAGCTTCAATCAGAAATAACTAACAGTCTATAATAACAATCATAAATAGCATTTAATGTTATAAAACTAAATTTATAAACCCAGAGTAAATACTCCTAATAGCCATATAATCATGAGTACAATGTTAAAAAATGCAAAATGCAATTAGGATCAAGAAATAATTATGAATATATAAATTTACTTCATATCTCATTAAAAAAGATAATAAATTAATGTAAATATTATGACTTATTTATGACCTTCTTTCTTTATGTAAATAGTAGTCACAATATAATATGCAATCTAATAAACTTCTAATGTATGGGAGAATATGAAAAAAGGGTACTATGAACAGAATATTTTAGATAAAGAACCAGTTGTGTATATATTCACATAACTAAATAGCCCTTAGCTTATGGTAAATGGACGTACTATGACATATAAATTGTGATAAATTTTAATGCAATCAATATAAATAATTCCCAAAAAAGCTTAGAATATCTAAAGATTAGTGACACCCCGTAAGAGTGCCAAGATGAAAGTTGAAGAATCATCATCTTCTTCCTTCAGCTTTTCCCGGTTTAGGGGTCACCACAGCAGATCACCTGTCCACTCGTGATTGGCAGTGGAGTTTTACGGTGTTGAGTTGCCAGCCTGGCGCCCAACCCTCCACAGAAGGCACACACACATGCATGCACTCATGCCTAGGGCCAATTTAGAGTGTCCAATCCACCTACAGCATGTCTTTGGGGTGTGGTAGGAAACCGGACCACCCGGAAGAAACCCACATGACCACAGAAAGGACATGTAGACTCCACACAGAAGGCACCCCAGCCGAGGATTGAACTGGAGAACCTCTTGCTGTGAGGCAGCAACGCTAACCACTGCGCCACTGTCACCGCCCTATGAAAGTTGAAGAATATGACTAAAAATTAAAAAAGTCATTTATGGGACTCTAGAAGTCTAAAGTACTAGTATATCTGCTTAGATAATACCCAACAACTGAGCAGAAGGGTATTTTGTGTATTATAAGAGACAGTTCCCTGAATATGTTATGTGATATAACATTGAAAAACATATGAGCATTACTGCTACCCAACAGTTGTCTAGCCAGAAGTATTTATAGATTTCTAGAGTGATAATCAATCATTCTCTGGTATCATGACACATTAAATCAAAGCATTAACCTGTAAAGTTACAACCAGCTAAATTTCCCTTGAAGCACGTACATTTTTTAAATCTGTTTCCATATAGTGCAAACAGTGCAAGCAATATTTTTGTTATATGAAGTGTTTTAAACACAACAATGAGAGGAAAAAAGCATTATCTGCCCCATTTAGTACACATCCAAAATCCTTACATACTAATGTGTCCAAAATATACTGGCTGTAGTGTTCTATATCACTGCATTCAATAAAAATCAATAATTGTAAAATAAATCAAAGTTTATAGTATCAGGCAATTTTCATTTAGTCTAATGTATTTTAACTTTAATCACTAAGTATGGAAATTCCATTAGTTGTTTTAACCTTAACTGGGAAATATTCATTTTTATACCTTTTGCATATCCATAAAATAGGGTGCACACATTGACATCTAGTGTTGTTATTAAAAACTGCTACTAAGAACGCTGCCATGGCAATCAAAATACTCGGTACCTCTCAACCATCCAAAGCTGCTGAACTCCTACACAAGATCTGAATCTCCCAAATACAAATTCCCACTACAGGAATACTTCCATAAGTAAAAAGTCGCAAAGTTCAAGCCTTGTGAAAGAACAAGGTCAGTCCACACAGAGACAAAGATACCCACAGCAAAAACGTCATGTGCACTCGGCGAGAAACTCAAACCCTGTAGCTTGACAAGATCGCTGTATATCCTTATCAGAATTGTTCGTGGAACTCACAGACCATCACAAACAGCCACAATGAGAGACATGACAAAGCAGAAGCTTAAAAAGCACATAACACACACCAATCCCGTTTTCTACCCAAATCAAGACCAACACTCAAAACAAATAATGCCCCGCACAAGGGCACAACAGTCGAAACAACTGCCACAATGGAAACGTCCATTCAGACGACACACACATCAAGCACAAATTCTCACATCCAGCCCATCAAATCTCCCAAAGCTCTACAAAACAAACAAAAGCTGCCAGCAGACACCAGATCCACAGGGCCATCCCAACACCTGCATCACAAGTCCAACTACAACAAATGAAAGCAATCGACCACATCTATCCAAGCCATCTCTGAACAAAGCTAGAACCAAGGCAAAGAGAGACAAGACAGGCATAACAATCCTAACCACATTTACGTGAAAGATCCTGAAAAATATTAAATGTATGCCCAAGAATTAACAGAGAAAAGAAATTAAAGGTATAGTAGATTATAAAGGTGTAGACATTGCAGAAAAATGTAGTACTAATAAAGTAGAAACAAATATACAATGTGCAACATAGCATTATTAACAAAAATCAAAATATTAATAATAAAAATATATATATAATTCATTTTCTAAAGGAAAACACGGATTTTACATATGCAACCTAACATGGTATGAGAATATTTTCTACTAATAAACATATTCACTTGTTTAGTATAAGTGATTATTCTAAAAATTAATGAAATGATAATAGCTAACTGGTACTAAACTACCATATGAAATTGTGATATAATTAATGAGTTAGACATAAATAATTTGCCTTACTGCAGGAAGATCTGGATTTCCCCTTATAATATCACACAAATCTATATGAATGTAGAATTGAATGTATGAGAAGCTGACAAAAAGTGAAGGTTAATATATTAACATTAAACAAAAAATTAGTTTTTTCTTTTTTTTATTTGTCTTCCACCCAGAGCTCTTGGCTTGTCTTTTAAGGAAAGAGTCAGTCCAATCCATGTCTTCATTTTGTTCAAGAATGTTATTGACCTTTAAAAAAGAAACAACTGCATTCAAATCTTCAAAGATTTTTGTTTCATCTGGAAGAATGAAACAGTTCAGTCAGCTGGAAATAAGTGAACTTTAATTTGTTTTTCGTTAGTTTTCTATTTAAGGGAAGAAAATATTTCCTTTTGAAAATAACTGTAGTGGAATAGTCATTATCAAAATGAATAATCCTGTCATCAGTTTTGACAGGAGATTTAGCTCAGACAGTTTTGAGAATTAATTTGTTGCCCTGTGGGAGAGACATCTGAAAATTCTAGATCTTGAAGTTGATTTATTTTTTAATGAAGGGGAAGAAGATAGGGACCAATGTGCTCTCTTGATGCCAAAAGACATTGCCTCAGGTAAATCCAGTACTTTGGGAAGCCAGGATGATAAGAAATTTGTCATGTTGTTACCTTCTATTTTCTAGGGAAGACCAAATGTTCTGATATTATTTCTACATGATCAAATTTCAAGGTCATCAGCTTTATTAAGAAGAGATGTGTTTTGCTTTAGTAAGAATTCTGTTATGTTTGTCTTTCATCAGTCTCCCTTCAATATCATTTATGGGTTTTTTGTTGTTGTAAAGCTTTGTGTATTTGGTCCATTTGCTTAGTGCATTTGTCTTTGAAATTATCCAGTTTAGTATCTGTTCTGTCCATCTTCAATGACAGTTCCAGGATATTACTGAGGAGAGACTGCAGTTCTTTTTTTAAAAGAAGAGTCCTGAGAGCTGGTTTTAAGATGTCTCATCTCAAAGTTATTAGTAAAGAAAATTTCCAGAACTGTATTTGACAGGAAAATGTAAGAATTTCAAAAACCTTTCTTGATACTGTTTTAGATAGTACTTAAATGTATCAGAATCTTTGTTAATAAGGCTTGTAAGTTAGTTTTATTTTCAAATTTCCAGTCAAAGAATTATAAAAAAAAGCAGAGCAGGAGAGATCTGCTGCTATCCTGTCAGCTTCCTACCCATGCCCCCACCAATCCAGTGCATTCTTGAATAATTATATAGTAGTGTAGGCACATTTTGGAATGGTTTTAGATTTTATTTCACTTTGTGAAGAGCATGATGCATTTTTCTTGCTCTGAGGATGTAAAATAGCTTAGCCTTGTAGATAATCTTGTTACTTAGCTGGATTACCCATTGTAAATTTATTATTAGTGTGGCCTAGTATTTGTTGATGTTTTGTTATGTTGGAGGAAAGTGATCCTTTTTCTAATCTTATGTTACTGCGATGATTTAAGCTTAAAAGTTGTGAGATAGTGCAACTGCCAATGATAAATTAAGGGTAGAGCAATAAAAGTCAATTGAAGCTGAAAAATGTTTCTGCATTTTAATCCTGTTTCTGTTAGGTGGCTAAATTTCTAATTAAGCATCAGAGAAGGATAATATTGTAGATAAAACATCCCTGGCTACTTTTAGAATGTAGTGCATGATGTTAACACTACACTATGTTGCCATAGATAGAAGTTAATTCTGCTGAACTGTTACTGTCAGATAAGTCAGTTGTATCTTCCTTATCTTTTTGCAGAATCTACAGTGTCACAGTAAAGTAACTGGAGACTTTTCGTTTATTACTTCATCAAGTTTAATAGCCACAGTTGGACAATCAAATGACAGCAGGTAATGGCTACTGCATGCTTTGCTTAAGCATATAATAGAAGTGATAGAATTGATATGAAAAAAATAAGTATATTCAGAAAAAGCAGAGATGGTAGCTTAAGACTGTATTTATTAATTCAGTTCATTTTGCCAATTTGCACCTGTAAATGTCTGACAATGGGAAACGGATCTGTTTTTTTTGTTTATTGCCACAGTTCTGTTTGAATGACCATTGTGTGAGTGTTGCAGATTCATGTGTATACCGTAAATCTGACTGTGAAAGTTGATCTGCACTCCATAACTGTTGGAATTGCCTCTTTGATATCCTTAGCTCAGCACATTTCCAAAATGTCTTCTGCTTGGAGTATGTGCTCCACAGACAAACAGAAAATGAGGGAATATATAGCCCTTGTGCTCCCCAGTTATGCTGCTCACACAGTTTGGATCTCTATATGCTGTTGGAGATTTTCATTGGCTGATGCCTAAAATGCATACATTTAACTTGGTCCTGCTGCTGTTTGATCATGAGCAGCAGTCTACACCAACATTTCATCTACTGCCTAAGAAAGGAGCAAAGTGTTAAGTATTGCCACAGTTTCCAAAACTTCACGTCCAGCTGTGTGCATTAGAGGAGGAGAGAAATTTAAGACAGAAATCACTACAAGAGAATGGTGGCTGAAGGAAGCTGGGACCAGTATGGGGGCTTCCTTCTTGTAATCCCACATGAATGTTGATCCGTTGGGGTAAGGTGAGGCATATTGATACCAAACACACATTGGTCAGAGCTTCCTCCTTCAGAGTCTACCCACAAGCAGCCTCACATTCCTCTTGCATTTTTCTTCCTCTGCTATTAAGGGATGAATCTTACAACTGTCATCAGCTAATGGTGGGAGTTAAGAGATGCATCTCTAGCAACCTCCAACAGCATTTCAACACCTATCTCCTGAAATCTGAGTAGCCAGAGCATATATTTGCCTAGTCATTTTATGCAGAACAACCCCCAAATTACTCCAGAGAAAGCATTATAGTTGAACCAAAGAAATGCTTGACTAAATTAATTATGATCTTGCCTTCAATATCAAGAAATGCAGCATACCTTCCTTTGGTAAATCATGCATTACTACTGCTTGTGGTAAAGATAACATTCCATGTACATTTGACATAGTCATCAGGGACTTGGATACATATGTTAGTAACAGACTCTCCTTTGACAACCACATCTCTGTGGTGTTCAGAAGACCCTTCTACCTTGCACAAGTTATCCTTTGTGGTATCTCCTCTGGGTTGAAGGAGGATGTATTTTCATATTTTTTCATACCTTATCAGGCCCATCATTCAGGTTAGTCTACCTTTTGGCATGTAACTTGATAAACACCCACACCAGCTTGAGAGATCTTAAGGTTTCCTTGCCAAAAAGATCTCAGGGCCCTTAGCTGCTCTGATGCACTAAAAGCCTCTCCCTCTATTCAGTATCATACAGACTCCTGAGGGGTGATGTCTGCTTAGCCTTCTGTAATATGAATGGCCCAACACTCATTGAACCATCATCATCAATCCCGTTTTTCCCATTTTTCTACATGGGGTCAGGGTGTTGTGTCAACTGTTGCCATCTCTCTCTATTCATTGCCACCCTCTTACCTTCTTCAACATTCATACCCAACTGTCACATGTCTTCTCTCACACAATCCATCCACCTCTTTGCTGAACACCCTCATTTCCTCTTGCCCTCTCCATTTCCGTCCAAATCATCTTTTCCAGATTATCTTCTGCATCTGAAGTAGTTACTTCATTTTATCTGCAACCTGTGGGTATACGGATCCATATCTGATCCGAGCTGGCAGCTTTTTTTCTAGCATCTGCACCAAGCTCTGAGCTCCTCCCTCTACCCATAATACACCACCATCTCCTATCTTCCTTCCAGTCTCATTTGCCGTGCCATAGTAAGCATTGTGATCTCCTTTGCTCTGAGCTTCAGGGATAAGTAAGTAGGTTAATTCTGTTTTTGTGTGCAAGGGGTAGTTAGTTTTCCCTTCCTCCCCCCTTTAGTGTATGCTGTTTGTCGGTTTTGTTTGTTTGTGTCTTTCGGCTTTTCTCGGTTAGGGGTCGCCACAGCGGAACTCCGGTCCGCTAATGATTGGCAGTAGATTTTTACGTGCTGGCTTGCCGGGCCTAACGCACAACCTTCAATGAAGGAATGCCCATTCACGCATGTCGCCACACAGAAGACGCTCTAACTGAGAATCGAACGGGCAATGTCTAACTGTAAGGCGACAATGCTACCGTATAGCTTCAAAAAAAAAAAAAAAGTTTTTTATTGCTGAAAGTAGTTCTAGGTCCACTTCCCTTCAGAGTGTGTTAGTGTGCTGTGTTCTCTTTAGGCAGTGGCGATTAGTGTTAGACTATGGCTGATCAGCCTAAGTCGGATTTCAAAAAATGCACAGAGTGTGGCCATAAGCTCTCACCAGCTGATGGTCACACTCTGTGTGTAATATGTTTGGGAGTGCCCAATTTATCAACACAGTGTTCAATCTGTGCAGGCTTTAACTCGAGAGCCCTCAGGGATAGGAAGGCCAAGTTAGTTGCCAAGGGTCTTCTCCCTGCCTTCATACTGGATTCTGCCACAGCCTTGGTCTCAGGTACTCCCACCCAACCACCCACTCAGACAGGGACTCAAACTCCCACTTTTTTTTTTGTCGGGGGAGACAAAGATAAAGAAAAAGAAAAAGCAAGAGAGAGAGAAAAAGAAAAGGACAGAGAAAGGCGGAAGGAGGATAAAGAGAGGAAGTGGGGGATAGGCCTCGCAAGAGGTCCCCGGACAGGGAATCTTTCCCTACTCCACCATCCAGGACTTTGATGCCAGATTCTCCCAGGCTCCGCTCACCCTTAGAGTCTTCTGATCTGAGGCCTTCCCTCACCCTTACTGCGCAGACCAGCCAGATCCAAGTCGGTCACCTCTTTGCGATAGACTCAGAGCCTATCGGACTTGGACATGGGTAGGATAATGCGGAGGTTCATTCAGACCCAAATACAGATGGGAGTCTTGCCAGGCCCCTTTCCTTCTAGAGGGGGGACCTCCATGCCCTTTTTCCGCCCTGTCTCTCCTTCCCTGATCTGTGCGGCTGCTTCAGGGTTCTTGGATACGAGACTCTTTGGAGCTGGTAGCTCGGCGTCGACAGTTCCACCAACCTTGACTCCGGCTGTTACCTTGAGTTCCTCGGATCTGGCCAGCTCAGTTCCAAATGACTGTCAGAGCCGTGGACAGGGAGTCAGATCCGAGGGAATGGATCCATCTTCAGCTTCGACCTTTTTGGAGCCAAACCATTCCCTTGGACCTCAGGCTACCCTTGCTTCAGCTTCGATCCCCACTTCGGACCTGGGGAGAGCTTCTTCCTTGCTGGGTGCCAAGGAGGTATGCTCTCCTTCGGTGTTCAAAGTGGTGGAGAGGGTTCTCTCCTAGGGATTGAGACCTCAGCCCATCTCCTCGGATTCCACCCAGACTCCACTGGATTTGGTGACAACTCCTTTCATCCTGTCTCAGTGACAGCCCGTGCCAGAGGAGCCCCAGGCTATGCCCCTTGAGGAACCCCCTTGCAGCTCACAAGTCCTCTTCAGAGAGTCCCACTGAAGAGGGTCCCCATAAACGCAAGTGCAAAAGGAGGCACTTGGACTCCCCTCAGTCCCTCACTATGGACACGGATTTAGATGAAGGAGAAGATTCCCCCAGGTCACCTCCCAAAGATGTCTCCTTCGGAGACATCATGGAGATCCTCCACCAGAGGGGAGGTTGGTCAGACCCAAAACCTTCTACAGATGAGTCCGTGTTCCTGGAGGCCTTTGGCACGGACCCATCTACTTCCTGGGTGTCCCCGCCAGCAGACCCCTTGGTGGACCCTATCACCACATGGGCATAGAAGGAGCCTGACACCATACAGCCCAAACCCAAACGCCCTGACAAGATTCTTTCTCTCCCACTGACAGACAACCTTGGTCTAAAGGAGTCTCCATTGATACTATGGTGGTTGCAGCAGCCACCAAGAAGGAACTGGTGCAAGAGAGTTCCTCAGTCCACCCTCCGAACAAGAAGTCCAGGTTGGTGGATAGGTTTGGGCAGCGCATTTATTTGTCAGCGACCTTTTCCATCTGTGTGCTGAACTGTTTGGCACATGTGATACGGCTGTAGCGACACCTTGTTTCAGAATTCGCTGAGTCTCCCCTAGAGTCCTTATCGCAGCAGGACAAACGACTGTTCTCTGCAAAAATGTTGACTCTGAAGTCGGTATCAAATATATCCATGCGTCTCCTTTCCCACATCATGGAAGGAGCAGCTAGGACGGCTGGACAGGCGTAGCCATGAGGTGTCATGCCTGGCTCAAGTTGTGTCAGTTTGCAGACCCTTTCAAGGCGTCATTAACTAATGTTGGGACAGGATCAACGCCGACCCAGAGGTAGAGGGGGGCCCAGGAACTTTGGGTCTAGGGAACCTTTTTCTGACAGGCCCAATCAGCAGCCCTGAGGGGTTGCCCGACTGTCCTACTCTGGAGGCAGTCGGGGGGAGATTATCATTGCACCCAGCAGCATGGGAGTCCATACCTGCAGATTGTTGGGTGCTACAAATAATATCTAGCAGCTACACTATCCTGTTTATTGCCCCACCAAGTGCTACAAGGCATCTCTCAGATGTCCCACCCGCTGACAGGGAGGCCGCAGCTCTAGAGGTTTCAAAGCTGCTTCACAAATGAGCCATTGAACCGATCCCCCTCGACCAGCCCAGATTAGGTGTATACTCCAGGTTCTTTTTAGTGCCAAAATAGACGGGGGACCTCAGGCCCATTTTGGACCTGTCAACCTTGAACCTGTCTGTCGCCAAGCAAAAATTCTGGATGGACAACCTACAGTCCATTCTACCTTATCTCCGAGAGTGCGACTGGATGTGCTCATTAGACCTCCAGGTTGCTTACTACCATATCAAGGTCCACAGAAGCTCCAGGGGGTTTCTTCACTTTTGGCTGGGATCCAGTCACTTCAATGGGAGCCAGTCACTTCTCACTACAGCCCCTAGAGTGTTCACCAAGGTAATGGCAGTAGAAGCAGCTCACCTGAGGCTTCAGGGAATTCAGGTATTTCCTTATCTGGACGACTGGCTCTTTGCTGCATCCACCAAGCGCCTTCTGTGTCTGGCCCAAGACTACTTTCTCCTCTTGGCAGATCAGCTGGGGATTACAGTCAATGTCCACAAATCCCTTTTGCAACCAGTACAAGTTCTAGACTTCATCAGGGCATGGCTAGACACTTTGCAGCTAATAGTTTTCTTGACACCAGACAGGATCTCACATCTCCGGTACCACATCGCTCTAATCATGAACCTCAAATTTCCAAAGGCGAGCGATGTGCTTCGGGCCCTGGGCTCCATGGCTGCCTCGATTTCTATTCTCCCTTGCACACGGCTCCATATGTGGGTCCTTCAATGGACTCTAGCTGTCCAGTTGTCTTGGCTAGACCTGCCCATAGATTTTCCGATAAGGATCAGTCACACCTGCAGGACGTCTCTCCTTTGGTGGCTCCTTTCACTTGAGTTGCAGCGGGATGCCCTTTCGTGTCATCTCCTGCCGAAGGCACAGTGACCACGAATGCACATAAATGTTCTAGAGGTGAGGGCAGTGCTTTTAGTGTTGAAAGCCTTCCACACTAACCTTCCTCTGGGTACGATTGCAATTCAGTCAGACAACATGTCGGATGTCTGGTATATCAACAAGCAGGGGGGAACCGGATCTTATCCTCTGTGTCGCAAGGCCATGAGAGTGTGGGAGTGGGCGATTTCCACCGGTTGGTTTCTGATTGCAACGCACATCCCGGGACACTCCAACATTTACTCGGACAGATTGAGTCAGGCTATTCTGATGCAGTACAAGTGATCTCTGAAACAGTCAGTAGCGGAGGAGATATTCCTTGCATGGGGATAGCCTTGCTGCGATCTCTTCGCATCTCCTTCCAACGCGAAGTGCAGTGAGTTCTTCGCTCTGATTCCCTCACCAGGTGATGCCCCAGAGATGCTCTAGTCCATGTTTGGCCCCCTGGGTTACTATATGCTTACCCACCGTTACCACTCATTCCAAAGTTTCTTCAGAAAGCCTGTTGACTGGGGTGCATAGTGATCCTCATTGCCCCATTCTGGCCTCATCAAGTTTGGTTCCCCTTCCTTTGGTCTCATCTTCTAGCACCTCAGTGGATTCTTTATCCCTGTCCGGATCTAATCTCTCATCCTTCGGGTGCTTACCCTCCCAATCTGGACAGTCTAAAGCTGACAGCTTGGCTGCTCCAGTTCCCTTGATTGCCAGGACTCCCGGTCTTTCATCCCATGTAAAATCTATACTAGTGGCTTCTCTTAAAGATTCCACTAGGAAGGTCTTTCACAGTAAATTGAGACGTTTCTCTATCTGGGCCTCTCAGAGAAACCTGGATCCTTTTACAGCCCCTGTTCCAGCGGTGTTGGAATTCTTAACTAGTATTTTTCAGCAAGGAGCTAGCTCCTCCACATTGAAAGTACAGCTGGCAGCCATTTCTAATTTTCATGCAGGTGAAAATAAAATTGCACTCACCTCTTCTAGGCTGTGTAAAGCCTTTTTAAAAGGCACCTTTCTTCTGCACCCTCCCATCAAAGATTCGGTTCCTCCTTGGGATCTCATTTTGGTTCTCCAGTCATTAGTATCTCCTCCTTTTGAACCTGCTGCATCAGTGGATCTAAAGTTTTTGTCTTGGAAGACAGCTTTCCTAGTGGCTATTACGTCGGCTAGGAGGGTCTCTGAGCTGCAGGCTTTGTCTGCCGTGCCTCCTTATTTGGTCCTCCATAAGGACATGGTCATAGGTTCATAGGTAGGTACTAGGCTATTGGCCCTAGGGCCTGTATAAGCCTAGCCAAAAAATGTACCCTGGCTTTCGCCACCCAAGAAAATTTTTCCTGTGCCCCTGTCGAGCAGAGCCACAGAAGTGATCCCTGGGGTGAATTTCCCATTTCCCATCCAATCATCAAGATTTTTCTTGAAGAGTGCTAATGAGGAGCTCTGTTTGACATAGATAGGTAGTCTGTTCCAGAGTATGGGAAGTCTCTGGGGCAGGAATCTATCCCTCCAGCATGTTCTGTTTATTGTGGTGACAAGGTTTAGGTCCCTAGAGCGTGTAGCTCGGATGGAATGGGATTTCTTTACGTGGAGCATGTCCCAACAGCTCTGGGTTTGACATAACTTTGTATGTTAGGCAGAGATCGCCCCTGAGTAGGCGATATGCGATGGAGGAAAGCTGTAGTTTTTTGAGATGGTCTGCATAGGGCATCTGTTTGAGGCCAGTAATCCTCTTTGTGAGGTATTTCTGTGGTCTTTCCAGTTGTTGTAGATATCTTGTGAGGTACATACCAAAAGGGGCATTGTACTGTATAATGGGTCTGATGAGTGATGAGTAGAGGGGAACAATGACCTCTTTTTTTCTGGATGAGAATCCTTTTGTGATGAGATAAACCATGTAGAAGGATTTCCTGACCACTGTGGTGATGTGATTATCAAAGGAGAGACTACTGTCCACCTGTGTCCCAAGGTCTCTTATCACATTTTCAGCATTAAGTAGACTACCAGCTATGTGGTAGTTCATGGGTACAGAGTTTTTGCCAAAGGGGATGACAATACACTTTTTGGAATTGAGCTTCAGGCCATGGCTTTGACACCAGGTATCTGTCTCAGTGAGGCCCTTTTGTAGTTTGTCCACATCATTAGGAGTTTTGATTATGGCTCCTAGTTTGCAGTCATCTGCAAACTTTGTTAGCCAAAGACCTTCTGTGTTAGCCTGCACTTCAGAGAAGTAGATACCAAACAGGAGAGGACCCAGGACTGAACCCTGTGGTACTCCACTTGTCACTGGTCTGAAGTCGGATTTGGAATCCGCTACTTTCTCAGTGTGGGTTCTGTCCGTGAGCCAGTTGGCAACCCATTTTGTGACATAGGGATTTATACCTAGTTTAGTGAGCTTATGTATAATTCCATAGTGGGGGATGGTGTTGAAAGCCTTGGCGAGATCTAGATAAGCTGTGTGAACCATTTTACCCTCATCTATGGCTTTGGTGACTGCTTCAAAGAAGTCAATCAGGTTTAGGAGACATGATCTGCCTTTTACAAATCCAAACTGGGTAGGGTCCAGAGTTTGGACATTACCAATGTCTTTGTTTATGAGTTCCATGATGATACGTTCCATGGCCTTGCAGACCAGGCTCGTCAGACTAATGGGGCAGTAGTTCCCGGGGTCCGTCGTGGCTCCAACTTTGTGGAGTGGGATAACCGGATAACCGTCGCGGTGCGCCATTCAGTGGGTACAAATTGGTCTCTCGCTGTACAAATCCTTCGTTTTTACCCAAAGTGGCATCTCAGTCAAACATAAACCAAACAATTAATCTACCTGTTTTCTTTCCAAATTTTCAGAACAAAGGGGAATATAAACTTCATTTGTTAGATGTTCATAGACAACTTCGTTTCTACCTTCATAGAACACAATCCTTCCGTAAGTCCAATCAGTTATTTGTCTCATTTTCCAAACCTCATTTGGGCAAGGCCATTTCCAAGATTTCTTTAGCCAGATGGATCACTCTTTGCATTCTACACATTTACAAAGCCAAGGGGTTATCTCCTCCTGGTCTGATTAAAGCTCACTCTACCAGGTCCATGGCGACTTCCGCTGCTTTTTGGTCTAAGTTTCCTTTGGACGACATTTACGCAGCAGCAACTTGGTCAAATTCTCATACTTTCAGCTCCCATTACAAGTTAGATCTGATTTCCAGTGGGAGAGCATCCTTTGGCTCTTGGGTGCTCAGGAATATCCTTCTACGAGGACCTCCCAGGATTTGTTGAGTAGCTGGGGACTCTGTCCCACAGGTTGCAGATAAAATGAAGTTAACTACTTCAGATAAAGAAGTTATGTACTCACCATAACCTTCCATGTGAGTAGTTATACTTCATTTTTATGCAACCTTCCCACCCTCCATCCCCCTGACCTTTTCATGTGAATAAACATGCAAGGTTTATTTAGCTGAGTTGCTAATATGTATAGTCGCAGCAAACTTGATCTGAGGGAAGATAGGAGATGGTGGTGTATTATGGGTAGGGGGAGGAGCTCGGAGCTTGAAGCAGATGCTAGAAAAACGTTGCCGGCTCAGATCCGTATACCCACAGGTTGCAGAAAAATGAAGAATAACTACTCAGATGGAACGTTATGGTGAGTACATAACTTCTTTTTTTCTACACATGTGCCCAAATCACCATAATCTGTTCTTGTTGACCTTTTCTGCAGTTGCAGCTACTTTGGCATCTGCTCTTATGTCCTAATTTCTTCACTTGTCTCAGGCACTTCATTTCCATCCCCTCTAGCTTCCTCCAGTGCTCTACCTTTACTATATACAGTAGCACTGGTCACACCACTTTTTTGTGCACCTTACTTTTCAGCTTCTTTGGCATTCTTCTGTCATACACTAGTAGTAACACTCTGTTCCAGTTGTCTGCAGCCCCTTTGATTGTAGCTTTGACCTCCTTATTTAGAATTCCCTTATCCTTAACCAAAACTCTCAGATACTTGAAGTTGTTTACCTGTTCCACTATTTTCCCTTCTCTCTCAATTCTCAGCTTCTTCTGATTTCTCCCATTTGCCATTACAACTGTCTTAACTCTACAGAATTTCATCCCATATCTCTTCAGTTTTGCATTCCATTCACCTATCCTTCGCTGAAGTTCTTGCTCAGAGTCTGCCTGTAATACCACATCATTTGCATACAGCAGCTTTGATGATCCGTCCCCTACAACATGTTTGCTAATGTAGTCCATCATCACTATGAACAGCAGTAGGCTTGGAGCTGAACCCTGATGCAGACCCACTCCCATTGGGATCCCTACTGTTAGACAGGAGACTGTTCATACTTCACTCACTGGGTATGTGTACATAGCCTCCAATAATTCTAATGTTTCTGGAACTTCTAACCACTGCAGGACTACCCAAATCAGCTTTCTTGGAACCTTGTCATGTGCTTTCTTCAAGTGCAGGAATGCCCAGTTGAATTCTTTTCTCATCTTTAGCTTCTTCTCAAGTGTCTGTCTTACTGTAAACCTAGGGTCATTTGTGCTGCATCCTGATCTTAATCTGAACTGCTCATCTCCCGTTTTACTTTCTGTAATTTCTCATATTTGTGTATCAATCACCCTTTCATGCAGTGTGATAGGAATTTGAAATCTCTATACTGGTCACAAATGTAAATGTTCCCTTTGTTCTTGAAAACTGGAATTAGTATGCTTATTTTCAATTCACTTGGGACTTGACTTTCTCTCCATACTACTAGGGGAAAAATAACAACCAAGGGAATTCCTATCTCACCCAACACTTTGATCTCGTCTGAGCCTGTTGCTTTCCCTTACTTTTATTTTCCGTAGTGCTGAACTTACATCTTCTATAGTGGGCTCCTCCTCTTCTTTCATCATAGGCTGTGTCTGGGCAGTGCAGCTTCTGTGTTTTTTTTTCTCATTCAGAAACTGCTGGTAATACTGCTTCCATCTGCCTTTCATGTCCTGTGTACTGGTGAGCAGGTTGTTATAAAGTATGTCTAACTACCTTTATCTTTGCCTTGCAACCTGATATAGTTTCTTTGTGACACCTACTGAATGACTTTCAAGAAGCTGGTAGAGTGCCTCTGATACCTTATTCTTTGCTATTACAACTCCTTTCTTAGCTGTTTGTTAACCAACCAGCATTCCTTCCTAGCCTGGTCTGTCCTTTCTATTTCCCACTTTTTTGCACTCCTTTCTTTCTTTTGATGACTTCCTGGTCTTCTGCAAAACATCACCACCAGCTTTCCTTATGTACCTTATTTCCATGCCTGGCTCAGCTGCATATCTGTTCTGTGGTCTTTACACATCCTATTTTGAGGTGCTGCCATTTCTCTTCAACTCCACCCATTTTCACCTCTTCTTCTTGAGGTGCTAAAGCCCTGAGAAATTCCTTGAACTGTTCTTTCTCCCCAGTCAACTTCTGGGTCTTCAGTATGATCTCTATTGATCTTAAAGCCATCTCTGATCACAGCTTGCAGCTAATTGTGACAACCAGTGGTTTATGCTGCGGGCCAACTGTTTAACTGTGGGATGACTTTGTAATCGATGATTCTATGCCAGTGCCCTTTCCTTACTAGGAGGAAGTCTAAGTTGCATGTAGGCTACTCTTGTATGTGATCTTGTGACTGTTTCTCCTGCTGAATCATATGTTTGCCAACATCAGTTTGACAGGCAGAAATCTACAATGGCCCTTACGTCTTTATTCTTGTTGCCCCATCCATATGGACCTAGGCAGTCCTCATATCCTGTTCTGTCTGTCCCGATATGTGCATTCAGGTCACCCATTATCAACACCTTTTCATGCTGTCCTGCTGTATCAAGTAAGTCTTACATCTGCTGTCTGAATGCAATCTTTTCCTCAGTATCACAACAGTGCTGTGGGGCATAGACTGAGTTTATGAATACTGCCCTATTATTACACTGGAGTCTTATTGCCATGAGTCTTGTCACTAATTTTGATGACATCCCTCACTGTCTCCTGAAGCCTGTCCCTCACCACAATTCCCACATAATTTCTTGCCTGTCTTCCTCCTGAGTAGTAGACTGTGCATCTCAAACGAATTGGTTTGCAGCACAGCCTCCTCCTTACCATCATATCATCCACTTCCAAGCTCTGTCCTGTCAGTAAACCTACACTGAGTGTTGTAATTTTTAGTTCATGTGTGGCAGGCTGATTAGTTTTATGTCCAGCTTTCACTCAGCAGCACTTTCCCAGGTAACCCAAGCTGGGCAACTGGACACCTGCCAGCCAGTAGATGGTTGACCAAAGGCTACTGTTTTTTATGGCAGGCACACACTGACCAGTAGGAGCACTTACATCCCTCTTACCATTAGCATGAGTCCCTGACACAGTCAGGTCCTCAACCCAGTTATCAGCGGCAAATACCCATGCCCATTTGGCAACATTAGTAAATATGACCAAATCACTTAGAGGCATGTTTTACACCATTGAGTGGCTAACTGCTGATGACGCTTCTTCTAAGCTAGTCACCAGTTCACTGGTACTCAGTGAGGTGCTTTTGCAGCCCCTGATACTCGCTACTTCTGATTCGCAGGCCTCTACTGAGACCCATTCAGAGTCCAGCATGCCACGAGATGCTTCACATATGGAACCCGCGCATGTCTCTACCTTGGATTGGTCTGGAGCTGCTGTTCAGGCACCGGCTTCTGAGGGTGTATTCAGGCCTACAGATTTGCATATTAAATCGACACCGCCTTCAGTACTAAGGCCTAAATCTCGATCTATGTCAAAAAACTGACACCCAGGCCACATGTTCAGGCCCCTATGCCTAAAAAACAAATGATTAAAATTGCTGAAGATCTAATTACTCTAATCAGGGGTAGTCAACCCCCACCCTCTAAAAGGTCTAGCGCTGAGCGTGATTATGAATCTTCTGATTAGGATTCTGTTTCTTCTGACACTTCTAATGACCTGGATTTGTCCATACCCACCTATGAGGATTCTGATGCAGAGGATTCCATTCCCTCTGATTCCCCTCCTGATGATTTTTCTTTTGGGAAAACTTTACATGCTTTAAGGGAGCATTTCCACTGGGAAAGTCAGGAATTTTCTGATTCAAAAAAGAGGCTTAGGGATTTCCTTCTTCTGCCTCAGCATAGGCCTTTGGCTATACCTCCTGTACTAGACATTGTTGATGATTTGTTCTTGGAATCCAGTTTGGCCCCTGATTCCCTGCCTCCGGCTCCTAGTAAACCTGACAGATACTACAGGGTTCCCGAGTCCCACAAGTTCCTTTCAAAAATCCTGTTGCAGATCCAGAAAGCATTTCTCAGGGGCCCAAGGTCATTAAGGCTTCTACTGCTAAACCCCCCCCCTCCTGATAGAGATTCCAGGGCGCTGGATAGATGGGGTAAAAAGGTTTATACGTCTGCAACCTTGCCAATCAAAGCTTTAAACTGCCAATTTCATATGCTAAAATATCAACAGCATATTATTGGACTGCTTAAACAGAAAATTATGTTGATTCCTGATTGTGTGGAAAATAAAGATTTACTGGATTTAATGCATTCTGCTGAACAAGTTGGAAGACATACTTTGCAATGTGGTTTTGATTCTTTAGAGGCCTCCTGCAGGGCTGCTGTTACTGGGTCTGTGCTTAGAAGGCATGCTTGGCTTAAGGAGCAAACTTTGCCTGATCATGTTAAAGCTAAATTGTTGGATGCTCCTTTAAATCAGGACCGCCTGCTTGGCAATAAGACTGACGAAGTTCTAAAAAAGATGGAAGATAAAGCTAAATCTATGCAAACTGTTAAAGATTTCTTACAAGTGCAACCTCCAAGATTTAGTAGGCACTGGCCTACTAAGAATTTGTCTTTTCCAGCCCCTTCCAGATCCTCTCAAGCCAAACCCAGACACAGCAAAACCCCAGGTTTCAGTCCCAGGGAACTCTCAGAACTAAGCAGTGGGGGGCCTCCACTTCCAAATCTGGAAATAACAAGACCCCCCCCCCATGGTAAACAGTCTCAATGACTTCCTTTTAAAATTACCAAGCACTTAACCTTTTAACCGCCCCTTTGGCGGGAAAGATTGCTCTTCATGTAAAGAACTGGGAACTCATAACCCAGGACAAATGGGTTTAAAATATAGTGTCCCAGAGATACAGATTTCATTTCCACACGTTGCCAGCACCAAACGGGTAGCCAAACCTGCCACCACATCAGTGGGCAGAGGCTCAAAAACAAGTACTTTCCCTCTTAAACATGGGGGCTATTCAACCAGTACCAGAAGAGGAAAAGGGACAAGGTTTCTATTCCAGGCTTTTTCTGGTACCCAGAAAAGACAAATCATGGTGTCCAATCCTGGACCTGTCTACTCTAAACACCTTTCTGAAGATTCCAAAATTCAAGATGCTGACTCTTCACCAGTTACTTCTATGCTAGGAAAAGATGCCTGGTTGGCAACTCTAGATTTAAAAGAAGCATACCTGCAAATCCCAATCAGGGAATCTTGCAGAAGATACCTATGCTTCAAAGCAGGCTACTTGCATTATCAGTTCTCTGCACTGCCCTTTGGGTTGTCTACTGCACCCAGGGTATTCATAAAGTGCCTGGCTCCAGTTACTGCATTTTGCACGTAAAGAAATATTCAAATATATCCATAACTGGACGATTGTCTAATTCAGGCAAAAAACCAGGGCATACTTCTAAATCATCTGGCGTTTGTAAAAAGGGTTCTAACTTGTCTGGGGTACATCATAAACAAAAAGAAATCACAACTGGTACCCTGTCAGCAGATTACATTCCATGGTGCAAGCTTGACTACAACTGCCCAGATGGCTTTCCTCATGCCAGAGAAGCAAATTCATTTGGTAATTTACTTCAAACAAGTGGCCACAAAAACCCTGCTATCTGCAAGACAAATACTGCAAGCCTTGGGGTTCATGGCCTCCTGCATTGTTCTAATTCCATATGCAAGACTGCATATGAGGAAACTACAGTGGTACTTAAAAAGTCTATGGAGTCAGCATTGTCACAGCCTGTAAGCAATGATTCCTATCATACCTTGCCTATGCCTGTAGTTCCTATGGTGGGCAGAGGCCTGCCACCAAGGGGCTGCCATTCACATTCCCTACCACCCAAACCCTAACTATAGATGCATCAGACTATGCATGGGGGGCTCACCTGGCAGGGAAGTGCATTCAGGGCAAATGGAACCCAAATCAAATGCACCTACATATCAATCAAAAAGAAATGTTAGCTGTACAGAATACTTTGACAGCCCTCAAGGACTACATTCTTCCAGGACAACTAATGGTAAAGATGGACAACACCACAGTTATGTGATACATAAACAAGCAGGGGGGTACACATTCCTATCCCCTCTGTAGACTAGCCATGGCATTGTGGAACACAGCCTTGAGCTACCAACTGCACCTACAAGCTCAATTCCTGCCAGGAAAATTTAATACACTGGCAGATGGACTAAGCAGAAAACTCATGGACCCACACGAGTGGCAACTGGAACCATGGATTTTCAACATGTTGACGAGCAAATGGGGAGTCCAGACATAGATCTGTTTGCATCCCCCCAGAACTACCCGTTGGACAAGTTTTGCACAAGGACTCCCCACAAACAAGCCTGGAAAGTGGATCCTCTCTCCTTCAGCTGGAAAAACCTATCAGTCTGCGCCTTTCCCTCTCTGCCTCTGCTCTCCAAAGTTCTGCTAAAAGTCAAACAGGACAAACCAAGGATGATTTTGATTGCTTCAGACTGGCCACGCCAACACTGGTACCCACTCCTGTGCAGTGTGTTGCAAATATCTCCATGGCACCTGCCTCAGACCCCTTCCCTGCTGTCTCAGCAGGAGAACCAAATTCTGCACCCTCAGTTTCCAACATTGAACCTTGCAGCCTGGCTAATCACTTAAATTCACCCTTATCATCCCTCAGCAAACCTGTGATGGATGTCATCTTGGAGGCGAGAAGACCTAGTACTAGAAAATCTTATGCTGACAAATGGAAAAGATTCTGTGCCTGGAACCACTCTTTAGGGATGAGCACAGCAGCACCCAGTTTGCCTCAAATTTTGCAATACTTAACTGAGATGCTTCACAAGGGCCTGTGTCATTTTCCTCTATTAAAATCCACATCTCAGCAATTTCAGCTCACTATAACACAGAACCACCCCTCTTCTCTCATCCTCTGCTCAAGCAGTATCTCAGAGGGGCAAAGAACTTGAGACCACCCAGGAGAGCTCCTACCCCTGCCTGGGACCTTAACTTTGTTTTGGAGAAGCTCACGCTACCTCCTTTCGAGCCAGCTGCTACTGCAGACTTAAATTTTTTTTCTTGGAAAACAGCCTTCCTTTTAGCAATCACTTCAGCTAGAAGGATATCTGAATTACAGGCCCTTATGGCACTGGAACCTTTCATCATCTTTCATGCGGACAGGGTATCTCTCAGGGCCAATCCATCTTTCATGCCCAAGGTGGTTTCCAGTGTGGCTCTTAATCAGTCCATTCATTTGCCAGCCTTCTTTCCCAATCCACAGAACAAAGGGGAACGGATTCTGCATTCCTTGGATGTGCACAGACAACTTAGATTCTACTTGGACAGGACTAAAGCTCGAAGAAAATCTGAACAATTGCTGGTAGCATTTGCTGCAGGGGCAGAGGGGAAGGCTATTTCAAAACAAACCATTTCTAAATGGATAAGCCATTGTATTCATTTCTGCTATAAGCACCATGGAAAACCTATCCCCCAGTGGATCAGATCTCACTCCACCAGGGCTGCATCTACTACTGCAGCCTTTCTCAGAGGTGTTCCTCCCAGGGATATTCTAGAAGCTGCTACCTGGAGTTCTGTTCATACTTTCACCAAGCATTATCATTTACCAATTTTCTCTAAATCCAGAGCTGGATTTGCCACTGCTGTCTTGCAGGGCCTTATAGCTGGCCCTAATGCTGTATAAACTCCTCCTCCCAACCATAGCTTTGGAAATCTACTCAAATATAATGACTGCAACAGTGAAACACGAAGAACATAGTACAGTTGTGTACACTTGCCATAAATGTAGATGTTCGAGTGTATTCACTGTTGCAGTCCTGGTTACCCTCCCTCCAGCCCCCTACTTTTCTCTGGCTATACCTCTACTTTCCTTTACTATGCCTAAAACATTTTTGGTGTATTTGCTTTTGGTTGGAGGTATAATTTTGTGTTTTTTTAATTTTATTTTGCTCCCCATTAGGGGGGCACCTGACATCTGGGGCAAAAAAAACTGATATAATGGCATCGACTGCATGTTTTATACCCCTGACGACCTGACGTCATGGAAGAAGGGACAGCAACCAACGCAGGACCCAAGACTTTGTTAATCAGGCCGACTGAGGGCAACCTGCCAGCAGATTATCCAAATGTAATGACTGCAACAGTGAATACATTCGAACATCTACATTTATGGTAAGTGTACACAACTTTCTCCTATCTTGAGAATACCATGCACCACGGTGGTTGTAAAAAGTGGATGATCTGTACAACTCTTCCCCCTATAGGGTACCATCTAGATTATATGTTGCTGCCCACAGCTCCTTTCTTG
Organism: Protopterus annectens; assembly: GCF_019279795.1. Taxonomy (NCBI): domain Eukaryota; kingdom Metazoa; phylum Chordata; order Ceratodontiformes; family Protopteridae; genus Protopterus; species Protopterus annectens. The sequence continues at coordinate 1,024,262,078 of NC_056739.1, read as the reverse complement.
GAGTTTGAGGTGGAGACATTCAGCATGTTGTTTGGTGTTGAGAGGTACCCCACAGAGACCCAGAGTGAACATGCAAACTCCCTACAGACATTGGACAAAGGTCAAGATTGAACCTTGTACCTTGTGTATGAAAGTGAAGAACTTAACCATTATGCCAACTTGTATTTGACTCCATTCACCTAAGTAGAGCCAGTGGTAAAGCAAACTTGTTCTAATGGTCTAAACCTGAACTGCCCCATCACAAACAACAAATGGGATGACAGATACCTAATCCAGTGTATATCCCATTTCTGGAACAAGCTGACCATGCCTTTCAAGCAGAGGGGATCACAAATTTTCGCAGTGGATATGTGAATAAGTGGACTTAATGGGGAAGTTTTTAGTCTCCCACAGTATTGGGTGAGGTGATTGAGTTTTTTGATGATTTCCTTTGGCCATAAACTTAGTAAAAGCCTATGAAATCATAGTCATTCATTTTCATATTTGAGCACTCCAATTAATAAAATAGCTAAACTTATCCTCAGTTAGTTGCAAACTTCTCCATATGCATCCTAACCAACCATGCCATTGTAGTTACTGTAGTCTGTGGTCATACCATTGCTTCATAACAATTGGATGTATAAGGGGATTCTACTTCTCTGACCTCCCTTTGAGTTGAGGAGACTCCCATGGATCTTGCCGCACCAGTTGACACATGGTGATGACCAGACATTTGACATGTAAGATGTGATATCAGAAGGAACTTGTTATTGGAGAGGAGCAGAAGCACACCACCGTGAACATAGTATGACTTCTGTGCTATTCCCACCACATTCATCGTAGTCATATGCAATATGCAGAATGTGCTGCACTGAGCATCAGAAGTCCATGAAGCTCAGTGCTTGAACTTTAAATGAACTCCTGTATATGAGACTGACAGAAGTAATGAAATGTCCATACAGTGCTCCCCCCTGTAAGGATACTGCAGCTTATGATGTCTGCTGTGAAGTACCTTGTTTTTCCTCTACATGTTCTCAAGAAGATGATAAAGCATTATTTGGGGAGTAAGAATGAAGAACCTTGGGTCATCCTTAAAGATGGCTTTTATTGCAGCCCAAAAGCCACAGATTTCCCCTCTTTCTGCTTCATAGGTTCATAACTTCATAGGTGTTTACTAGGCTAACGACCACATTGGCCTTTTTAAGCCTAGCCATGCATCCCAAATCTCTGACAAGTTCTGATACCCTTGATAAGTGTAAGCATGGACCTGGGAGATGAACCATTTACAGGTTACCTGTGTCCATTAGAGACACAGGTGCCAAACCAGGTATGAATTTCGAGTTTCCCATCCAATTGTCCAAGTTGCATTTGAATTGGGTTAGGGAAGAACTCTGCTTCACATGGATGGGGAGCCTGTTCCACAGATGGGGTAGTCTCTGGGATACACACCTATCTCTCCAGCAGGTCCTATACATGTCACAGGCAAGGTTTAAGTCTTTAGAATGGGTAACTCTGGTGCTATTTGTTTTGTGGATATGCAGGAGTTCCATCAGAGTGGGGTCTGACAATGCCTTGTATGCCAGGCATAGATCTCCCCTCAAAAGCCTGTAGGAGGCAGAATACAGGGATAGGGCCTTGAGGCGGTCTGCATAGGTCATTTTACTTATGCCCTGTATTCTTTAGTGAGGAACCCCTGTGGATGTTCCATTTGTTAGATATTCCTGGTTAGGTACATACTAAAGTGGGCATTGTACTCAATGATAAGTCTAATGAATGCCAAATACAGTGGAACAATGACGTCTGGACTTAGAAGCCGTACCTTTTTTTTATAAGTTGTGCAACACAGAATGATTTCCTCACCACTGTAGACACTTGATGGTCAAAGGCTCGATTACTGTCTGTGTGTGTGGCCATAAGTCTCTGACTACTGGGTCAACTCTAAGGGGTGTGTTGTCAATATGATAGTTACCAGGGATGGACGACTTCCTAAAGGATACTATTATGCATTTCTTGGCATTTAGTTTTAGTCCATGGCTCTGACACCAGTTGTTTGTCTGTGTCAGCCCCTCCTGCAGAACATTTGTGTCAGTGTGAGATTCAATGACAGCTCCTAATTTGCAATCATCTGCATATTTAGTCAGGCAGAGACTACTGACATTGGCCTTGACTTCTGAGAAGAAAATGCCAAAAAGGAGCGGTCCAAGGACTGATCCCTGAGGGACTCCACTAGTGACTGGCCTCTTTGTAGAGGTGGGCTCCCCAGTTTTAACTTCCTGCATCCTGTCTGTGAGCCAGTTGGCTATCCACCGGGTGACATTTGGGTTTGTACCTAACTTCTTGAGTTTGTCACCAATGCCCGAGTGGGGTTTTATGTCAGATGCCTTGGCCAGTTCAAGGTAGGCAGTGTGAACCATTTTGCCCCCATCCATTGTTTTGGTGAGCTTCTCAAAGAAGTCCACCAGGTTGAGTAGGCATGATCTGCCCTTGAGAAAACCAAACTGGGTTGGGTCCACTGGCTGGAGGTTTACTATATCTCTGTTGATCATCTCCATGATAATTCTTCCCATGGCTTTACATATAAGACTAGTGAGACTTATGGGTCTGTAGTTTCTAGGGTCTGTAGATAGCCCACCTTTGTGCAGAAGGATGACTGCTGCCTTTCTCCATTCATGAGGCAGGAAGCCTGCTTGGAGGCTACAGTTAAATAGTAATTCCAGAGGCTGTGATAGGTCATGTTTCATGTTATTTAGAAAGCATCCTGGGATATTGTCTGGGCCTATTGATGCAGCGTTCTTGGTCTTACAGAGAACATTAAGGAACTGTTCCGTAGTGATTTTAGGGGAAGTTATATTTGATATTACCCGAGGGAAGGTTGAGCGGGAGAGAAGGGTAAAGTTGGAGCTAAATTTATCAGCCAGGAGGTTTGCTATATCTTCTGGCTTAGTATAGGTGGCTCCATTTTCAATGACCTCTGCATACAATTGTGTATTGTTTTTGAGGTTGCAGACATAGCTAAATAATGCTTTGTGTTTGTCCTTGGTCTGGGAGGCCAAACTTACCACAGATTTGGCTTTGGTAGTTTTTATTTGTCCTCTGAGTTTTGTTTAGTTCGATGAGAATGCTTTTATCCTGCTGGGTGCTGCACTTCTTAATTTTTGCCATGATTTTCTTCCTCCTGTTATACAGCCTATTGATTTTGTGATTCCACCAGGGTGGCTTGTTTTTTTGAGTTAGCTCTGTACATGTTCTTCATTCCACATTGCTGCAGTCCTAACACTTGGGTAGTCCGCTGTCCCAGTCGGCCCGAATACCAAAGTATATGGCTGACGTCGGTCAAGGCGCATTAGTCTGACGTCAGGACGTCAGGGTACAAATGCGCATGACCGACGTCATATCCTCAGTCTTTTTTGCTGCATGGTCCGATGCAGAAGCAGTTTTGCGAGTGCAGGTTGGCGTTCTGAAATTTTCTGAAGTCGGAGTTTCAGACCGAATCAAAGTTGGCTAAGTACCCGTTGGGAATATTTTGGTTTTTCTTGCCTCAGTATTTAACCGGATGTCAGAAAAAGTGAATAACTGTATTTCTTGTGGGAAACAGATACCTCATAGGGATTACCATACCTTGTGTATACCTTGTTTAGGGCCTGAGCACGACGTTGTTGGATGTTGCTCTTGTGCTAGATTTAACAAATGCACTATAAAGAGAAGGTTAGACTGTGCCAGGTTAGTTTTTGGGAAGCGTTGTAATTATAAAATGCCGTCGGATGCTCCGGCCGCTTCGTCCAAAAAGCGCAAGGACAAAGCAGCAAAGCCTAGGTTGGAAGAACCGTCAGTCCCGGACGTCGGTTCTTTAGAAGGCTCAGTGGAGCCGGAGGTTCTGCCAGAAGTTTCTTTGGAGTCTCAGGGAGAGACTTTACTGTTACAGGATGTGTCCTCTCAGGAGGTAGGCCAGGCTGAAGGGGCCTCTCAGGTGGCTGTTCTCCCCTCTCTTCCTAAGGTGGTTAGACCCTCCCCCTCTGTTTCCAAGGCTTCTTTGAGAGGCAGGCCAGGTTTAACTTCAGTGGGGTTTCTCCTAGTTCTTCAGGATCTTTGCCTAAGAAACATATGCTTAAAATGGCAGAAGATTTGATTACTATGATTAGAGGTTCTATGCCCCCTCCTGATAAGAGGCCTAGGGTGGAACCTGAGCTTGAGAGTTTTGAGCAGTGTTCGGAGGCTTCTGAGTCTTCGGCTGAAGACTTGCAGGAGTATCCTCCTTATTCTAATTCTGATGTGGATGATTCTACTCCTTCGGCTTCTCCTCCTGAGGATTTTTCTTTTTCAGAGACTCTTCATTCCATGAGGGAGCATTTTAAATGGGAAGGTCAAGATTTCTCTGATTCCAGGAAGAGGCTTAGGGAATTTTGTTTTACCCCAGCATAGGCCTTTAGCTATACATCCTGTTCTGGATGTGGTGGAAGATGTTTTTGCAGAGGCTTCCCTGAACGCTGATTCTTTGCCTCCTGCCCCAGTTAAACCAGATAGGTATTATAGGGTGCCTGAAGCTCATAAGTATCTTTTCAAGAGTCCTAGGGCAGACCCGGAAACTGTTTCTCAGGGGCCTAAAGGTGTTAAGGCTTCTGTTGTTAAAAATCCTGTTCCTCCTGATAAAGAGGCTAGGGCTTTGGATAGATGGGGAAAGAAAGTGTATACTTCTTCCACTTTAGCCATGAGGGCGTTGAATTGCCAGTTTCACATGTTAAAATATCAAAATTATCTCCTTTCACAATTGAAGTCTAAGGTGGATGCTCTGGCGGAAGGTATTGAGTGTAAAGAGTTGCAGGATTTAGTTCATGTGTCTGAACAGGTGGGTAAGCATTCCTTGCAATGTGGTTTTGATGCTGTGCAGGCCTCTTCGAGGGTGGCTGCCACTGGTTCTGTTCTTCGCAGGCACGCCTGGCTGAGGGATCAGAATTTAGCTGAGCATGTTAAGACAAGGATTTTGGATGCTCCGTTACAGTCTGACGTGTTGTTTGGTTCGCCTGTGGAAGCAGTTTTAAAGAAAATGGAGGACAAGGCTAAGTCTATGCAGACTGTTAAAGATTTTTTGCAGGTTCAGCCTCCGAAGTTTAGTAGAAATTGGCCTACTAAGGGATGGACGTATCCTGCTTATGATTCCCAGTCTAGGGGTAGGTCTAGACGTGGTAGGGGCAGAGCTCAAGGTTCTTTTAGGCCTAGAACAGGGAGTTCACCTGCTCAGTCTTCTGGTGAGGGCAGGGGTCAGTCCTTTCGTAAACAGACCCAATGACCTGCCTTTTCAGCTGCCAGTACTTTCTCGTCTGGCAGCACCTTTGGGAGGAAGGCTGGCTCTTTTCAAAGAAAATTGGAATTTAATTACCCAAGACAGATGGGTATTGGATATCATTCACCACGGTTACAGGTTTTATTTCCATACCTTGCCTCCTTTCAAAGGCATGCCAGACATTCCTCCGCTACAAAGAAAAGAGGCTCACAAGCAAATTTCTCTGTTACTCCAAATAGGGGCCATTCAGCCGGTTCCTGTGCCAGAAAGGGGCCTAGGATTTTATTCTCGCCTGTTCCTAGTACCAAAGAAGGGGAACACGTGGAGACCAATTTTGGATTTATCTATCCTCAACACTTATCTGGACATTCCCAAGTTCAAAATGTTGACGTTACAACAGCTTTTACCTCTGCTGGGCAAAGATCACTGGATGGTAACTTTAGATCTCAAGGAGGCTTACCTTCATGTGCCTATCAGACTAAGTTGCAGGAAGTATCTGCGTTTTCGAGCTGGGAATTCCCATTATCAGTTCTCTGCATTGCCCTTTGGCTTATCTACTGCGCCCAGAGTATTCACAAAGGTTCTGGCTCCAGTGATAGCTTACTTCAGGCTAAAAGGAATACAAATCTATCCTTACTTGGACGACTGCCTGATTCTGGCTCAAGAAAAGGAAGACCTTTTACAGCATTTGGAATATGTGATAGCAGTGCTAAGATGCCTAGGGTATTCTGTGAACGAAATAAAGTCCAGTCTAGTACCCTCTCAAGACATGTGCTTTCTGGGTGTGAGACTGAATACAGCAACCCAGATGGCCTTTTTAACCCCGGACAAACAAAAGAATCTTTCCATTTACTTCCATCAACTATCTCTTCAGTCTGGGCTGACTGCAAGGACAGTCCTTCAAGCCTTAGGGTTCATGGCATCTTGTATTCTGGTGCTTCCCAATGCCAAACTGCATATGAGGAAGCTGCAATGGTATCTCAAAAATGTATGGACTCAGCACTGCCAGGATTTGGACACTGTCATTCAAATAATACCTTGCATTCAAAAGGAATTTTTGTGGTGGGCTCAGGAATGTCACCTAAACAAGGGACTCTCTGTGACCCGGCCGGAGGCGAGTCAGATTCTAACGACAGATGCCTCAGACATAGCTTGGGGAGCTCATCTGAATGGAAAGTGGATACAAGACAAGTGGCCTGCCAGACTACAGCATCTACATATCAACATGAAGGAGATGTTAGCAGTCCAGTTTGCATTAATGGCTTTCAAGGAGTTACTTCTTCCAGGGCAGGTGTTGATTCTAACAGACAACACAACTGTCATGTGGTACATCAACAAACAAGGGGGAACACATTCTTACCCGTTATGCAGGCAAGCAATGATTTTATGGGAGACTGCGCTAAGCTTGCAACTAACTCTTCAGGCAAGGTTTCTGCCGGGAGCACAGAACTCCTTAGCAGATGTGTTAAGCGGACAAATCATGGATCCCCACGAGTGGAAACTGGATCTTCATGTATTTCGGAAATTGACAGTGTCATGGGGAACTCCAGACATAGATCTGTTCGCTTCTCCATTAAACCACCAGCTGCCAAAGTTTTGCACAAAAAGGTTTCATCACACAGCTTGGAAAGTGGATGCTCTTTCTTTCAGTTGGAAAAATCTTCATGTGTATGCCTTTCCACCTCTGCCTCTTCTCCCAAAGGTGCTCCTAAAGGTCAGACAAGACAAGCCAAGGATGATTTTAATAGCTCCAGATTGGCCTCGGCAACACTGGTACCCATTACTGAGGAGTCTGGTAAGGAAGCCTCCATGGCCTTTACCTTTGATTCCGCACCTGTTGTCTCAGAGGGACGGTCATCTACTCAATGTCAAGCTTCACTCTCTTCATCTAACAGCCTGGCATATTCTGTTTTGAAGCACAGCAGGTCTCAACTTCCTCAACAAGTTTTAAATGTGATTATGGAAGCCAGAAGACCTGGTACAAGGAAAGTGTACGCAGAAAAATGGAAGAGATTTTTATTTTGGAGTGCAGCAAAGAATTTGGAGATTTCTGAGCCTAATTTGAGTGTGGCTCTTCAATATCTTACTGAGTTATTGGACAAAGGTTTGTCTTTCTCTTCCATTAAGATTCATGCTGCAGCAATTTCAGCTCACTATGATTGTGACCCACCATTGTTTTCTCATCCTTTGTTCAAGCAATTTCTTAGAGGGGCAAAGAATATAAGACCCCACGAGAGCTCCTACTCCTGCTTGGGATCTCAATTTTGTGTTGGAGAAACTTACTCTACAACCTTTTGAGCCTGCGGCTACTGCTGATTTGAAATACTTGTCATGGAAGACTGCTTTTTTGTTGGCCATTACTTCTGCAAGAAGGGTTTCTGAATTGCAGGCCCTTATGGCGGTTGAGCCTTTTTGATTTTCCATAAGGATAGGGTATCATTACGTACTAATCCTTCCTTTATGCCTAAGGTGGTTTCTAGTGTGGCTTTAAACCAAACTATTCATTTGCCTACTTTTTATGCAGATCCCCAAAATAAGGCGGAAAAGATTTTGCACACTTTAGATGTACACAGGCAGTTGTGTTATTATTTAAGCAGGACTAAGGATTTTAGGCAGTCTCAGCAGTTGTTTGTTTCTTTTGCTTTGAGTTCTCAGGGCAAGCCTGTGTCAAAACAAACTATTTCTAAGTGGATTGGGTTTTGCATTGCATTTTGTTATTCCCATCATGGCAAGGAGATTCCAGCTGGGATTAGGCCTCATTCCACTAGGGCTACTGCCACTTCAACAGCATTTCTAAGGGGGGTGGCAACTAAGGATATTTTGGAGGCAGCTGCTTGGAGTTCAGTGCATACTTTCTCTAAGCATTACCACCTTCCTCTCTACTCTAAATCTAGGGCTGGTTTTGCCACAGCTATTTTGCAAGGCATGTTGACAGCTCCTGCTTCTTTATGATTTGCCAGCCTCCCTTACCTCTGCTTTGGGATTCTACCCAAGTGTTAGGACTGCAGCAATGTGGAATGAAGAACATAGTACAGTTTTGTACCTACCATAAATGTAGATGTTCGAGGATCCACATTGCTGCAGTCCAATTTACCCTCCCTCCTTCCCCTCTGTGTTTAGGGGTGGTTGTGTGAGTGAGGTTATACTCTTGTAATTTTGTATATATTGTACATATATTTGGTGCAGGAGTGTTTGGTGTTTTTTGGTTTTGGCCTTATCTTTTTAGGGTCTTCTGACATCTGGGGCAAGAAAAGACTGAGGATATGACGTCGGTCATGCGCATTTGTACCCTGACGTCCTGACGTCAGACTAATGCGCCTTGACTGACGTCAGCCATATACTTTGGTATTCGGGCCGACTGGGACAGCGGACTACCCAAGTGTTAGGACTGCAGCAATGTGGATCCTCGAACATCTACATTTATGGTAGGTACAAAACTGTACTTTCTTCCTGGTGGGTACAGCTGCCTCTATGCAGCTATTAACATGCTTGTACAGGGTTTCTGTGAACAGTTCTGCATAGGCAGCAGTGTTCTCAGGGTATATGGTGGATTGAAATTTTGCCAAGCCCTTACTTAATAGCAGGAGGTTAGGCTTAGAATATTCTAGTTCCTGAATATTCCCGGTTTAGCTGGGGATCCAGCTTTTATTTTTACTTCAAAGGAGACCATTTTGTGTTCTGACCTTACCAGGGAAGGCATTACAGTAGGGGTTGTGCAGCAATCTCCCATATTAGAGAGGACCAGATCCAGTATGGTTGCGCCCCTGATTGGTGGATTGAATATCTGATCCAGGGAGTTTGTGTTTTTTACAAAGTCCAGGAATCTTTGTGCCTGTGCTTTTGGTGTCAGAATAGGATTCCCAGTTAATAGTGAGGTAATTAAAGTCACCCATGCATATGGTATTGGGTTGGATGGTTAGTGTTTCTAATAAGTTTAAATACATGGTATGGGTTTCTTGGGTCATAGAGGGAATATAGCTTGCAAGGAATTGGTGTTGGATTTTACCTATGGTGATTTGAACATGGACCAGCTCAAGTGCATTGTCCTGTTTTACCAGTCTTGAACTATATTTACTTTTGATGTAACTAGAGACACCTCCATCTTTAGTCCCTGTCTATGAAGTAGCTGGCCTAAATGTGTGGAAGGCATTATATCCTTACACTGTTGGTGTGCTCTCTGCGGTTCTAAACCATGTCTCAGTGACCGCACAGATGTCAGCATTCTCTAGGGTAAAGAGAGCTTCTAGGAGTGGAGTTTTTTGTTTAGACTCCTAGTATTGAGCAGTAATACACTTAGATTTTATTGGTTTTGATTTGCTATGCCAGAAATACTTTCAGTGTGGCATTGCCTAAAAAAGTCACTATGAGGGAAGACAGTGTTTTAGCTAATGTTCAAAAACCTAGAGGGGAGAAGTGCAGACCATCCCTGGCAAAGCAGCATGGTCTGTTGACAATCTCTTTCCATGATGACAAATATTGCACCCCCTTAGAATGACACCAGAAACTAAGCCAATTATTAAAGTCAATCATCTTTTGTTTGTATTGTGGCATCATCCTTGGAGAAGGTAAAATGTTGCTCAATGCTAGGCTCATACCAGCCTGAGACACATATTCCGAGAGCTCCATGATGTCTCTCTTCATGTCGTCTAGGGAGGTACATCTCAGGTCATTGGTAATTGTAGTCCAGTGACCTGCGTGCATGTGTAATGGGATGGATCCTAGCCCCTGATAAGCAACTGACCATAACTTTCTCCTTAATCAGCCTGGTGAGAAGGACATCAGTGTGTCTCACAATGGAGTCCCCAGTGACTAGAATGTTGGAATGTGTGGTGGCTTGCCTTATGGGCTTAAAGATTGAGGCTGCATTAGATGTAGCTCTATGTGTTGATGTGGATGTTGTTTTGAAAGAGTGCATTTGGGGCTGCTGAGTGTATTTGTTATGTGTACTTCGTCTAGGCTGTCTTTGTGGTTTAGGAAGGTTATATGTAAGTGCCATAGCATATGTTGGTCGATATGTCTGCTTTGAATTGTGCATGATGGTTGCAGTGTGTGTACTACTGACAACCTTATTGATATTAGAACTTGTATGCGAGAGCTTTGCCTCCATTGACATTAGGTAAATACATCTCTCACATACTATATCAGTTTGGTTGAGAATTAATTGGTTGTCAGTAAACATGAGACAATTTCTTCATTGTCTCAGGATGCCCATATTCATCAAACTGGTAACAGAGACAATAGGAAAGTTCATATCTACAGCAACAGGTCCTTGTTTATTGATTAGGAGACAGTTGGAGTGAGAATATCAATCACTGTCAGGAGTATCTGGTTTGCAACTATATGCACAATGCTTGTCACTGCAAACTAGTTGTCCTGTGTGCAACTAGGTATTGGAGAAATTTCAGTTTTGCTTTTACAGTAAAAATGTCACTCAAGGTGTCTGAGTCTGTACAGAGCACTGCCAAACACTTGAGGGAAAACTAATACAGAGACCCTGAAAATTTAAGGATGAAGTATTTAGGCAGATATTCTGAAGTTAGAAGCAAAACAAGCAGTACTTACTGAAAACAAAGAATTAGCTTGTCAAGGATGATGAAAAGAGGGGAGTTGCATGATGGCTACTGTCTGGCTATTACTAATGCTGATCTCACCACAGCTTCACTGTGTTGGAATACAATGCTGTTTTGCTTCTTCTCTTACCAGAAGCAAAATGTTAGCACCAATCCAAAGAAGAGAAGCTGGCCACAGCCTGTTTAGTGATCCACAGTCTTGCTGCAGATGATGCAAGGGTCTGTAGGCTTGTAGCCTTTTTCTGGTAGATACCTTGAATAGCAACCAGACCAGTCAGGAACGTTAAGCACAGACGCTCACTTTTGTACCAGAAACAGTCAGCAGTCAGTGCACTCTGCTCCTTCTGTCACCAGGACCAGAATATAAGCACAAATCCCAAAGCTGTCACCTATAAACCAGTTATTAGGCTTTCTGGTGATCAGCACTCTCCAGGAAATAATGTCCATGTACTCTACGCACCAGGAGAAAACAGAAGCATTAATCCCAAGATGACTTCTGAGAGGCAGAATGTGGGCTCTCCAGTAACTGGTAGTCTTGCAATAGATGTTTAAAGGTAAGATGAAAAAAAATGGTTTATCCTAAGTACTGCAGTGTCCACTGAGCAGTTAAATTTGAAAGTGGGTAACTTAAGCTTTAGCTGTCTACGTGGAGAACCACTATTTTTAAAAGAGTAAGATAGATTGAAAGGAGGTGGGCACTTCTGTATTCTGGTACTATGGAATATAGTAGGATGGCCAATAAATTTAAATAGCTGAAGAGGAGTGATTTCACAAAATGATAATTTTGTGCTTACTTACAGCCACTGAAAGGAGAGAGGGAAGGAGATATATGGTCAAATTAACATAAGGGGCAGGGAACTACAAAGACAGTGATGTTTAAGAACACAGCAGTAATAGGGTGAGAGGGTGGGAAAAACTCTTAATTCTGTCTGACTCATAAGAGAAGGAGCTGTGGTCTCTTTTCAAGTTTTAATATGCAGTTAAAAGCAGAATAAAAGTAAAACACAGTATAAAGAAAACAAATCACAGTATACAAAATAGAAAAAAGAAAAAGGGAATAAAGTAGAGGATTTTGCTGCCTACAAACCCCAAGCAGAGTCCAGAGACTAATAGAATCTGATAGAGTCCAGAGCTTTAGAGAGGATGGACAAGAACATTTTTATATGCTACTTTGGTCTGTTACTGCTCTAATTATCTATGTCAAATGTCCCATTTTCAGTTTTCTTTGAAAGCCATGTTGTATAAAATCTGTTAGACTTTCCCGCAGAAAGATTCTTGCAGTGGTTGCCATGGTGGACTTTCACAGAGGCACAATGGCAGGAATAAGAAAAGTCACCAGTGGAGGGGTTAGTCTTGCTTCTAGTACTTTTTATTGTGTTTATTTCAGGCATATCTTTGGAAATAAACAACAGCACTGCCCGTTTGCTGATGGCACAAAGTTAGTAATTGAAAATTTTGGAAAGAGTCTAATGAAAGGTATGGAAAGGGTGACCAAGTTGTCCAAAATATGATAGACGAGGGTAGTTGCAGACAGTTGTAGTATAGTGCATCCAACTTTTCCTTGTAAATGCAAAGGCACTTTTTCACAGAGAGGGTTATCAACCTTAGGAGTAGCCTATCAGAATCAATGGTGGAATAAAAGTTCAGAGGAATTCAAAACTGTATTGGATAGATTCATACAATATAAGGGAAGCGATAAGGTTGAAGGTAAGGTAGAAATTAGAATATTAAAGGCTAGACTAAGTAGGCTTAATACCTTCTCCCATATCCAAATGTAATGTTAAAGATTACAAAAAGAAAAGCAGCTGTACGCTTGACTACCTTGAGGAATCACCAATTTGAAGCTAGTTCCTTGAGCTTGTCCCCCTGCCTAGAAAACCACCATGAAATGGCATGGTCAATGATAGCTACGTCTTAAAGATAATAGCTGCAACATGGGAGACCTTCCATTATGAGTCAACAGTTAGGTTAATCCTTTTCACCAATTACAGTTTGCTGCTCTTTTGTCTAATGCTTCTGCAGTAGATTGTGAGTGTGCCTGATACTTGTACATGCTATGATGTCACATACTGACTGTATGACCATAACCAGATCCTGAGCCCAATGTTTCTTTTCTACAGCTCAGAGTTTCCATTTCAGATGTTCTTTGTATTTCACTGTTGCTGTCATTACATTTGGGTTATCTGCTTGCAGTAGCCCTCAGTCCGCCTGATTACCGAAGTCTTGGGTCCTGCGTCAGATGCTGTCCCTTCTTCCATGACGTCAGGTCGTCAGGGGTATAAAACATGCAGTCGACGCCATTACATCAGTCTTGCCGTGCGGTGCCCAAAGCAGAAGCAGTTCACAAGTGCCGGTTGGCCGACTCCTGAAATTTTCGTTTCCGAGTTTCAGAACTGAAGTCATCAACTAAAGCTAAGTACTCTGTTGGGGAACTTTTTCTGGCTCCTTACCGATGTCAGTAAAAGTTAATAATTGCATTACTTGTGGAAAGCAAATACCCTACAAAGATTTTCATTCGTACTATATTCCTTGCCTGGGCCCTGACCATGACATACCTTGCTGTCGGTTTTGTGCTTTATTTAATCAGCACACTATCCTTCGTCTGTATATTTTCACCTCTAAATATTTCGGTTCTCAGTTTAATTTTATCCAGAAATGTCATCGGTTAGCCATCCAACTACCGAGATTCTGAAAAAACGCAAAGATAAAGACAGAGACAGGCCACCTAGGTCCAAAGCTGCCAATGACGCTTCTCCTAAGCCAGTCGCCAGTTCGCCGGTACTCGGTGAGGCACTTTCGCAGCTGTTGATACCCGCTACTTCTGATTCGCAGGCCTCTACTGAGACCCATTCGGAGTCCGGTATGCCGTGAGATGCTTCAACTGTGGAACCTGCAGATGTCTCTACCTTGGATGGGTCCTGAGCCGCTGTGCAGGCACCGGTGCTCTGAGGGTGTATTCAGGCCTACGGACTTGCATATTAAACCAACGCCTCCTTCTTCATTTAGGCCTAAATCTCGAACCATGCCTAAGAAACCAACACCCAGGCCACATGCTCAGGCCTCTGTGCCTAAAAAACAAATGATAAGAATGGCTGAAGATCTTATAACTTTAATCAGGGGAAGCCAACCTCCCCCTTCTAAGAGACCTAGGACTGAAGTTGTTTATGAATCTTCTGACCAGGATTCTGCTTTTTCTGATTCTTCTGATGATCTGGATTTGCCCTTATCTACTTATGAGGATTCTGATGCAGAGGACTCTATTCCCTCTGCTTCCCCTCCAGAGGATTTTTCTTTTGGTGAAACCTTACATACTCTAAGGGAACATTTCCACTGGGAAAGCCAGGAGTTTTCTGACAAAAAAGAGGCTTAGGGATTTCTTACTCCTGCCTCAGCAATAGGCCTTTAGCTATACCTCCTGGACTAGACATTGTTGATGATGCCTTTTTGGAATCTAGTTTGGCCCCTGATTCTTTGCCTCCTGCTCCCAGAAAACCTGACATATTACAGGGTTCCTGATTCACACAAGTTTCTTTTCAAAAATCCTATTGCGGATCCAGAGACTATTTCACAGGGACCCAAGGGCATTAAGGCTTCTACTGCTAAAAATCCTACCCCTTCTGATAGAGACTCCAGGGCACTGGATATGGGGTAAGAAGGTTTACACTTCTGCAACCTTGGCCATTAGAGCTTTAAACTGCCAGTTGTGTATGTTAAGGTATCAACAACATGTTATTGGGTTGCTTAAACAGAAAATGATGTTGATTCCTGACTGTGCTGAAAATAAAGAATTACAGGATTTGATGGATTCTGCTGAACAGGTTGGTAAATATACCTTACAATGAGGAGTTGATTCATTAGAGGCCTCTTGCAGGGCTGCTGTTACTGGGTCTGTGCTCAGAAGGCATGCTTGGCTTAAGGAGCAATCTTTGCCTGATCATGTTAAAGCTAAACTCTTGGATGCTCCCTTAAATCAGGACCGCCTTTTTGGCAACAAAGCTGAGGAAGTTCTTAAAAAGATGGAAGATAAAGCTAAATCTATGCACACTGTTAAAAGATTTCTTGCAAGTTCAGCCTCCTAGATTTAGTAGGCATTGGCCCTCTAAGAATTAGTCCTTTCCAGCCCCTTCCAGGCCTTCTCAAGCCAAACTCAGACAAGGCAGAAATCCCAGATTTCAGTCCCAGGGGACACACAAGACTAAGCAGTGGGGGATTTCCGCACCCAAATCTGGGAGTAGTAAGACTTCCCCCTATGGAAAACTGTCTCAATGACTTGCTTTTAAAACGTGCAAGCACTTCCCAACTGAATGCTCCTTTAGGCAGAAAGATTGGTCTGCAGGACAAAAACTGGGAACTCATTACCCAGGACAAATGGGTTTTAAATATAGTATTCCAAGGATACAGATTTCACTTCCACACATTACCAACACCAAGCGGGTGGCCAGATCTACCCCCAAATCAGAGGACAGAGGCCCAAAATCAAGTTCTCTCTCTCTTAAGCATGGGGGCTATTCAGTTGGTACCAGAAGAGGAAAAGGGACAAGGTTTCTATTCAAGACTTTTCCTGGTACCCAGAAAAGGCAATACATGGCATCCTATCCTGGACCATTCTACTTCAAACACCTTTCTGGTGATTCCAAAATTCAAAATGCTGACTCTTCACCAGCTGCTTCATATGCTAGGCAAAGATGCATGGTTGGCAACACTAGACTTAAAAGAAGCATACCTGCACATCCCTATCAGGGAGTCTTGCAGAAGATGCCTACACTTCAAAGCAGGCTACATGCACTATCAGTTCACTGCACTACAACTTTGGCTTATCTACTGCACCCAGGGTATTCACAAAGTGCCTAGCTGCAGTCATTGCATTTTGCAGGCAAAGAAATATTCAAATATACTCACACCTGGATGATTGTCATATTCAGGCAGAAAGCCAGGACATACTTTTAAATCATCTGGCCTTTGTTCAAAGGGTGCTGACCTGTCTGGGATATACCATAAACAAAAAGAAATCACACCTGGTACCCTGTCAACAAATTATATTCCTGGGAGCAAGCTTGAATACAAGTTCTCAGATGGCTTTTCTCACGCCAGAGAAACGGATTCATTTGACAACCTACTTCAAACAAGTGGCCACAAAAACCCATCTGCAAGGCAAATACTGCAAGTCTTGGGGTTCATGGCCTCCTGCATTCTTCTAATTCTATATGCAAGGCTGCATATGAGTAAACTACAATGGTATCTCAAAAGCCTATGGTGTCAACATTCACAGGATCTAGAAGCAATGATTCCTATCAGACCTTACCTATGCCTAGAGTTCCTTTGGTGGGCAGAGGCCTGCCACCAAAACAGGTTACTACCATTCATACTACCCCCTGCTGCCCAAACCTTAACAACAGATACATCAGACAGATACATCACCTGGCAGGGAAGTGCATTCAGGGCAAATGGAACCAAAGTCAAATGCAACTGCACATGAATCAAAAGGAAATGTTAGCTGTACAGAATGCTCTTGACAGCCTTCAAGGACCACATTCTTCCAGAACAACTAATGGTAAAGATGGACAACACCACTGTCATGTGGTACATAAACAAGCATGGGGGTACACATTCTTACCCCCTCTGCAGACTAGCCGTAGCATTGTGGAACACAGTCTTGAGCTAGCAAGTGCACCTACAAGCTCAATTCCTGCCAGGAAAACTAAATACACTTGCAGGCGGACTAAGCAGAAACCTCATGGATCCACACGAGTGGAAACTGGAATCAAGGATTTTCAACATGTTGACAAGCAAGTGGGGGAGCCCAGATATCAACCTGTTTGCCTCCCCCCAGAACCATCAATTGGACAAATGTTGCACAAGGATTCCCCACAAGCTAGCTTATAAAGTGGATGCTCTATCCTTCAGCTGGAAAAACCTATCAGTTTATGCCTTTCCTCCTCTGCCTCTGCTCTCCAATGTACTACTAAAGATCAAACAGGACAAGCCAAGGATGATTTTAATTGGACCAGATGGGCCACGCAAACACTGGTACCCCCTCTTGTGCAGTGTGTCACACTTGGCCCCATGGCACCTGCCTCAGACTCCATCTCTGTTGTGTCAGCAGGAGAACCAGATTCTGCACCCTCAGCTGCAAACCCTGAACCTAGCAGCCTGACTAATTACCTAATCTCTCCTTTACTATCCCTCAGTAAATCAGTGATGGATATCATTTTAGAGGCAAGGAGGCCTAGTACTAGAAAATCTTATGCTGCAAAATGGAAAAGATTTTGTGCCTGGAATCAGTCTCAAGGGATGAGTGCAGCAGTGCCCAATTTACCGCAGATTCTACAATACTTGACTGAGATGCTTCATAAGGGCTTGTCCTTTTTCCTCCATCAAAATTCATGCCTCAGCCATTTCAGCACCGAGCCTCCCTTCTTCTTTCACCCACTGCTCAAGCAGTTCCTCAGAGGGGCCAAAAAATTTAAGGCCACCCAGGAGAGCTCCAACTCCAGCCTGGGACCTTAACTTTGTCTTGGAGAAACTCACTCTTCCTCCTTTCAAGCCAGCTGCTACTGCAGATTTAAAATTCCTTTCCTGGAAAACAGCTTTCTTTTAGCAATCACTTCTGCAAGAAGGGTATCTGAATTACAGGCCCTTATGGCAGTAGAGCCTTTCATCATCTTTCGTGCGGACAAGGTGTCGCTCAGAACCAATCCCTCCTTCATGCCCAAAGTGGTATCAAGTGTGGCTCTTAATCAGTCCATTCATTTGCCTACCTTCTTTTCACAGAACAAAGGGGAACAGATACTGTACTCCTTAGATGTGCACAGACAACTGCAGGTGGAATTTGCTGCAGGGACAGAGGGGAAAGCTATTTCAAAGAAAACCATTTCAAAATGGATAGGCCACTGCATTCATTTCTGCTGTAAGCACCATGGAAACTTATCCCACAGGGCATCAGACCCCATTCAACCAGGGCTGCATCTACCTCCACAGCCTTTCTGAGGGGCATTCCTACCAGGGACATCCTAGAAGCTGCTACCTGGAGTTCTGTACATTCACCAAGCATTACCATTTGCCAATTTTCTCTAAATCCAGAGCTGGCTTTGCCACTGCAGTCTTGCAGGGTCTTATAGCTGGTCCTAATTATATTTAAATTCCTCCTCCCAACCTTAGCTTTGGGAATCTACCCAAATGTAATGACTGCAACAGTGAAACATGAAGAACATAGTACAGTTTTGTACACTTACCATAAATGTAGATGTTCGAGTGTATTCACTGTTGCAGTCCTGGTTACCCTCCCTCCAGCCCCCTTTCTTCTTTTGGCTATACCTCTACTCTCCCTTACTATGCTCAAAAAGCTTTTTGGTGTATTTGCTTTTTTGTTGGAGGTATATCCTTGTAATTATAGATTTAATTGCTTCCCATTAGGAGGGCACCTGACATCTGGGGCAAGAAAATCTGATGTAATGGCATCGGCTGCATGTTTTATACCCCTGACGACCTGACATCATGGAAGAAGGGACAGCATCTGACTCGGGACCCAATACTTTGTTAATCAGGCCAACTGAGGGCTACTGCAAGCAGATTACCCAAATGTAATGACTGCAACAGTGAATATACTCGAACATCTACATTTATGGTAAGTGTACACAACTGTACTTTATGATGCATGTTGTTAAAAAGTTTCCACATTGACAGCTAGAAGTAAGTCATCGTTAAGTGTCCACTTGGCCATCATATAAGCCAGTGCCCACAACACCATTACCCACATTTTCTGGAGAGGATCATGGTGTAAAGCACTGCTTTTTGCTTTAGCCCAGCCACCCGTGGATGTCACATGGAAAAACTCCTCACTTACTTCACTTCCAAGCAGATGGTGGCAGGTGATAGTTTTCTTTATCAGGCAGATGATGACAGCCAGTTGTTTCACTCCCCAGAATCAGCAGGTAGCTGTCACATACAGCTTCAGATGTCATGCATGCACAGTCACAATTACATCTCAAATGGTAGATAATATCCAGGCCATCCTCTAGACAAGTACATTCAAAAAATAAAAACAGTCCTTGTATCTTGAGAGGTGCTGAATTCACCATTTACTAGAAAAGGTTCAAGTCATGCCTACCCTTCTGTTCAGCTGATAATAATAAGCCCAAGGGAAATGGACTCATAACTTTCAATTATGGGTTGCTTTCCAGGAAGTGGGTGGCAGCTTTTCCTCAGTCATTTGTGTGAAGCTCACTACCAGCTAGCCCGACTCCAAGGAGCACTCTGTTGAGCCTCTAGGCTTTGGACTTTGGGGGGGCACTTATGAACAAGAAAATTCTTCCTAGAATCTTCTCTGGGCATCTTCTGGTTTTCCCACACCAGGGTTTGAAGATGTTCTTCATGTTTCACTGTTGCAGTCATCACACTTGGGTTATCTGCATGCAGGTAGCCCTCAGTCAGCCCAAATACCAGAAATCTAGTATTTCTGCGTCGGTTGCTGTCGCTCCAGGACTGACTTCAGGTCGTCAGGGGTATAAAAACAGGCAGCCGACGCCATTACATCAGTCTTTCTTGCCGAGAAGCCCGAAGCAGAATCAGTTCGCATGAGTGCCGGTCAGCCTCTACCTGAGTTTTTGTTTTTGAATTGAATTATCCTGAAGTCTTCTAAAGCTAAGTATCCCATTGGGGATCCTTTTTTTCTTGCTCTAACCGATGTCAGAAAAAGTTAACAATTGTCTTGCCTGTTGAATGCAAATACCACACTGAGATTTCCTTTCTTACTGCATCATCTGTTTAAGCCCAGACCATGACATACCTCGCTGTCAGTTTTGTGCCTTGTTCAACACCCGGACTATTCGTCATCAGGCCCTTATTGTCACTAAATTCTTTTGTTCTCGATCTCTGTATTCCAAAATGGTTTCGGTAAGACATCCAACTACCGATCTTCTGAAAAAACATAAGGATAAAGACAGAGACAGACCGCACAGGTCCAAAGCTGCCAGCGATGCTTCCGTTAAGATAGTCGCCAGTTTGCTGGTACTCAGTGAGGCACTTTCGCAGCCCCTGATGCTAGCTTCAGTGGCTTCGCAGGCCTCTACCAACACCCGTTCAGAATCCAGTATGCCGCGAGACTCTTCTTCAACTATGGCACCTGCGGATGTCTCTATCTTAGATGGGTCCGGAGCCACTGAGCAGGCACCGGTTTCTGAGGAAGTTCTTCGCACTACCGATGTTCGACACAAACCAACGACTTCTTTCATATCTTCAGTTCTGTCTAAAACTACCAGGTTTCTAAGGCCAAAAGTACACACTATGCCTAAAAAAACGACAACTAAAGCTCATGCACCTGCTCCCTTGCCACAACATCAAATGCTTAAAATGGCAGAAGACCTTATTATGTTGATTAGGGGAAGTCAGCCTTCCCCTGCTAAGAGAAAAAGAGACCTGTCCCCAGCAGCTTCAACAGACCAATAGTCTGACGACTCTGAGGTATCTGATTATGAAGACATGCCCTTATTTGCTTTTGAGGATTCAGATGCAGAAGAATCCATTCCCTCTGCCTCTCCTTCAGAGGATTTTTATTTTGGTGAATCCTTGCATACTTTAAGAGAGCATTTCCAATGGGAATGCCAAGACTATCCTCAGTCCAAAAAGAGACTTGGAGAATTTCTAGATTTGCCACAACATAGGCCTTTAGCAATACCCCCAATCCTGGAGGTTGTGGTTGATGTCTTTATGGAATCCAGTTTAACTCTTGATACTTTACCCCCTGCTCCTAGGAAACCAGACAGGTACTACAGAGTACCTGACTTTCATAAATTCCTTTTCAAAAATTATACTGCTGACCCAGAGATCATCTCCCAGGGGCCTAAAGGTATCAAAGCAACTACAGCTAAGAATCCCACCCCTTCGGACAGGGATTCCAAAGCTTTGGACAGATGGGGTAAGAAAGTATATACCTCTGCAACTCTCGCCATTAGGGCTTTGAATTGTCAGTTTCACATGCTCCAACAACATATTATGGAATGTATTAAGCAAAAAATAGCTACCTTTACAGACTGTGCAGAAAAGAGCTTATGCATTCTGCAAGCCAAGTCAGCAAGCATACATTGCAGTGTGGCTTTGATGTCCTGGAAGCATCTTGCAGGGCACCAGTCATTGGTTCTGTACTGAGAAGGCATGCTTGGCTTAAGGAACAGACCTTGCCAGACCATGTCAAATCAAAGTTATTAGACACTCCTTTGAACAAGGACAATCTATTTGGCACCAAAGCAGAAGAGAGTCATAAAAAGATGGAAGAAAAAGCTAAATCTATGCAGACAGTCAAAGAATTCTTGCAAGTACAGCCTCCTAGATTCGGTAGGCATTGCCCCTTGAAACATTGGTTCTTTCCAGCCCCCTCAAGGCCATCTCAAACTAGACCCAGGGTAAACAGTCCCCCCAGATTACAGTCTCAGGGTATGTAGAGATCTAAGCAATGGAGTGCCTCCACCTCTAAAGCAGGGAGTGCTAAGCCACCCCCTTACAGAAAGAATTCCCAATGATTTCTCAACTCTACTCCCCACCTCTGCCCAACTGCTTGTGCCCCTAAGAGGAAAACTTGCCCTTCATGCACAAAACTGGATTTCTATCACCAAAGACCGATGGGTCCTCAACATTGTATCCCAGGGGTACAAGTTTTACTTCCACTCACTGCCCCAACCCCAAAAGGGTTCCCAGACCTTCCTCCAAACCAGTGGGCAGAGGCACAAAACCAAGTTCAATCCCTGCTCTCTATAAGGGCAATTCAGCCTGTTCCTGCAGAACAGACAGGTCAAGGATTCTATTCCAGACTTTTCTTGGTACCCAGAAAAGAGGGCTTTTGGCACCCAAGCCTAGATCTATCAATTCTCAACACCTTCCCGGTGGTACCACAATTCAAAATGCTCAACCTGCAGCATCTTCTACCTATGCTAGCCAAAGATGACTGGTTAGTCACCATAGACTTAAAAGAAGCTTATCTGCACATCCCTATAAGGGAGTCATGCAGGAAATATTTACACCTCAGGGCAGGATCTATGCATTATCAGTTCTCTGCACTTTCCTTTAGCTTATCCACTGCTCCCAGAGTATTCACAAAATGTTTGGCTCCAGCCATTGCTTACTGCAGACAGAAATATTCAAATTTACCCGTACTCTGATGATTGCCTGATTCAGACAGACAGTTAGGAAATGCTGTTGCAGCACCTGACATTTGTAAAAAACCTTCTAACCTCCCTGGGGTACACCATCAACGAAAAGAAATCAAAACTTGTCCCCAGTCAAAATATTGTATTCCTGGGAGCAAGCTTGGACACAGCATCCCAGATGGCATTCTTCACTCCAGAAAAACAAGCCTATCTGACAGACTATTTTACTGAAATAGCCACCAGAACCCAGCTATCCACAAGAAAAATCCTGTAGGCCCTAGAGTTCATGACCTCATGCATCCTACTAATCCCGTATGCCAGACTGCATATGAGAAAACTTCAGTGGTACTTAAAAAGTCTTTGGTGACAACATTCTCAGGACCTGGAAACCATCATTCCTGTCATACCCTGTCTAAGGACAGAGTTTCTTTGGTGGCCAGCAGCATGCAACCACAGCAAAGGACTGCACTTTACTCAACCCCATGCTGCCCAGACCCTAACCACAGACACATCAGACTATGCCTGGCTGGCACACATGGACGGCAAGTGCATTCAAGGCTACTGGAGCCCAAGTCAAATTCGTCTGCACATCAACCAAAAAGAGATGCTAGCTGTTCAACATGCTCTGACAGCTTTCAGATCCCTACTCTCACCAGGACACCTGCTAATAAAAACAGACAACACCACAGTTATGTGGTACATCAACAAGGTGGGGAGAACCCACTCTTACCCACTCTGCAGGCTAGCCATAGCCCTGTGGAACATGGCCTTGGACATGCAGGTCCATCTGCAAGCTCAATTCCTGCCAGGCAAACAAAACTCACTGGCAGACAACTTAAGCAGAAATCTCCTAGACCTACACAAGTGGCAATTACAGCCCAGCACCTTCAAACTTCTGATTCAGAAATGAGGGACCCCAGAGGTGGATTGCTTTGCCTCCCCCTGCAATCACCAGTTCAGCAAATTCTGCACCACGACTCCTCACAGCAGGGCCTGGAAAGTGAATGCCCTATCCTTCCAGTGGGTAAATCTCTCAATCTATGCCTTTCTCCCTCTGCCCCTTCTCTCAAGAGTATTGCTCAAGATAAGACAGGAGGACCAAGGACAATTCTGATTGCCTCAGACTGGCCACGCCAGCACCGGTACCCACTCCTGCGAAGCCTGTCACCAGTGCCACCCTGGCACCAACACCTGAACCCAACCCTGCTCTCTCAGCAGGGGGGACAGATCTTGCATCCGCAACTGCAAGCCCTAAATCGTGCAGGCTGGCTTATTCCTTGAATTTTCCCCCAATAACCAGTCTAAGCAAGCAGGTGCTGAACGTCATTCTTGAAGCCAGAGATCCCAGTACAAGGAAATCCTATGCTGATAAGTGGAAAAGGTACTGCTCTTGGATTCAATCTAAAGGAGAGGACACAACTCTACCCTCCCTGCCTCTAATCCTGGATTACTTAGCAGATCTACTCCACAGAGGCCTATCCTTCTCCTCCATTAAGATCCATGCCTCTGCCATTTCGGCTCATTACAACACTGAGCCACCTCTCTTCTCCCACACTCTTATCAAACAGTTCCTGAGAGGGACAAACAACTTAAGGCCGCCAAGGAGAGCACCCACCCCTGCTTGGGACCTTAACTTTGTACTGGAAAAGCTCACGCTTCCCCCTTTGAGCCTGCAGCGTCAGCAGAGTTAAAAATTTCTCTGTTGGAAACCAGCCTTGCTTCTGGCCATCGCTTCAGCTAGAAGAGTGTCTGAGCTGCAAGCACCTTTGGCTGTAGAACCCTTCATTATTTTCTATGCTGACAGGGTTTCCCTCAGGACTAACCCTTCCTTTATGCCTAAAGTGGTGTTTACTGTGTCTCTCAACCAATCTCTCCATTTGCCAATTTTCTTCCTTAACGCTCAAAATAAAGGGGAAAGGATTCTGCACTCCTTGGACGTGCACAGATCAGATTCTACCTTGATAGGACTAAGCCCTTCAGGAAATCTGACTAGTTACTAGTCAGCTTTGCACCAGGGGCAGAGGGCAAGACCATTTCAACACAAAGAATTTTCAAATGGATGGCACACTGCATCCATTTCTGCTACAAGCACCATGGGAAATAAACCCCTCAGGGGGTCAGAACACATTCCACTAGGGCAACTTCTACCTCTACATCATTCCTCAGGGGAGTCCCTACCAGGGACATCCTGGAAGCTGCTACCTGGAGTTCTGTACACACCTTCACCAAGCATTACCACCTGCCTATCTTTTCCAAATCCAGGGCGGGTTTTGCAACAGCAGTCCTGCAAGGCATACTAGCCAGCCCCAACTCTTCTTGACTGCCTCCACCCTTCTTCAGCTTTGGGAATCTACCCAATTGTGATGACTGCAACAGTGAAACATGAAGAACATGGTACAGTTGTGTACACTTACCATAAATGTAGATGTTCGAGTGTATTCACTGTTGCAGTCCTGGTTTCCCTCCCTCCAGCCCCCTTGTCTCTCTCTCACTCCTCTCTATGTCTGTTACTCACCCCTTTCAGGGGTATTGGTATTGGTATTTACTTTTTACTGGTGGTGTTTTTCCCACCATAACTTAGTTTCCTGTTTGGGGGGCATCTGACATTTGGGGCAAGAAAAACTGATGTAATGGTGCCAGCTGCCTGTTTTTATTCCCCTGACAACCTGACGTCAGTCCTGGAGCAACAGCAACCAACGCAGAAATACTAAGTCTCAGATATTCGGGCCGACTGAGGGCTACCTTCAGGCAGATAACCCAAGTGTGATGACTGTAACAGTGAATACATTCGAACATCTACATTTATGGTAAGTGTACATAACTGTACTTTTGGGTACCCAGATATCAAATAGAGGTTTGCAGGTCTGAGTGGACTTGAATTATAGGTGTAGGAATACACACTCTGGGAACATGGCCTGATGCTAATGCTGATACCAGAAGACCTATCATGTCCCCATGTCAGCATTGTTTAATGGACTGGCTAGTTGGAGATCTGATCTGTAAGCACCAAATCCCTATTGCCCATCTGCTGGCATACATATTGTTTATTCTTATTCCAGGCTGAAACCTACAGAAGCATGTCCCTGGAGCTGGTGGGAGAATTTTTCCCTCTCATGATCATATAAGAAGTCTGATGATGTACAGAGCCAATAAGCTCAGGTTTTTGTGAATGACTTCTTAACTCATTCCCTTCGATACAGCTCTTTAGAGTGTGTGTCTTTAACTCCCAGTGGGCATGGCTTAAGCCTTTAAAAAATGGAGTTCTCACCTTAAAGTTCTAGAAAATATTCATTGAGAGAGGTCAAATATCAATGCAGTTGTGTTTGCTATCACATATGCTTCAAGACAAAATATCCCGGTGCCTTGTATGTAACATGGTTTTGGAATTATTAATGCAAATATGAACAATCAATATTTAACACCTAGAGGAGCAGTAGGAGTTAACTGCAGAAGACTCCTGGAGGAGCACTCGGCTGTAAAGAAGAAGATGGCCTATGATACTATTAGTGTGTGTTAAATCCCCCAGCTCATCTTCTGAATCCTTTGGGCATAGTCAATAACCAAGAGGGAAGGCACATTCTCACAGACTGAGGAGGACTCTAAACTGTCTTGCAGTCTTGACTTTGCTGTGGTGGCCAAGGTTTCAAGGAAGATGATCCTATTAGCCCAACCACAAACAAGTCATAAATATGGTCTGCCAGTGCCCCTTGGGGAAGCTCTTTAACTTTACCCAACTTTAGAGACACAAAGGACCACTGGGCTTTGGATGTTGTTACAACTGGTTGTATTTTAAAATGCTTAGGTTCTCTGTTAGGAAGAACTATGCTTGTAGACCAGATTACCTTCATAGTGCTTTCATGACTTGCCCAGACTTTTGCTTTGAAATGGACTGTGAAGTCTGTCCTCCATTTAGAGCAAAGATTTGATTCTCAACTCTTTCTGATTCCGAAAGGGATGAATTGTTTCCTTTATAGAGTTTTTTCTGAGTTTATAAAGTGCATATGGTTCTAGATAGTGACTCTCCAGCAGTGGTACCGAATATGCCTCTTCTTCCACAGGGCATCTGGATGGTATCATCGGACATGGTGGAAGCCTTTAGGGCACTTGTTGCCTGGAGTTCACACAGAAGATTCCTTTAACATCATCTAGGTGGGCATCACTATGAGAACAGGTTCCCTGCTCTTTGTCAAGACTTGATCCGGTGAAGTGAGAATCACCAAACTACTTTCTGCAATTCCCTTGTTTTTTTTCAAAGCTGTTATGAGACACCTGAGTGAGATTACAGTACATAAGTGGTAAGGAAGTTTCTCCTTAACCCCAAGGTTGTAAGATCTTGAGGGGAGTATATTTGGAGATGCAGGAGTGTGAGGACACAGTCTCCATATGAGAGAGTAGAGGGCTTCCTTCTATATACAAACTCTATTTTTCTGTTTTTGTTATGGTCAGTAATGTGCAATATCAATGTTTTCTAGTCTAAAGAATTGACATATAGTCATATATCCTTATGATAACAAAGTGCCTTTATTTGGGTTTTCTTCAGCATGCCAGGATGTTTGCCTGTATGTCTTACAAAAGAATCTCTACTTATTTCCTTGCCTAGATAACTGGTAACTGATGGCTTCCTTGATGAACTTTGTGATAATATCACTGTAGTTGGCTGTTACAATACTGTGGCCCCAGGTTGACCATAAACTGAGCAAAGTCCTGTCTGATCCCATATCAGAAGATTGAATTTTTCACCTTGGATAAGGACTGAGGGTAAGGTTGTAACTCAGATGCATCCTGTTGGCATTATGGTCACCATGCTTTTCATTGTGGCAGTTGCACACCAGGGGGTAGAGGTGTGCATCTATCTGTATGGCTGTAGATATGCATACACACTCACACTCACACACACACACACACACACACACACACACACACACACACACACACACACACATATGTATATATATATAGAGAGAGAGAGACCATGTTCACCATGTAGAAGAAAATAGCAGTAAGACTGTATAGGGGCAACTGAGAAAAGATGAAACCTCTGTTTCAAATTATGAATGAATCATTGTACATTTAACATTTTTATTTATTTCCTTTTTACTTCAGAATTTCATTGCCCCCATTCCTTTATGTGGTATATTCCAAAATTGGTATCAGATGGTGACAGTTTATTCACTGGGTAATACCCCTAATTATGTGTAATGTATAACAGACATTTCACGAGTCATTTCATTAAATGTCAAAGTCACCATTACAGGTTTTATTTGCCTTACATTGAAGAGTGCGACAGAACATGTATGAGTTAGTGAGGAAAGTAATACAGTGAGTGTTTAATATTGTAGCTACAGCTCCATTTATGTGTGTGTCATGTGTTGATAAGGTTGGCAGATGTATTTTTAATTGTGAACCTTGCCTTTGTGGGCACCGCATTCAAATGTCAGCCTCATCATTAAAAGACATATCTTCACTGTATGTCTTCTTCAGGTTAGGGACAATGACCATAAAGTCAATGTTTTGGTTTACTCACCTTCTATATTCCCATGATATTGTCATTATTTTTTGTGAAAAATAATACAGGTTCTGATGCTGGAGACGGTAGCATAGTTAGGGTGGGGCAAGGTGGGCAACTGCCATGGATGCAAAATGTTGGGAGGGTCCGATCAGCTGATCCTGCTCTGGTTAATGCACTACCAGCTTTACAAAAAATGGTATTGCATTTGCTGTCAGACCTTAGCACTGTAATGTAGTCTAAACTGTAACAAATGCTTTCTACATTGTAGCAAGTAGTTTGGTACAAATTAATTTTTTTAACTAAAACCTAAGTGCTGTTGCTTTCTATGCAGACATGGTATAAACTGTAGCAACCATTTGTGACAGTTGTAGCAAATAGTTTGCTACAGTTTAAAAGAAGTTTCTTTTTTAATAAAATATGTTGAAGAAGGGTTGGGGGCAGGTAACAGTAATGGGACATGAATGGCTGTTGCAAGAGAGGAGGATGTGTCATAAATCTGGCCACCTGAAGCGCTGGTGGGGGGTGTATATCTAACTGTAACAAGCTGATCACTTACAATGTAGGGTTATCTAACAGTGTAGTACCTCGCGGGCGGTACTGCGCAGGTTAGGGTGTGTCCATACTGATTAGCAGTTCAGCGCACATTTGAGTGACACTGAGTGTTCCCGTTATGCCTGAATAAGTAACCTGCCAAATGTTACACTCTGTGAATAACAATAACCGCTAATCATATGGTCTGTTTCTTGTATATTTCCTGTTATTATAGCAACTTTCTAAATTTTTATGAGTAAGAGTTTGTCGCCATTATTTTAAGTTTTGTCCAAGACTACATATTTCTTGTACTAAGAGCTCGAGAGGTATGCTTTGCATCCTTCATCGTGGTGACAAACAAGAGAGAAAGCCACACACACCAAATTGCACTTTATTACCTTGACATACACGAGTTAGTACATGGTATCTCTTGATTCCACTTACAGATAAAACTTCACTTTTTTATGCCAACACAAATATATTGTCAAGTTTTTTTAAACATCTGCATTAATCAATATTCTTTATTGTGTGTAAAACTATATTCAATTCTAGCTATGCGATCACCCAGGACAGGCTAAGATTTACTTATTTATTTGCTACTCTTATAGTACAGTCCTTATATGGACGTCTGCAGTCCGAGAAAATATTTAAAAGTGCAAATACTCTACATTTACAGAAGTAATGCTTTTTGGTCTTCCCAATGTTAAAGTAACTTACTATGGCATTACTGTAGCACATTCCACATTACAAACAATTTCATTTTTTGCAAAAGGCATGAGAATGCTTTTTATTGGCATCAGAATGTATAAAACACAAAAAGTAGTAAAAAGCCTTTGATTGCGATCGGTCATTTTCACATAACACTTGAATAACCATGTAAAACCTGAATAACCGATAATAACCGATCGCAATCAAAGGGTTTTATATATTCCGATGCCAATAAAATGCTTTTTACTGCTTTGTTTTATTAATTTATTAGTATTAATGTAGCTTGGTAAACTGTGGGTGTTTAGGGGCAAGGTTTGCTACTGCGCATCCTGCGAGGTACTACACTGTTAGATAACCCAATGTAGAGATCGGCGTAATGCAGACAAGTGCTTTTCTCTTTTTTTTTTTGTTCTTCACTTGAAGGGCTGAAGGTGCTGGGGTTGAACCAGGTAACTCTCCCAGCTGGAGACACGAGTTTACTGTATAAATGCTGTGCTGTTCATTTCTGTCTGCATTTCTCCTCACCTTCTGAGAAAATCTTGGTTCCTTACATACAGCAGTTACAGAAACGGTGTGTGGTGCCTGTGCCTCCCTTCATGTACTTCAGTGTCATCTTATTTTTTTCCGTAAATTGAAGCACTATGTTTCTTTTTTTTATCTTTCTCTTAATGGCATGTCTTTCCCCAACAGATTTTTAAGTAGCTGTATTTGCAGAAGGCAAATATCACCTAAGTATTACTATGATCAAATAGTTGGTTTACTTGAGACCAATTATAAAACTGAATCTTTTAAAGTAAAATGTTAACAAAAAGGTTAAGAATATAAATAAACCTTTATTCAGTTTATAAATGTTTTCATACCTTCAAGGATACTTCTTCAGACTGAAGAGACACAATCTTTCACATATTTAGTTAGTTCATATTCATATCATATGACAAATTACATGATCATTGTCTCAATTTCTTCTCTCAAAATACACTTTGAGGTTTTCTTAGTCATCAAGCCCAGGATAATATCATGCATCTAACCTTAGTTGCCAGGAATATTCCCTCTAATCTTGGTCCTCTTCAGCATCAAATCTAGAACTGTTATTTTTTCACTTCAGTTATAGAAACCAAAAAATAATCAAAACTGAGCTGCTCCATTCACAAGCATTTTGGAAAGTGCATTGCAAAAGCCGTGTTTCCATTGTAAGCACCTGGAATCTTAATCTTCTAACATCTGTGAGTTAATCAGTCAAAATATTTATATATTATCCTTTGTTTTGTTATCACCCAGGCCAAAAAATAATCCAGTCTAGTCTGAAAATATATTTTAAACTTGGGACACTTTTCCTGATATGAGTAGGTGCTTCGCCCATCTTATTTATAATTTCTGGAAAGGGAGTAAGAATTTTCCAAACACATTTTGTCAACTTTTTAATGCTTGTCTCATCCAATGAAAGTTTTAGGAGCATTATTATCCTGTAGTTTCTGACTGCGGTGGTGGTGCTGCGGTAGCGTTGTCGCCTCACAGTAAGACATTGTCCTGTTGGATTCTCAGCTAGAGCGTCTTCTGTGTGGAGACATGCGTGAATGGGCGTACCTTCATTGAAGGTTGTGCGTCAGAGCCGGCAACTCGGCACGTAAAAATCTACTGCCAATCATTAGTGGACCGGAGTTCCTCCTTCCATTATTTAAGTAAATTAATAAAAGATTTTTAACATATGCAGATTTTCTTTCCAAAGGAAAACAAATCATTAGCAATGGTTTGTAAAGTCTAATGCAGGTAATTTTTTTAAATTAACCTTCCCAACAGAAAAAAAAAACAAAAAAACAAAAAAAAAAATTTGCCAAGTGTTAGCCATCACACCCACTCCATTGCTACTCCATTTGTTTGCTTATAAAAATGTAAATGAAATTCCGTAAAATTAAAAGGCAAAATTACAAATGGAATTTCATTTCCATAAATAATCTGCAATGGTTGTAGGCAAAATATTTTGTGAACAGTAACTATGCACAGTTTGCAACCCAGTCTCATTTAAGATAACTATGTATAATGATTTAATATCTTTAGTCACACGCAAATGTGTTTCAGATACTTTGAGATATGCACTGTTCTGAAGTCAGAAAAATCTTTAGTAAAAGCAGTACTTTGTACCTTGTATAAAAATTTACCCACAAAAATAGCCATGACTTCAATCTTCTTACTCCCACTTCCAGCCACAGCCCATCTTAAGAGCTGTTTTACCTAGCCTTTATGCGTCTGAAGATATGACTTAGCCTTAGAGTTTTCACACTAAAGTAATTTGCTATGTCTGATAAAACCCTCTGTCAGGCCTTCTTCAGTAAAAGAATCAGGAAGTCTATATGCTGTAATTACCTACACCCAGTTAACCTTTACATCATTAGACATCTCATACATTGAATGACTGTAGTGGTGGGGGTTCAGTGGAAGATGACTGAGACAGCCACAAACTACAGTGAATAGATAACAGAGACGTAATGCACTCAGTATACATCATCTACAAGGGAGGAAATAAAAAAGGACGTAGTATGGGCCCAAGGAATCCTAAAATGTAGGGTTTGAAGAGTGGATCCATAGATGAAAGCTAGAACATCTGTGAGAGGCATGAGTGCAAGATTGTGAGGATCTTTTAGTCAGAAATGATAGAATCATGGGTAGTGTATGAACTTTCTCCCTTTGTACATATTTCTGAACAGATGCTCAGGAGAGGACAGGTAAGTATGTGACAAGGGGAGGGAGGTAGGGTGGAGCAGTTGTTAGAAGATTAGCTGCCATTTAGAATTAATTTGTCTACAGCCTTTTTCTGTCAGCAAAGTGAAGTGCTGTTTGTTTTTATTACATTGTATCTTTAATGTTTATCCCTGTATGCAGTATGGATTTACACACTCCTGCCCTTTTCTTGTTTCATCCTTTCATCCTGCATTGCCTTGTATCCTCTTTTGAAATGCAGCACCTTTTTTTTGCCCTGTAGAATGATGCTAGCTGGAAAAGAATGGGGGCATATAGAGAGAAAACCATTCTTTATATACTGATATAAGGCCAACAGACATCACTGTAAAGCTTCATTTCATGGCTGATCCCTAGTTATGTGCCTACTAGGCTTATCTGTGATTGATCTGGATCAGTTATCATAGACATTAGATGTTACTATCTGCTGTGGGACTGTTACAGTGAGTACCTCACATCATTGTAAAATGTATATTTTTTTTCAGTATTGAAATTCTAATCTATCCATCTTGCAGCCAGAAACCTTTAGCTAGTAATTGTCACCGTTTTGATGGCAGACTGTTAATACTGACATTTCCGGGTATATTATTTATGTAGCAAATATCTGACTCTTGACATAATGTTTTTTGAATGTTAAAAGGTGACTTCCTCAAATCTTGGGGTTCACTAGCTGCAGCATTTAACCTTCATAAATGTTATTGCAATTAAAAAAATTACGATAGAATACATAAGCAATATCATCTATTGTATTGCTAGTAATTAGATAGGACGGGGTGGAGTTTGCAGAACTCAGCTGCCTCACTTAAGAAGCAGTTCACACTTAGGATATTAAGTCTGGAGGGCATGCAAGGAGTCTCTTGTGGCATGGAAGAGTGGGGAGGAGCCCCCACAAAAAAATATATATAATTCTAGAATTTGTTTCAGTTTCATCAGGTTCTGTTTTGGGTTTTTGTATGTGCTATAATGCCACTCAGAGAATTTGTCATTGTTAAATGGTACTGTAATCATCCAAGTAAATCTTGAAATCATTACTAGAAAATGTACAGGTAAGTATCCAAGACACAACATTAACTGAAATGCTCCATTAAGATGGCATTTGCTTTTGCTTTACAGTAAATGTGTATATTTCATTTAATAGACAATCTTGCTTTTAATAGCTGTCTCTTACTACTTTTATATTGTAGTAAGGTAAATCATATGCAGATAAGCCTGTATGATTTTGTTAATTAGTAAAATGTTTTAAAAATATTGAA
>NC_056739.1:1024116879-1024224379 GCF_019279795.1 Protopterus annectens | reverse complement strand
CTGCAGTATAGCCTTCAAGTTAAAGCTGGAAAAGTCTCACCTGGTCCTTTCACATAGATTAATCTTCCCTGCATGCTTTCCAGACACTGCCCTGATGGCAGTGCACCTTGCCCAAGAAAAAAATTCCTTCTACCATCAGCAGGTTCCAGAGTTTTGATCATCAGATCACTTCCACAGCAAGAAGTTTCCTCAGAAACCTAGGCTACATGGCATCAAGCCAATCCTCATGGTTCCCTTAGCCAGACTTTATATGAGAAGTTGATAGTGATTCCTCATATCTGTCTGGATTCAGCACTAATGTCTTTTTTTCTCTCCCCATTTTGACTCAGTCAGTCACAACAGACACCTTGGACTTTGCCTGGGGCAGTTCCCCTAGGTATTAAAGTTCAAGGCATGTGTGACTCCCACTTAAGGGAAAAACATACAGATCTCAGTAGAGACAATGGCACTGATAAAGGCAGTCAAAGCACTGAATCAGCTGTGGACACTGGATCCATTATTACTAACAACAGACAATATCACAGTAACGGGGTACATAAACAAAGGGGAACAAGGTTCTACCGCTTGTGCAGAACAGCCATATTTGCCTGGAAGACAGCAACATAATATAACGTCTCTCTTCAGACAACCTACGTTCCATCAGAGTAGAACACAATTGTAGACTTCCTGAGTAGATCCAGAACAGACCGCCAAGAATGGGAATTGCACCTAG
This sequence comes from Protopterus annectens, assembly GCF_019279795.1. NCBI lineage: Eukaryota > Metazoa > Chordata > Ceratodontiformes > Protopteridae > Protopterus > Protopterus annectens. The sequence continues at coordinate 1,024,223,667 of NC_056739.1, read as the reverse complement.
AGGTATTCCAGGAGACCATCCACTTGTGGAGAACTCCATAAGTAAATCTGTTTACCTCCATTCACAACAAACAGTTACAATAGTTCCACACAAGGATTCCTTGTAAGCAGGCCTGGAAAGTAGATGCCTTTTCTTTTGCATGAATGGGAGTATTCCTTTATGCTTTCCTCCTTTCTCTTGAAATCCAGAGTCTTACTAAAGAAAAAGAAGGACTCTTCTGGTAACTCCTCTTTTGGCCAAGACAACATTGGATGTTCATCGTGTTTCACTGTTGCAGTCTTTACACTTGGGTTATCCTGCTGGCAGGCTACCCGCAGTCGGCCCGAGTTCCAAAGTCTAGGTCCGGCATCGGTTGCTTTTGCCTCTTCCCTGACGTCAGTGCGCCAGGGGTATAAAAGATGCAACCGTCACCATTTTCTTCAGTCTTTCTTACCGGTCGGCCAACTACTGAGATTTTCGAAATAGAATTTCAGAACCGAAGTCTTCAATAAAGCTAAGTACCCTGTTGGGGAAACTTTTTCTTGCTCCAGACCAATGTCAGTAAAATTTAACAATTGTATTTCTTGTGGGAAGCAAATACCTCTTAAGGACTTTCACTCTTACTGTATTCCTTGCCTAGGCCCTGACCATGACGTTACTAGTTGTCGGTTTTGTGCTAGATTCAACAAACGCACTATTAAGCGTCGGTTTGATTTTGCTTTACATTACTTTGGCCGAAGGTTTAACTACATAATGCCGTCAGAACAACCGATGACCGGAATTCATAAAACATGTAAAGACAAGGAAAAGGACAGGCATCCGAGGTCCAAAACTGATGACGAAGCCTCTTCTAGACCAATCGCCGGTTTGCCGGTTCTCAGTGAGGCGCTTTTGCAGCCCCTGACACCCGCTACCTCAGAGCCACAGGCCGTATCCGACTCCCACTTGGAGACAATTAGGCCTCTGGATACTCAAGGTATTGGGCATGCGGAAACTATTCCCTTAGATGGGTACGGAGCCGCTGAGCAGGCATCGGCATCTGAGGGTGTTTTCAGATCTTCACAGCTTACTATTAAGTCCACTGCAGCAGCCAAGGCAAAGTCAAAATCACCATTAAAGACAAGGAAACAAGTACAGCATTCTCCTGGACAGTCATCCATGCCAAAGAAACAGATGCTTAAAATGGCCGAAGATTTACTTTGATCGGGGTTCCCATCCCCTCCTGATAAAAGGCCTAGGCAAGACACTGACTATGATTCCTCTGACCAGGTTTCTATTTCCTCTGATTCCTCTTTAGATCAGGGCTATTCTCTCCCTCCCTATGAGGACTCTGATGCTGAAGAATCTATACCTTTAGCCTCTCTACCTGAGGATTATTCTTTTGGGGAAACCCTGCACACCATGAATGAGCATTTCCACTGGGAGAGCCAGGATTATTCAGAATCCAAGAAAAGGCTCAGGGACTTTCTTTTATTGCCTCAGCACAGGCCCCTGGCTATCCCCCCTGTGCTTGATATTGTTGATGATGTTTTCTCTGAATCCAGTCTGTCTCCTGATTCTTTACCCCCTGCACCAGTCAAGCCAAACAGGTACTACAGGGTCCCTGACTCTCATAAATTTCTTTATAAAAACCTTGCTGCTGACCCAGAAACAATTTCTCAGGGTCCCAGAGGGGTTAAGGCTTCCACTGCAAAAAACCCTGTCCTCTCTGATAGGGATTCTAGAGCTCTGGTTAGATGGGGGAAAAAGTTTACACTTCTGCTACTTTAGCTGTAAGGGCTTTAAACTGCCAGTTTCACATGCTTAAATATCAACAGTACCTCATGTCTTTGTTAAAACAGAAAATGCTTACAAACTCAGAAAGTCCTGACAATAAGGAAATGCAGGATTTATTGCATGCAGCTGAACAAGTGGGAAAGCATACTCTGTAGTGTAGTTTTGATTCATTAGAGGTTTCTTGTAGAGCCACAGTTACAGGCTCTGTCATTCGAAGGCATGCTTGGTTGAAAGAACAAAGTTTACCTGAACATGTTAAAGTAAAATTATTGGATGCTCCACTGCAGCATGATACTTTGTTTGGTGTTAAGGCAGAAGAGGTGTTAAAGAAAATGGACGATTAAGCAAAATCAATGCAGACAGTAAAGGATTTCTTACAGGTTCAACTATGTAGGTTTAGCAGAAACTGGCCTTCAAAAAATTTGTCCTTTCCGGTGTCAGACAGGCCACAAAGAGGCAGATACAGATGCCCAAGAGGCAGATCTCAGCCCCAAGGCTCCTACAGACCTAAACAGTGGGGTGCTTCAGCCCCCAAAGGAGGAGAAGACAAATCACAACCTTATAGGAAACAGTCCCAATGACTTCCCTCTACAAATGCCAAGCACTTGCCTTTTGGCAGCACCCCTAGGGGGAAAGCTAGCACTTTTCTCACAAAATTGTCACATAATCACCCACGACAAATGGGTACTGAATATTGTTTCTCAGGGTTACAGGTTCCACTTTCACACCCTTCCAAAATCAAAAGGTATGCCGGAACTGCCACAAAACCAATGGGCAGAGGCACAAAAGCAAATTGCTGCTCTCATGGACATGGGAGGTATTCAGAGAGTACCACAGCAAGAACAGGGACAAGGATTTTACTCAAGACTTTTCCTGGTACCCAGAAAGGACAAAGCCTGGAGACCAATACTGGACTTGTCAATCCTAAATACTTTCCTGGATGTTCCAAAATTCAAAATGTTAACACTGCAGCAACTTCTACCCATGCTGGGCAAGAAGACTTGGCTAGTTACTTTGGACCTCAAGGCATACTTGCATGTCCCAGTCAGACAATCTTGCAGAAGATACCTCAGATTCATAGCTGGCTCAATGCATTACCAATTCTCTGCACTGCCCTTTGGCTTATCTACTGCGCCCAGGGTCTTCACCAAATGCCTGGCACCAATAATTGCATTTTGCAGACAAAGAGGAATTCAAATATATCCCTACTTGGACGACTGCCTTATTCAAGCAGAGAGCAAGGACATTCTACTAAAACTGGCGTTTGTAAAAAGATTACTAATTTGCCTAGGGTACACAGTAAACGAAAAGAAATCAAACCTAGTGCCCTCTCTAGAGATAATATTCCTGGGTGCAAGCTTAAATGCAACTGCCCAGATGGCTTATCTCATGCCAGACAAGCAAAGGCAACTGACTCATTACTTTCAAATGATGGCAACAAAGACCCAGCTCCCTGCAAGAAAAATTCTGCAGGGCCTGGGCTTCATGGCTTCCTGCATTCTACTAATTCCATAGGCAAGACTGCATATGAGGAAACTACAATGGTATCTAAAAAGTGTTTGAACTCAACATTGCCACAGCCTGGAAACAATAATAACTCTAATTCCCTGCCTACAACAGGAGTTTTGATGGTGGTCCCGGGCCTGTCACCACAACAAGGGACAGCCTTTCACCTTACCCATAGCCAGGCAGACAATGACAACGGATGCATCGGATTATGCCTGGGGGGCACACATGGCAGGAAAATGTATTCAGGGCACGTGGCCCAAGGAACATATGCATCTTCACATCAATCAAAAAGAGATGCTAGCTGTACAGAATGCCCTGACAGCCTTCAAGGATCTACTACATCCAGGACAACTATTACTAAAGACGAACAACACCACAGTTATGTGGTACATAAACAAGCAAGGGGGCACACATTCCTACCCCCTCTGCAGGCAAGCCATGACTTTGTGGAACACAGCACTGACTTATCAAGTACATCTGCAGGCACAATTCCTGCCAGGAACGAAAAATACACTGGCAGCAGAAATCTCATGGATCCTCATGAATGGAAACTAAATCCACAGGTCTTCAGCATGATAATAAGGAAATGGGGATGCCCAGACATAGATCTTTTTGCCTCCCCTCACAACTGCCAACTACAGAAATTCTGCACAAGAACTTATCACCCACAAGCATGGAAAGTGGATGCTCTTTCATTCAGCTGGAAAACCCTGGCAGTTTATGCCTTCCCTCCACTTCCTCTTCTTCCCAAGGTGCTCCTAAAAGTCAGACAAGAGAAGCCAAAAATGATCCTGATTGCCCCAGACTGGCCACGCCAGCACTGGTACCCAATCCTAAAGAGCTTGTCTCAAGGCCCAGCCTGGCCTTTACCTCAAATTCCACATCTTCTGACTCAACAAAACAATCAGATTCTACACAGTCAACTCAGAACCTTAAATCTGGCTGCATGACAGATAATATAGCCACTCAGACCACACCTCTCTCTAAAGCTGTTATGGATGTCATTTTATAAGCCAGGAAGCCCAGCACTAGGAAATCTTATGCAGAAAAATGGAAGAGATTCTGTGCTTGGAACCAGGCACAAGGACTCAAACCACATGTTCCAAATATACCTCAGATTTTACAATACCTATCTGAGATGCTGGATAAAGGCCTATCCTTCTCATCTATTAAGATCCATGCCTCTGCCATTTCAGCTCATTACAATACGGAACTTCCAATTTTTTCACATCCACTACTAAGGCAGTACCTCAGAGGGGCAAAAAACAAAAGACCCCAAAGGAGAGCACCAATACCTCCTTGGGACCTCAATTTTGTTTTAGAAAAGCTCACACTGCCTCCTTTTGGGCCAGCCAACACAGCTGATATAAAATTCTTATCATGGAAAAATGCTCTACTCCTAGTAATAACTTCAGCAAGAAGAGTCTCAGAGTTATAGGCATTAATGGCAGTGGAACCTTTCATCATTTTTCATCAGGACAGGGTCTCTGTAAGGACAAACCCAACATTTATGCCAAAGGTGGTTTCCAGTGTGGCTCTTAACCTAACCATTAATTTGCCAACTTTCTATCCAAATCCCCAGAATAAAGGGAAGAAACTTTTGCACGCTTTGGACATACACAGACAGCTACGATTCTACTTGGACAAAACAAAAGCTTTCAGAAAAACTGAGCAACTATTTGTAGCTTATGCTGCAGGATCACAAGGAAAGCCTATCTCAGAGCAGACAATTTCAAAATGGATAGGACACTGCATTCACTTCTGCTATGCACAACATGGCAAACCAGTGCCTAAGGGCATTAGGCCACATTCTACCAGAGCAGCAGCCTTTCTCAGAGGAGTACCAACCAAAGACATTTTAGAAGCTGCAACCTGGAGTTCAGTGCACACTTTCACCAAGAACTACCACTTGCCTCTCTACTCTAAGTCCAGAGCAGGCTTTGCCACTGCAGTTCTGCAGGGCCTGGTAGCCTCTCCTAATCCTGTTTAGGCCCAGCCACCCAACCTCAGCTTTGGGATTCTACCCAAGTGTAATGACTGCAACAGTGAAACACGATGAACATAGTACAGTTGTGTATCTACCATAAATGTAGATGTTCGAGTGTATTCACTGTTGCAGTCCAGGTTACCCACCCACCATCCCCCTTTTCATTGCTGGAACTTTTCTGTACTTCTCAACTCTATACAACCTATGTGGTGTATTTGCTTGTACATGAAGGAAATGTTTATTTTAGTACATGCATGTTTTTTGGCATAATTTTTTCCAGCCTTCCTATTTGGGGCACCTGATATCTGGGGCAAGAAAAACTGAAGAAAATGGCGTCGGTTGCATCTTTTATACCCCTGGCGCACTGACGTCAGGGAAGAGGCAACAGCATCTGACGCCAGACATAGACTTTGGAACACGGGCCGACTGCGGGTAGCCTGCCAGCAGGATAACCCAAGTGTAATGACTGCAACAGTGAATATACTCAAACATCTACATTTATGGTAGGTACACAACTGTACTTTCTCCCTTCTCATGTAAATGGCCAAGGGCAATTACCAAAAACTTTCTTACAAGGTAGACCTCTTCACATAGGTTAAGGGATTTCTCATCCATCCCAACATTATGAACATATACCTGATTGTATGGGTGACAGGCTTTTGATCCCATTTAGGAACCTGTTTTCAGGGGACATGCAGCGGTTGTTAAAGAAGGCTAGAGAAACTGCTACTAGGCAGTCATATCTTACCAAACAGAAGAGACTGGTTGTTGTAATAAAAACAGGGAAGAGTGGTTCTCAAGTACCTGTGTGAATTGCTGAAATCAGACCAGTCTTACACTTCTATTACAGTGCATCTCTTGGCCATTATATCCCCCTTTCTTCCATGTCCCAAGTCAAACAATTCTTGAAAGAAGTTCTGCATATTAGACGGCCTATGCAACACATGGATCTATCCTGGGATCTTAATTTTGTATTAAAAAAACTCACCATTTCTCTATTTGAACCTGTAGCTATTCTTCTCTGAAGTTTATTACTTTGACGACAGTTGTACTTGTTCTGACTTTGACTAGACAAGTATCTGAATTGTAAACCCTTATTTCTTCCCAGTCATTTTTAATTATTCATAAAGGCAGGGTGACTCTTAAATCCAACCCTACATTCATGCCTGAAGTAATTTCTGAATTACCTCCTGAAATACTTTTGAAAACCCTAGGATTAGTGTTGCTCCATACTTCATTCTGAAGGCTTCCCATGTAAAATTATGCAAGACTAGGATCCGTTCATTGTACCTGAAAGATTTATGAAATAAGCACAACCAGTCCTTAGAGCATTATTCTCCTTATCCGCTCTGTGATGAATAACTCATTACATGGGCAACACAAGTGATGAGCAACATGGGGTCCCTTTTGCCTCAGAGCATGTATGGGGATCTTACATTCTTCAGCTAAAAGTGCAGTGTAAATACTCCAGTGATCATAGAAATGGACATGTAAATATGAATGAAACAAGGGATCTGAAGTAGGAGATTCATTTGTCAGCAACCTGTGGGTATGGATCTGATATCGGATCCGAACCGGCATGGTTTATCCAGCAATGGATCTGAGCTCCTAGCTCCTCCCCTCACCCATAATGCCCTGCTCTCCCTACATGACCCCAGATCTAGTTTGCCGCGCATGGTGACAGCTGGATTTTCTTGAGCTCCTGAGCTAAGTGATATTTTTCTGGTTTAAAATTAGATTTTGATAGTTTAAATTTTAAAACTGTGTGAAAGTTTTAGGTTCCCTATCGAATTTATCTTTTTTGAGTTTAACTTACTTACCTTTTGTTACCCTCCCCTCGCTGGTGCATAGTAGTGTGTGTGAGTTGTCTTTGGGGCCTTGTGTGAGTGTGTAATTTTCAGTACTTTACTTTACTTTTTTGTTGATAAAAAAAAAAAAAAAAAAAAGTATGTCTGTCTCAGCCCCGCTGGCTAAGCGGGCTTCTCCTCCGGCCTCTTTGGCTGCTGGATCTCCTCCTTCTCGGCTCCGGTCTCCTTGTTTTTCACCGGGTCCTGAGGATGAGGAGACCCGACCTCCGTCGAGGCTATTGAGGCGGCATTCAAGGCCTACCTCGGTAGCCTCGTCGAGGTCTACCTACAGCTTCTCCGATGCTGATCTGGACCGGATGATGTGAAGGTTCATCCAGGCCCAGATGCAGATGGGAGTGCTCCTGCCTCCCCCCCTCTGGGGGGGAGCTCGACCCCATTTTTCAAGCCCATAGCTCCTTCTCCGACCCGCTACCCGGGTTCGGAGCGCTCGGAGCCGGGCAGCCTCGGAGCCGGGGGTGGGTCGGCGCCGACAGTACTGGGTACTTCGGATCCGACCCTGCCCTCGAGTTTGTCAGATCTGACCTCTCAGAGCCTTGGCCCGAGCTTCAGATCCGAGGGACTCAGTGTGCCTTTGGCGCCGTCCCTGTCAGAGTGCACTGTTCCCTCGGATCCGAGGGGTTCGGCGCCGGCTCCGATCCATTCATCGGATCTGAGGGGGAGCCGACTTTCGGATCCTATTGTCGAGGCTGGCTCCCCCTCGGCTTTTGATGTAGTGGAGAGGGCTCTGTTGAGGGCATCCGGACCGCCGGCCCTTGCTTTGGCTCCGTCCCGCACTCCATCTGCTCTGGGCCAGGCTTCCATCACCCGGCCACTGGGACAGCCCGCTTCATTGCCCCAAGCAGTTCCCTTGGATCTGGACATTGCTGGCGAGGGCTCCTCGGACAGCCCCCCCGAGGAAGCACCTCGCAAGCATACGTGTAAGAGGAGGCACATAGACTCCCCCGAGTCTTTAACTGAAGACACTGACTTGGAGGAAGGGGAAGGCTCCCCAAGATCACCCCCTGAGGATGTCTCCTTTGGAGACATCATGGAAATGTTGCGGATAAGAGGTGGGTGGTCTGCCCCAAAGTCTTCCTCGGATGAGTCCGTGTTCTTGGAGGCATTTGAAGCGGGCCCGTCTACCTCTTGGGTGTCCCCTCCTGCCGACCCCCTGGTGGACCTTATTACCACCAGGGCGTGGAAGGAACCGGACACCGTGGAGCCAATCCCCAAGAGGCCTTAGCCCCCCTGCTGACCGTGCCCACTGGAGCAAGGGACCCCTGGTAGATGCCATGTTGTCGGCAGCAGCCACTAAGAGGGAACTCGCTCAGGAGAGCCCCTCAGTCCATCCCCCGAGCAAGGAGTCTCGGATGATGGATCGTTTGTGGAAGCGAATGTTTAGTTCAGCGACCTTCTCAGTGAGGGCGCTCAACTATTTGGCACATGTCATTAGGATGCAGCGCGATCTTATCAAGGAATAAGCTGCATCCCCCCCAGAGTCCATGTCGGAGGAGGACAAACTTTTGCACTCAACCCGTATGGCCACTCTTCGTTCCGTGACCAGCACCTCTATGCGGTTACTTTCCCATGCTACCGAGGGAGCCGCTAAACCTGCAGGAGTGGGCCTAGTCACAAGACGCCAGGCCTGGCTCCGCCACTGAGATTTCACAGAGCCCTTCAAGGCGTCATTCGCGAACGTCCCCTTTGACGGTTCTGCCCTTTTTGGCAAAACAGTTCGGGACACCTTGGTTCAGAGCGAGAAGGACGGGAAAATGCTGTCTGCCATCAGAGTCCGCTTCTCTGTGCCCCAGAAGTCCTACTCTAGTAACCAAAAGGGCCAGAAGAAGATGTGGTTCCGGAAGTCGCAGCAATCCCAACCCGCTCCAGACAGCCAGTCCTTCCGCGGCAGAGGAGGACAGGGAGGACACCGCCCTAGGGGCAGAGGGGCTCCCAGGAACTTTGGGTCCAGAGAACCTTTCTCTGAATGGCCCACGCAGCAAACCTGAGGGGTTGCCCGACTGCTCCACTCTGGAGGCAGTCGGGGGACGTTTTTCGGAGCACCTAGCGGCATGGGAGTCCATTACATCAGACCGCTGGGTACTCCAGATCATATCCAGAGGTTACAAAATCCCCTTTCTTCATGTCCCAAGATTCAAAATCCTCCCCGATGTTCCACCCGATCAAAGGGAGGCCGCTTCAGCAGAAATTGGCCATCTGCTGAGAAAAAGAGCCATCCAGCCCGTCCCCCCAGACCAGATCAGATCAGGGTTCTACTCCAGGTTCTTTTTAGTGCCAAAAAAGACGGGGGACCCAAGACCCATTTTGGACCTGTCCCTATTGAACCTGGCAGTTCCCAAGGATAAGTTCCGGATGGTCACTCTACAATCCATCCTCCCCCTTCTAGGGGAGAATCACTGGATGTGCTCTATAGACCTCAAGGATGCGTACTACCACATTCTAATGGACAGACGATCCAGGAGGTTTCTTCGCTTCCGGCTGGGAGCCAGTCACTACCAGTTCAGGGTCCTTCCCTTTGGTCTCACCACAGCCCCCAGGGTGTTCACCAAAGTATTAGCAGTGGTTGCGGCCCACCTGAGGCTTCAGGGGGTGCAGGTCTTTCCGTACCTGGACGACTGGCTTCTCACCGCCCCAACAAGGCATCTACTATCCTTGGCAAGAGACTCTTTTCTTCGTCTAGCTCCCCGGCTAGGCATCACGGTAAACATAGAAAAGTCCAACCTGGTCCCTACTCAGATAATAGAATTTATAGGGGCCAGGTTAGACACGAGAAATTTAAGAGCCTTTCTCACAACCGACAGAGTTCGGAATCTGCGACTCCAGATGTGGGCCATCCTTCACTCCAGCTCAGCTCCTGCGGAATTGGTCCTGAGGGCACTAGGGTCTATGGCAGCAGCGATTACTCTTCTTCCGCTCGCCCGCTTGAACATGCGGGTGCTTCAGTGGACACTTCAGGTGCAATGGTCATTTCTCTCTCTCCCCCTACATCACCCCATTGCAATCAGCAAGGCTTGCAAGCAGTCTCTCTTGTGGTGGCTCCATTCCCCGGATCTCCACAGAGGCCGCCCTTTTTGTGCATCTCCCCCTCTCGCCACAGTGACCACGGATGCTTCCCGCCTCGGGTGGGGGGGCATTTTGCAGGCCGGACGGTCCAAGGCACGTGGAGCGATTCAGAGACCTCCCTGCATATCAATGTTCTGGAAATGAGGGTGGTGCTCTTGGTGTTGCAAGCACTTCAAGCCCTCCTTCCCCTGGGAACAATTGCGATTCAGTCAGACAACATGTCGGTGGTCTGGTACATCAACAAACAGGGGGGAACCAGGTCTTACCCTTTATGTCGAGAAGCCATGAGAGTGTGGGAATGGGCGATCTCCACCAACCGCTTTCTCATCGCAATATTCCGGGTCGGTCCAACATCCTAGCGGACAAGCTCAGTCGCACCATTCTCTCCCCATACGAGTGGTCTCTCAGTGCTCAAGTAGCGAAACGTATCTTCGCACAGTGGGGGACTCCCTGTTGCGATCTCTTTGCTTCTCCCTTAAACGCTAAGTGTGACAGTTTTTTCGCTCTAATCCCCCCTCCAGGGGATTCCCAGATGGACGCTCTGGTGCATGCTTGGCCTCCCGGTCTTCTTTACGCCTACCCCCCTCTGCCTCTGATGCTCCAAGTACTTCAGAAAGCCTCTCGGTTGGGGTGCAGAATGATCCTCATTGCCCCATTCTGGCCTCGACAGATCTGGTTCCCTTACCTAAGGTCTCATTCAGTGAATCCACCTTGGATTCTAGATCCCATTCCGGATCTGATATCACACCCATCGAACCTACCAACTCCGAACCTGGACAACCTGAAGTTGACTGCTTGGCTGCTCCAGTTCCACTCCTAATCAGGACTCCCGGTATCTCGTCCCCAGTTAAGGCCATTCTGGTAGAGGCCCACAAGCCCTCTACCAGGAAAATTTACCGCAGTAAATGGAAGCGTTTCTCCATTTGGGCGGGGCGGCAAGGTCTAGATCCCTTCACGGTTCCCCTTCCTTTGGTTCTAGACTTCCTTACTACTCTCTTTAATGATGGTGCCAGTAGTTCCACGGTCAAAGTTCAGCTAGCGGCCATTTCTCATTACCATGGTGGTCATGACTCTGGGCCTCTTATGTCAGCTAAGTTATGCATAATCTTCCTAAAAGGCACCTTTTTGCTCAGACCCCCTGTCAAAGAAACGGTTCCCCTGTGGGATCTTTCCTTGGTACTTCAGGTCTTGACCGCTGCCACCTTCGAGCCTGCGGCCACAGTAGATCTTAAATTCTTGTCTCTTAAGACTTCTTTTTTAGTAGCCATTACTTCGGCTAAGAGAGTTTCTGAACTTCAGGCCCTGTCCATGAAACCGCCTTATTTGATCTTCCATCCGTGCCGGGTGTGCCTCAGGATCAATCCCTCCTTTCTTCCTAAGGTAGCTTCGGAAGCTAACATTAATCAGTCCATCAACCTCCCTGTTTTCTTTCCTAAGTATCAAAACAAAGGTGAATACAAGCTGCATTCCTTGGATGTTCACAGGCAGCTTTGTTTTTATCTTCACAGAACAGCTGGTCATAGGCAATCCGACCAATTGTTCATTTCCTTTGCCAAATTCAATCTGGGTAAACCAATTTCCAAAGTTTCTTTGTCATGCTGGATTTCTCAGTGTATTCTGTTAGCGTACCAAGCTTCTGGGAGGCCCGCACCAGAGGGAGTCCATGCTCATTCGACCCGGTCTGTCTCAACTTCAGCGGCCTTTAAGTCTAGGGTTCCTCTGGATGACATTTGTTCAGCAGCCACTTGGGCTTCATCTCATACCTTTATTTCTCATTACAAGCTGGACATCACGTCTAGAGGTAGAGCATCCTTTGGCTCCGCAGTGCTCCGGAATATCCTTCCATGATGGCCACCCAAGATTCAGGTGGCTGGGGACTCTGTCCCACAGGTTGCTGACAAATGAATCTCCTACTTCAGATTTAGAAGTTATGTACTTACCATAACGTTCCATCTGAGTAGGCGTTTTCATTTGTCTGCAACCATCCCGCCCTCCTATCCCCCTGGCCTTGTCAGTTCCTGCATTGGGTGTGTTACCCTTTAGTTAGGGTAGTTGGTGCAGGGCAAACTCGATCTGAGGTCATGTAGGGAGAGCAGGGCATTATGGGTGAGGGGAGGAGCTAGGAGCTCAGATCCATAGCTGGATAAACTATGCCGGTTCGGATCCGATATCGGATCCATACCCACAGGTTGCAGACAAATGAATCCACCTACTCAGATGGAACGTTATGGTAAGTACATAACTTCTAATTATTCAAAGTTCTCTTCAAACATTCCATTGGTCTGTTTTCACCATAAAAGAACCACCTGCTGCACGTTTGGCCATAGTGACCAGTGCTTTCTCCATTCAGTGGAAGGGAAGCATTGTTTATGTTTTCCCCATGTTCCACTAATTACAAAGGTATTGTTAAAGACAAGAAAGTAAAATACAAAACTCCACCTCTTTCAGCTTAAGTAACTCCTATTTCAGTAGTGCAATGTTGTTTTGCAAAGTCACCCATTGAAATATTAATAAAAACAATATAATGCATTTAATAGTCTTAGATACAGGCAACTAAATCAATTATTTGTTTTTATTTCAGACTAGGAGAGCCATTCAAGCATGGTTTCCTTCTAATGAGTTTTCAGATCAAGTAGATGTCTGTAGTGCGGTCAGCTTTGTAGCTTTTGAGGTCCTCAACAGAGATAACAGAATTGCATCCTTTGAAAAATTAACTGAAGGAGCAATAAGCTGCACAGACTTAACGTATGTAATGACCTTTGTAGCAGTAACAGAATCCGCTTTCCCACAACCACTAGTAAATTAAAGGGAGATTAACAGGATAAAGTGAAACAAGAAACCTGTTGCTATTAATGAAGTATGGAGTCCCAACAGAACTGGTACAGGGGAACCCTAGGCAGAAGTAAAGAATTCAAAAAACACAAACATCATTAACAGATTTGGAAGACCCACCAGTATAAACATAAAATAACCAGTGCAGTGGCAGAGAGGGGATAAAGCCTTAACTAAGGCCTAGCCAACCCAGGTTTGATTAATGGCTGAGGTATCTGAGGAACTGGCCGGGAGGGATGGTTGCAGTCATTCAAGGGGAGAGGACAGTCACAAGGGTGTTCCCTGTATATGATCCCTCATGAAGGCAAGGGACATGGGTTGTGGGCCAAGGAGGTTAAGGAGGTAGGGCATTGCCTGAGCTGCTGCAGAGGGTGGATATGCTAGCATATCTCCATTGCATTCCCATCATTTGGACATACCAGTGAATGCAGGGGAGGGGAGAGGGAACAAGGGTAGGTCATAGCAGAAGAACTCTCAATGATAGTGAATGATGAATCCCTAAGCTCCTCATTAACCTCAGCCTTGAAAGATTGAGTCCGGGGTAAATTAGGAAGGGTGGGCAGACCTGATGAAGGATGGCAACACCAGGATGTACTGATAGATGCATGACAGGAAAAAAAGCATAAACATAAAGGGGATTCACAACAGCACAAAATAAATCAGCAAAAATCTCCATCATTATCAACAGATACAGATATGCATATCATCCTTAGTGATAAATTGTCATCTTGGCAAAATTAACTGAGTTATGGGCCCTTCCTGGGTTAAACATCAGGGTAATTACAACCAATTTATCAAAATCTTGAAGCCTGTGTCTTGAGTCTCCCCCACATAATTAAGTTTATCTTGCATATTCACAGTCTGAATGTACTCTACAGAGAAGTCGGAGGTGTGCTGGAACTCTAAAGGTACAGAAGTAGTGTTTGTACTTGGAATGCTTCCTAACTCATTTTTACCTACCTAATAGCTAAACAAGAATGATATATAAGCTTTTTTGCTTTGATAAACTTTTAACAAAAACAATATGGTAAATAACCTATTGTAGTGAAGGGTCCCCAGTAACTGCAAGGTTCACTGGTGCTGAAGACAACCTTTGAGTCTGTGGGAATAGGAATGTGAAAAATGTTGGTGATGGCATAAACATGTATGACAAAGGAAAAATCTAACATAGTGACACCCAGAAAAAATTGCAAGTTTGTACTTGAGATCTGTGAATTTATCCTTTCAAGAAAAGGAATGTTAAAAGATCAACACAAGGTTAAGACTATAGATCACATCTCCATCAAATAATGCTGAAAAAGTAAGATGTACTAGGGGTGGTGAACTCTAACTTATAATTTATTAAACAGCAGTACAGTAACTACACCATTAGTAACATTAATGAAAAGTTATGCTCAGTTTGAATTGATAGACAGGACGACATCAGCAAGAACATGAGCAGTTGAAACAAAGTTTAAGTTCACAAAAAGAGGTATTATAATTCGCCATAAAGTATGAGTTAGTGATAAATGTTGATGTTGTCCTGTAGATGGAATGCTTTTTAAAGCCAATTGCAATGAACCAAACAAAAATAAATACCTCCCAAAGTATGCTAATTGACTGGTTAATCACCAATATATATTGTATTTACCTTATCCTTGTGACACAATGGATTGGAGTGGTTGCAAGTTTCTCATAATGATAGCCATTTTTCTGACACAAACCAGTGTTGTACAGCACCAGTAATGCCTTTTGGTGCACATTTAATTAGAGCCAAATTCAACAGACATGTTTTCACTTTCTTTAGGAGCCCATTGATTTTATACCACTACTTTAACATATGCTGTTATAGCTGGCTTTTCTATTTCTCCAAATTCAAGCCAGTTGTGTCTTAATGACAGGCACTAAACAGGATGAAATTCATATGTATGATAAGTGGATTTTCACTCTCAATACAACTTCATGGCTATGATATGCAATACTAATCTTTGCAGCCAAATTGAGAAGTTAAACTATGCCACATAATTCCCTAAATACATACCTCTTGTTGTCTTTTACTTTACTGACAAGTAGCCTGTATATCACTTTTCCTTTGTAGTGTCTCTCAAATAAAATGTTCCATCTTTGCATATTTCTGTAATAGTATGTTGTAATGCTCATCTTGCCATCTCATTTACATACCCTTCAGACCTTCAGACTTTATCCACTAATAAAATTTGCTTTAAGCTGCTGTGTTTGTTCAAATATCATTTGATTGTTACTCCAACAATAACTTAATCCACTACAGATGACATTTTCTGAAACTGTGATGATATGTAATGTCTTTTTATTAAATTGATTGTACATTTCCCTGAAGTTTTGTGTGTTCTCAAAAGTTCTACCTCTTAGAATTTTTTACTGTTCAAGATCTGTTGCCTTTTGCTTCGCATACAAGATTGTGAGTTCTTAAGTATTAAGACGTTATGACTGTTAAAGGCTGTTATGATTAGCTATACTCTCCTGTATGCCAGGGCACTTTATATGCATAAGTGCCTTATTAGTGTGTTCTGTGTTTTTGACACATGAGCTACAAACACCTGTTGTATCGTGTAGATTTTGTGGGTTCATATTATAAGCACGAAAACTGAATCGCGCGAACACGTATTGAGCAACACGTAAGGGCGAAAGCCCAAAACATTGAATCCCAAACACAAAACCAACAAACAAATACTGTCACTAACTGCTGTTGCAAGGGGGCTGTGCCCCCCACACCCTCCCCTACTTAAATATACCAACTCCGAGATCGCACTCCATTGAAGCAAAGGGAAGATTTCCCTACGGCGGTATCTGTTCATACCTACGATATTGTGAATTTTCGCTCTTTACGTGTTGCTCAGTACATGTTCGCACGATTCAGTTTTCGTGCTTATAATATGAACCCGATTTTGTTGCCTCGTTACTGAATCTTTTCTCATTAGCTAACCAATGTAATATAGCTTAAACTCACCTTGCATGTATTCTAAAATAACTGTAAATACGTTGCATAGCTTACAAAATTGTCAGTTATTTATTTATTTAATTATTTGATTTTAGAAAAAAAATGTGTTCATTTGGACAGTATGGCAGGTTATGACTTCTTTTAATGCTGCAGCCACATTGGGTGAATTGTTAGCAGTCCCTTGCTCAGCATTTTGTTTCCTTTGTTCCTGTGCTCAGGGGATGTGTTTCTCAGGTTGGCACATGCCATGACATAATGCTCCAAGTTAAATGATTAGGCCTACTCCATGTGCCCCATTTCTTTTCTGTCACTCAAACAGTTCAAATTGTGATTCTGATATTCATTGTGGAAAGGTTTCCATATTCAGTACCTAGAAAATACAGGCTGTCAAACTGTCTGTGTAGCCATCAGATTATGACCAAGACACACACTAACATTGCTTCTTTTGCTTGGAGGAAGTCCACCATGTTAAACATTGGCAAAACTGTCAGCATTTTAAGCTGGCCACACAAAAACACAAATGGCAAAAGCTACAAGGCTTTATTAGTCTTGCTTGATGTCAGTTTTTAGAATGCCAGTTCTAAGAATTACATGGACTACAGAGAGAAGATGAAAGATGGGGAGGGCATTGGACACATCCACCTTGAAGTAATTTCATATCTGAGTTGGCCTTATTTACTGCCAGGCTATACTCAACTTGCAAGTAATTGATTTCATGCCTGTCCTCCACTTTAGTGCATGATGAAGTCTGCGAGTGATGTACCCCAACCACCATATGGGAGTTACCACGGATGGATACTAAGCTCTAGTGGCTGGAGCTTACTTACAACAAGTGACTCTTTAAGTCTCATGCTGCATTCCTAGTACTACCACTTTGAACTAGGACTTCTCAACCCCAGGCCTCCACTGACAGATTCAAGTTGGAGGAGTGCCGTATGGGTCTACCATGGTAGCAAACCATGCAAAACAGGCCTAGTCACTAGATGTTTAACAGCTTTTTGATGTCTGGTTCAACCTGTCCTCATAGGTGTAGAAGTGCACTATTAATTAATGGATGATGCCATTGCCAAGCCTTGCACCATTCTGTTCAATAGGCATCTTCCAAACCAGTGACGTCCTGTCTTCTGACTCCCTGTTATCACCTGCTTTTAGCTCACCCCCCCCCCCACACACAATGTTTGTTAAGCATCAGCCCATGCTCACCAGTTGTGGTAAGGGCATGGTCTGCATTTTCCACTGTGTTCTAGGAAAGTGATATAGAGGACCAAAAAGGATTTATTTTTAAGAGTGATAATTCTTCCCTTCTTGTACCTTCTTGTAATCTTCCTCCTTCTCAGATGGCTCATCCTTTCAGGGAAAAAATAAACCCTGTAGCAGATGGAAGTGCTCATGGGACTGACCTTTGTCCCCTTGCCTCGTGCCCCAACAAAATATCTCCATGAGTATGTCTCTAAGATGCAGAAAGAGTCTTGAGCCATTCATCCTGTGGATCCTGTCTCCAGTAATACCAATTTTGTAATCTGGAAACGTGGATACACTCTGTTCCTAGCAAGGCTGATATGTTCTCCAATTAACCAGATGAAGGGATAATAGATCCTTTTATTCCAAGGAATTACAACACATTTCAAATTTACTGTCTGGGAAGAAGTCTAAGGAATGGGCTTGGTAAGTAGTTGGATGTTTTCCTGCACACCATTAGGGTTCTGATTCTTCAGCTGTTTATCTCACCTGAACAGATTCCAGTCTTCTCCAGTAGATCAAGTGCTGTTAAAAAGATTTCAGCCCTTCTAGATTATGTTGACATTTCATTTTGATTACATCGATGCTACTGCTGAGACACTATGCTCTGGATATGGTTGTGGAAGTTGGTATGGTGGCTCTCCCCTGTTAGGGATTATCTCAGGAAGTCAGTGATGAAGAAGCTGAGCCCCCCCCCCCCCCCAAACAAAAAAAAAAAAAAAGGAGGGACTCTAAGTTGTCCTTCCTGCAGGTCTTTCTGCAGCACAGGACTTCTTTCTTTTAGCTCACCAAAGCTGATCATCAGCTTACTCCCAGGTTACTCTTGTTGTTCAGCAGAACTTCTGGACTCACCTTAGCCTCTTCACTGCTAATCCCAGTGCATGTCTGCAGAAGCTGAGAAAATCAAGAATTCTGAGTCAGCATCATACTGCTGCCAGGGAGTGTTTTTCATTATGCCCTACTCTTCCTGCAGTATGGCATGCTAGTGTATTGTCCCATCTTTGTGACAATTCAGCTACTGCCCCTGCCTCACTTAGACAGTGCCACCCTCCATGTTTCTAGCCTTCACTACAGGTCTATGCTCACTCATTAGGTGGTATTTGAATTGAGGTACACAAGGTCTAAATATACTCTTATGGCCTAACCAGTGATGCCCTGGGTACAACCATAAGAAACCTTTGAGTCCTTGAGCATGAAAATGAAGTTGTAATAGTTAAATGAGTACATATCTAGATTATGTGAGAAATTAGGTAATGAGTGCACATATCTCTTTGTGATGTAAATGGGAACGAGTAATTAAGTTTGCAGATAAACAACATTCACCATGTTGCATAATTGTGGTCATTACATTTCTTAAGTAAATGTGCTTCTTTTAAGTTTGTCTAGTCTGAAAGTGTGTGTGTGTGTGTGTGTGTGTGTGTGTGTGTGTGTGAGTGAGTGACTAAATGTCACAATATTGGCAGTGTCAGATTATGTAATGCTTTATAGGTACTTTGTTTCGTATTTTATGTATGAAAGGTGTTAGTCTGACATTGATGTGGGTAGTTTAGTAGTTTCTGTAGTACAACCATATTAGCAATTAAACTAGTTTACAAGGTACTCAGTTCATAACAATGTTGTTGTAAGCTGCAATTTTATTTTTTATTTTATTTTCTCTTAGGTTTCATATGCCATGACATGTTTCTAGCCTTCACTACAGGTCTACCGTGGGGTGCATCCAACTGTGTGCCCTCTTCAGTATGGGTATGCCCATCTTCCTATGCCAGTACTGTAGATGCCCAAATCATTATCATTAATCAAACCCAGATTGCCTGGGTTGTAGTCAGTTATCCCTCTATGCCATGGTTCTGGCTAGTTCTAACATTTCTTTGTTTGGGGGTGGTTCTTAAAATTAACCCTGACATGCAAAGCTCATCATGAAGGATCAGTGGGTGCTTATTGTGATGACATTCAATTTCATCATGGAAATGATAGGGTTTTCCTAGTAAAAGGTTCTGATCAGAATAAGCCGTCTTCCATGCAATTCCAGGCTGTATTCCTCACTTGGCTATGGAGGCTCTTCTTCTTTTATGATCAGGATAGGGAGGTTATTTCATTTTATTATTTTCTAAGGGCATCAGAGATTTCTGTCCCATTCTGAACTTTAGGGATTTCACTAAGAACATTTTGTACATTAAGTTCTGGACTGTCTCTCCAGTGGGTCATATATGTGATGCTATATGGTACTTGAAAGTTGTTTTTACAACTGATGTCTTCTAGGACATTATTATATAGCGTTACCATATGAGGTTCATTTGCTTAACTTTAGGAAAAAATGCTGCTCTTTGGTACAGAGTGGACAGAGGTCTTGCAGGAGTTGGAACTGCACATTTTTCCTTAGCTGGTTTCTAATGGCTCCACTGAGGGAATCCCTGATAAGCATATTTGGTTTCACTGCTCCCATAGTTGCAGGCTCTGGGGTGTCTCCATAATCTTGCAGAAGTTCTCTTTGATGTTTACTCAGAAGATTGCCTTCATCAGGACAGAGATGACCACTCTTCACTGTCTGTCATTTCTGCTTGCAGAAAGCACCAAGGAGGTCATGACCTTGACAGCCAAGAGGAGATTAAAGTCAAAGCTGCTATGCCTTTTGGGCTTGATGGCCAGCACATTCGTACCATTTTTGTTCATATCCCTAAAGGTACAGGTGCTGTATTGCATGGTAAGGTGGCTGTGGCTACAGAGTCACCACTCACACATTCGTGGAGTATCTCCTCCTGTCACATTCCTGTTGACTGGTTTTGAAGTAGTGGCTCATCCCCACCAGCTTATGTGTTGGCTGGCTATTCCTGCAGCAGAGCCCATCACAGGTCCTAATGACGGATACTTCTGTAGTGTGTTGGGGAGCCTAATTTGCCTCTTCAATAGGTCAAGGAAATACCTGTCCCAAGAGAAGGAACTCCACAACATCCAGTTGGTACTAGAGGAAGACTTTCTTACCTTCAATGCTGTAGAGTTGAGCAGAGGCCACAGCTTCTCTGATGACCAGTTTATGTTGGGTTTTATAAGTAATTCACTATGAACTTTTACTTCTGTGCAGAGAGGTGAGCTATGGATGCTTGTATGGTGCAGTCATTACTTCTAAAGTCATTCATTTCTGAGATGACACAATCTTGCTGGCAGATTCCTTGAGCTGTAACTTCAATCCTCTTATGCCTTTGAGGATTTATGAGTGTCATCTGGTGAGAATAGTCTAAGAATGGTACACCATGGATACCAAACTTTTTACCACAATGGAGCAGTTAGTCTTTTGATCTTCCATGTAGTTCAAAGTCAAAGTGAACCTTTATTGTCATTCAGACTTCACAGAACAGTGCAAACTGCATGAAATTTAATTTCCCCTGACTTAATATGCAAAACATAACAAGGAGCATTAACAGCAGACATTACTATATCACAACAAACCATTACAGACATAACACCCAAAACATTTTACAAATCTAAAACAGTACATTATTGCACAGAATTCCAGCAGTTATCAGTATTCTCAATTGGACATTGAAGAGTTGTAGTTTGATATATTATTATCTGTCTTGCCAGGCTGGATTCCTGAACACATGATGACTTTTTTCACTTATTCTGTCCCTTATGACAAAATTCAAAGAACAAAAAAAAAAAAAACTTATCTTGTCTGCCCCTCTGAGGCAGAAAAGGATGTGGTTTCAAACTGCTACATCATTGTAAGTATATTATTCTATCCTTGTGCAAAGTTAAACTTTCTTATAGGGCCAGCAGCTAGCTCCAACATATAGGTACTGACTTGCAGTTTAGATCACCTACTTCTGCCATATTTTCAGATTAAGGTTGATGGTGCCACTGGCAGACCTTCCACCCATCGAACATTTTCTGCTAACTGGCAATGGTCCTCCATCCCGTATCAGTTCAGTTTGTTCCTTAGCAGGTTAATGTAATGTCTCAGACATCTTTATAATTTGAATCTCAGTTATTCAATGATGAAGATTAACTTTACTGGTATTTTTTGACATCATGGTCTTGTGGAAGACAAGATTGTGGCCCAACACTGGCTGGTCCTTCAGCCCATTAAAGTGATTTTGTATCTCTGCCTGTCTGTAAAAGGCCCCTGTTCTCCTTAGGACTTTAATTTTATGTCTGACAGACTTGGCTGTCCCCCTTCAAGGTGATGTAGTTCATTGGCTATGAAGTTTGTCTCCAGAAGCATCCAGCTGTTATTCACTATGACCTGTGCTTGCAGCATGTACGAGCTTCAAACCTTTATTTCCAGGGAACCATATTTTGTCTTTCATAATGCTTGGGTTCCCTTAGGAGTAAACTTCTTGAAAATTATTTTATAAGTGTCCTTAAATCAGTTACGTTATCTCCATTTTTTCCTTCCTAGCAATGAAACTAGGGGTAAAAATGCCTTCACATCTTTGGCATTCATGGTTTTATAGTGGAGTTCAGAAGGATCAAACCACTGTTCGTTTAATTTGCTGCTTTGAGAGGTGATCTAACAATGGGTAGACAAAACTTTTTCATATTGGTGTTGACTACATCTTGTATTACCATCAGATGGCTTACCATCTTTGGAAAATGTCATTAACAAAAAGGTACTTCATCAGAGACATGGTCACTTCCTCTACATTGCTTCAAGAATATCTCCATTGTGGACATTTATGGCATGGTCACTTTATTGTCAATTATGATTGCTTGGACTGTGACACCAGGAGACAGGCTTCCTTTGACATTTGTTGTGAGGAAGGCATATTTCTGATGGCTTGCATTTTTGCTTTTCTCTGGATTCAGTCTTACTGGAGGTTCAGTTATAATGCTTGGGATTTTTCCAACAGTCAATCGAATCCAAAGGCCTTCTGGTATCAAACGTAGTTGGTATGGGTCCATCATAAGAGTTGATATGTGATTGAAACTCTGCAGTGGGTATGTTTTTCCCTCTCCCTCCCACCCATTGTTTCCCTGTGCTTGGACAGCTTCCTCATAAAGTGACTGTATATCTCCTTGTTTAACTTCTTATTTATTATGTTCCAGGCCATGCTCACTCATTAGGTGGTATTTGAATTGAGGTACACAAGGTCTAAATACACTCTTATGGCCTAACCAGTGATGCCCTGGGTACAACCATAAGAAACCTTTGAGTCCTTGAGCATGAAAATGAAGTTGTAATAGTTAAATGAGTACATATCTAGATTATGTGAGAAATTAGGTAATGAGTGCACATATCTCTTTGTGATGTAAATGGGAACGAGTAATTAAGTTTGCAGATAAACAACATTCACCATGTTGCATAATTGTGGTCATTACATTTCTTAAGTAAATGTGCTTCTTTTAAGTTTGTCTAGTCTGAAAGTGTGTGTGTGTGTGTGTGTGTGTGTGTGTGTGTGTGTGTGTGTGTGTGTGTGTGTGTGTGTGTGTGTGTGTGTGACTAAATGTCACAATATTGGCAGTGTCAGATTATGTAATACTTTATAGGTACTTTGTTTCGTATTTTATGTATGAGAGGTGTTAGTCTGACATTGATGTGGGTAGTTTAGTAGTTTCTGTAGTACAACCATATTAGCAATTAAACTAGTTTACAAGGTATTCAGTTCATAACAATGTTGTTGTAAGCTGCAATTTTATTTTTTATTTTATTTTCTCTTAGGTTTCATATGCCATGACAGTGGTGCCACAGTTCTTCAGTATGCCCCTAGGCAGCAACTGTTAATCTCTGGGGGCAGAAAGGGATTTGTCTGCATCTTTGATATAAGACAAAGGCAGCTTCTTCATACTTTCCAGGCACATGATTCTGCTATCAAGGCTTTAGCCCTAAGTCCTTCAGAAGATTACTTTCTTACAGGTTCAGCTGAAGGCAACATGAAGGTATATCCCCTTGCTGTTTGTCTGTTGTAATGTACAGTGAGAACCATGTGGTGTTATCATCAGTGATAATTTTCTTTACCAGTTTTTCAGTAACTTTTACTTATTAAGGATTACCTCTTGAGAATATTGCCATGATTGTAGTTCTATGCATTTCTGTGCAGTAGATAACTGACTTATTAAGCCAAATCCACTCAGTCTGCAATATTACACATAGCAACAAGTTTTAATACATCATGCAGTATAGATGTGTCAGGTAATTCATTTTATTGGTTAGGGTTCTTTGTGTCACTCATGACCAGGGTAGTGACCCATGTTAAGATTTGTCCTAATAATGGACGCTGATAAAAGGTATGATAAAAGGTCTTACTCAGTATTTTTTATTTATCCAATATTGGGCCTAGAGATGGAGGTGAAATTGCTAGCGTTTACCTTTGCTGAAATGTGCACTTTTTAATTACCATTCTAACAGCATCATATTTATGCTGCTGCGTCTCACTGAAACTGAGCAGTAAGTTTCATACATACATAATAATAAGACACTCTGGTGCACATAAAGTAACCTGCCCAAACCCAGTTCTATACTTAAGAGGATAATAAAGTTAAAAAAAAAAAGAAACACATTTTTCTTTCATTTCAGTGGAAAAATTAGTCTCCAGTGCTGCATGCGCAAAATACACACAATGCCTCCATGGCAGCACTTCCCATCTAAATCAATTCCCCAGAAAGCAGTGTGTATACATATGTGTGTGTGTGTGTGTGTGTGTATACATATATAAAGAGAACAATGCAAAATGCAGACAGCAGCTAATCTATCAGAGAATGCCATTAAGTGTGAAGAAGTCTGTGTTATATATATATATATATATATATATATATATATATATATACTAACTTTTAACAAAATGAATGACACAACTAAACTATAAATTGATAAGATCTGCTATAGCCTTCACTACACTACCAAAATACATAATCAATTAAGTGACCCTTTTGTAAAATAATTATAGGTACCTCAGAGCTAAACTAGCAAACCACATACATGTAAGACAGTCCATTCATAAAGATCAATGGGAGCTATTAGCAGCCTTATTTAACAGACAACTTGGGCAGTTACCGCAATCCCATCAAAATTTGTCTGAGACAGTAATTTATGTCTTAAAAGTAAGGAAAATTGATATATGGAATATAGAGGAGCATTTGTGCATAATTAACAAAATATCTCATACTGCAGGGCAGAAAATCAATTGGGGATTCCAACTCTTTCCAGAACTCATTCTTGTAAACATATAGTACAAGATATTTCATTTACTACACATCTGGCATTTTCCATATTTATCTGTATATCAGAGCATAGGCAAAGCAAAAGGTATAGGGGAATCCTAAGTGAAATATCTGCTCTGGTAGAGTTTTTAGCTGACTCTAGAACAGAAGCTGCTGTTAAAAAAGAGAGAATTAGTGGGGCAAATAAAATATTGCACAGTAACTATAGGAACTAATCGGAGGAGGTTAGAAAAGATCGGAAAGCGATTAGATAAGCAGTTTGCAAGGAAACAATAGGACATGTGTATGCTCCCAAATATGCAACAGAGTCTAGAATTTTAGGATTTTGGCTTGAAAGTGTTTGCATAAGTATTTTAATCCCCAAGCAGATGCTAAAGAATATTTCCTCAGGTAGATGGCAAATGTTGGAGTTGTGATGAGGAAGAAAGAATAAACTGGGAACATACATTTTGGGAGTGGATTGAGTTGGCAGACTTTAAAAATTCTCTATAAAGTACTCTGTCAGAAATATTGGCTAAGAAAATGCGTGTAACTAAGGAAGTGACTTTTTGAGCAGGGATACAGAATCTAAATTGCCTAGACATAATAAGACCTTGTTAAGTTTAAATCTGGTGACTTTCAAAAAAAGCAGTTACTGGAAAATGGAAATCAAAGTCTAAACTAACTGTACTTGAAACAGTGAATATTGTAACAGAGATGAACTGGAAATTGGATCTTTAGAAAAGGATATGTGCAAACTACATAAAAAGTGGAATTTGTGAGAATAGAAGAGAAGAGTAAGGTTGAAGGGAAGGCAGGAATTGAGCAATTTATGTAATTTTGGGATGATGATAATTGTATACAATCATGTATGTGATGTAAAACGTTTGTAACTTTGAACATGTTAACATGGTTTTTCTTTTATATAAATGCATGTTTGCCTATGTCTTAAGTGATAATTCAGTAAAGTTGTTAAAAAAAATTTTATGGGGATTTTAAAATCTAGAAAGCCAACTTTCAGTGTTAGGGGTTACCCTGTGCCAAAACGTTTAGACTGCCAACCTTCAGTGTCAGGTGTACCCTCTGCCACAAGAAAAAGGGAACTGTCTCCCCAGATGAAATTAGATACCTCTGATTTAGAGGTTGGGGAACTGGTGTATGTGAACCAGGTGTCCACAGACTCTTGTCTGCAGTCTGACAGTGGAGACACTTTTTCCTCATCTTCGCCACATGAAGATGTTTCATTTAGGGTATTCTTCATAGGATGAAGGAGATCTTCAAGTGAGCAGCAAGGGGATTCTATAAGACTCCAGTCAAGCAGACAGTTTTTGTGCTTGCCAGAACTAAATCATATTGCCATCTTCCAGTTCTGGAAGTCCTAGATGATGCTTTTTGTAATGCATTGTTGCAGCCTGATTTCCATCCCCTTGATCCCAGAAGGGCATACCAAATTTTATGGGTCCATGAGTTTCACAATCATCTGTACTAGAACCCAGGCGCTGATGCAGCAGTGGTATCCATGGATTCCAGCAGGGGGAGATCTAATCTAGCAGGAAGAAACCATATCCTCGGTGACAGGGAGAACAGAAAACTCAATTGTTTTCGAGAAAAAAGACATACAACTCAGCTACCCAGCCATTTATTAGAGATTAAAATTCTAGAAGTATCTCCTTGACCAGCTGGGGCAAAAGGCAGAAGGCTGGAAGAAAAAAGGCCTTAAGGAAGATGCTTGACTTATGCAGCCTCAATTCCCAGTTTTTCAGGCAGTCCATAAAGTGTAAGTACACAGGAGTAGATACATCCTGCAGGGCAGCTGCTGTGAGGTCGGTATTTAAGCAACATACGCGAAAAGCAGAAACCTGATCTCACCGCAATGAAGATAAAGTACTGAGCGGTTGCTGTTTAACAAACTTCCCAAATCCACAGTTCAAAGAAATTGTCGGCAGCCGTAGCAAAAGTAAAACTCTTCTTTATTATGAATATAATTGAGAGGTAAGCGCTTTCGCGTGGTCACAGCCACGCTTCATCAGACAAATGAAGATTCTACAATAAAGTGCTTATATACTGCATAAGTTATGTAAATTAATTAAAACCAAGCTCTATGTAATTAAGTACCTCATTAGACATTTAAAGCAACAATGCTTAGCTCCCAAGATCAACTGACAAACTATCGGAAGCAATGCTTTCATTAATGATGAATACAGATTCTAAAATAATAAATCTTGAACATAACTCATGATATAGTTTGTATATTAAAAATGTAAATATATGATATATGATGAGTTAGACAAACAAACAATCATAGAGTTTAAAGTAGTTCAACTATAACTCTGTGTTTAGGTGAAATAAAGGAAAGCAATGAAAACACTGCGCAACTGAAAGCTGACAGGTATAGCCCTAAAAGGACTTGTTTGCGCTTGCCAATGCAACTGAACAAATAAGTAAACATTTAAACATTTAAAGAACTTAGTGCAGTTCAGCAGTTAGTCCATATTTAGACAAAAGGCAATAGGAACCTTGCGCATCAAAATGCTAATGGAAATAATGCTGGGTGAACGATTATGCGGTTACCATCAGAATCGAGCTTACATTCATTTAACATGGAATAGTTAAAAATGTACACCAGATGTGTATATAATAAGTTTAAACAAACAAACAATCATAGAACTTGATATAATTCAACTATAACTATGTGCTTAGGTGAAGTAAATAAAAGCAAAAAGAACACTGCGCAACTAAAAGCTGACAGGTATAGCCCTAGAAAGACTTGTTTGCGGTTGCCAATGCAACTAAACAGGCAAATAAACATTTAAAGAACTTGGTGCAGTTCAACAATTAGTCCATGTTTAGAAAATAGGCAATAGGAACCTTGCGCATCAAAATGCTAATAGAAATAATGCTAGGTGAACGTTTATGCGGTTATCATCGTAACCGGAGCTTACATTCATTTAACATGAATTATTTAAAAGTGTACACCAGATTTCTATTAGAGCATTTCTAAAATTATATTTATATTTAAAACACCATTATAGTTACATAGTTATTGTAAGTTCTAACGATATCTTTTTTAAAACAAATAAAATCATTTAAATAGTTTTACATACTTGATTAAGTCTTGCTATAAAAATATATTGTTAAAACATCAAAAGATACAACTCGGAGCTCAAACCAAGTGACATAGAATATATCACAGACCAAATAGAGCCCGAAGCAAAGTCTAATGAAATGTGCTAGTGACTTGAAGCATGAACGTACCCAGTGGGGCACAAATAACTATGAGGTTAAGAAATATATAGCAATGCTAAAAAGTGCCAAAAAATGAAACCATACAGATAAGAATACATAAATAAATAAATCCGTATTAAAATTAATCAATGGTTAGAGTTTATATATCAGAATGCTCACTTTGTCTTAAAGCTAATAGAAAAAATCTATTTAGGTAAAAATAATTTGATTTAATTTAATATATCATAGATCCAGGAATATAACTATGTGTTGGAACATATAAGTATTAAATATAAACTTAGCTAAATATACTAGTTGCCCATAGGGTACAAAACATAAGAATTATAGAAAATAATATATAAATTTAAAAAACGTAAAATAACATGTGAAGAAAGCCTAGTTTTCAGCCAATATTATTATAAAAATATTATTATAAAAATATTATTATAAAAATATATTAAGTTATATAACTTATATCTTGATTTTAAGGACATTTGATAATAAGGGACGTGCAACTAAAAAATATATATATATATAATAATTGTACATAAATGTTAGCGTTTCCTATTATTTAAAATGGGTTTAATAGAAACTGAAGTATTCAATCCTGGGTAACTATGAGCATTAAATTTTAAAATCCACTTTAATTCTGCCAGGGCTAGATTATTTATATTATCTCCGCCCCTGGGATTTAAATTTATTTTTTCAAGTACCCTAAATAGAAAATTATGTTCTTTATGTTCTATTATATGCTGTGCTAATGCATTAGTATCTATTTGTTTCTTTATTTCGTATAAATGATCATAAATGCGATCAGTTAACCTTCTTTTAGTTAATCCAATGTAAAATGCTGTACATTTTGTACAAGTTGCTAAATAAACCAGGTTTTTTGTCTGACAGGTAGCTGCAACATTAATATGATAAGTAAAACCTAAGGTGGAATGAGTAAAGGTTGAATCTAGACAAATCATTTTACACCTGGTACAAGAACCACAAGAAACTGTTCCCATTACTTGGGTAGGTTTCTTAGTGTTTAGTACAAAATCTTTACATAGAATTTGCTTCAAGTTAGAGCAATTTTTGTATAAAAAGGAAGGAAAGTTACCCACCAAACTAGATACTAAAATATCTGTCTGCAATATGTTCCAGTTATTCCGTATAACTGTCTCCAAACATTTTACATCGCTAGTGTATTTTAAAATGTATGGTATTTTTATATTGTCATTGCTATTTTTATGTTTAAAAGAAATGTATTTCTTAACAGTGAGTGGTGTAAATTCTGTAGAATGTATAGTTTTATTTTTAATGGAGTTGACAAGCTTAAAATTATAGCCTCTATCTAAAAATAATTGCTCTAACAGGTCAGATTCTTTTTCTAAAACAGTGTTTTCCTGACAAAGTCTAGTCAGCCTAGTGAACTGGCTTTTAACTATTCCTGGGAACATATGCCTAGGATGCATGCTGCTGAAATGAAGTAGTGTGTTGGTCCAAGTAGGTTTCCTGAAGATAGAGGACGTAATTTTTCCTTGCTCAGTAAGTGTCAAGGTAACATCCAGGAATTCAATCTGTTTCATGGATGCTTCCACTGTAAATTTCAAGTAACTAGTGGTAGTTTCTAGGTGGTGTAAGAAACATGTAAATTCCTCTAGGGTACCTTGCCAAATTAGGAGAACATCGTCTACAAAGCGTTTGTAGAACTTAATTTTGTCAAAAGCAGGATTGGTAAACAAATGCTCTTTTTCCCAATTTAGGACCACTAAATTCGCATACGTATTCGCGCATGGGGTGCCCATAGCTACACCCCATGTCTGCAAATACGTTATGCTATCAAACATAAAGATGTTATTATTAAGCACTAGATCCAAGAGCTGACAAATTAATATAACTTTATCAGAGGAGAAATTGGTATCTCTTACAAGTAATTCTCTAATTGCTTCCAAACCCAAATCATTGGGGATGGACGTAAAAAGATTTTTTACATCTAATGTTATCAGCATATACTCATCTGTCCCAGTATTAAGTGTTACATCCTTGAGGCTGCTTAATAAATCATAGGTGTCTTTTAACAGAGTTGGAACAGAATCCACTACAGGCCTAAGATATTTTTCAAGAGCAGTCGAAATGGTGGCAGTTACCCAATTGCAGCCTGAGACTATAGGCCTAAGGGGTATAGGATGTACCTGTTTGTGAATCTTGGGCAAGCCTTTTATTGTAGGAGTGGTAGGGAACTCAATATATAAGTACCTATATTCTTCTGGTGTAATTTGTCGGCACATTAGAAGGTCATATAACGTGGCACGTACATTAGTTATAATAGAGCAGACTTTTTTCTGAGAAATGGTGGAATAAGTTTCTAGATCTGATAGCATATTTAACATCAAAGTAACATAGTCTGCAGTATTCATAACTATAATACCACCACCTTTGTCTGCAGGTCTAAAGGTGATGTCAGAAAACTGTTTGAACTTCTTTAGAGATGCCATTTCACCAGAAGTTAAGTTAACGTAAGCTATTTTGTTTTTCTTAGTAGAAAAGAGTTTATAAAAGTCTCTCTCACAGGCCTTTAAGAAACAATCTATACTGAAGGGTAAAGGAGGTGAAAAGTTACTCTTTTGTCTTAGTGACACATATTCAGATTGTAGAGTTTCAGTGTTGTTCATTGTAGTGGTGTTTTTAAAAAACATTTTAAGGGCTACATTTCTACAAAAAATACGTAGCTCACATAAAACATCAGCCAAGTTACTGCATTGTGCTGGTATGAAATTTAAGCCCTTGTTAATCAAACTAGCATCTGATATACATAAATCATAGTTAGATAAATTAACAAATATGTCAGTCACATCCTTTGCCTTCGATTCGTTCCATATCTCTCTTCTGAATTTTTCCTTTTTCTTGGCCCTCTGCTCTGAGAGCGCCCTCTCCCTTGATACTGTGTTTTTATGGGATAGGGTAAAAAACGACTTGCTTCTTGAGCAACTTTAGGTTTAGCGCCTAAACGAATGTCATTGTGCATATTAGCAAAAGCTAGTTGGTTAGGAGGTGGTGTTGCAGAGTAAGCAGTCAATCTAGGAAATTCCGTCTCACTAAGTTGAGCAGAATTATTATCAGTTATAGGTAGAGTGGACGGAGCTGAAACACCAACAAATGTAGAAGCAGCATCATTAGTTGTAACATTGTCATTATCATGTGTTAAGGAAGCTGGCCTTTGCGATTGAGTTTGTGCATTATTGTATCTGGGCCAGACAAAAATCTGACCAGTTTGAAAATCATTAAAGTCCCTCTGCAACTTTTTCAGTTTGATTTGTTTCAATTTCTCACTGAAAGAATTCACTTGTGAGAAAATAGTTTGCAGTCTATTTTTAGCAAAATCTGATTTAAACTTGTCAGTTAAATTTTTGTGAGTTATATCTATCTCAGTACGTAATTTAGTCTCAAGTGGTAAGAAATATTCATTTAAAAGTGACATGTACCTGAATCCTTGTTCAATATTTAGGTCCTGCCACTTTTTCAAAAGCACCGGGTGATTAGTTCCATAAGATGGCATGCAAAATACACGCATTCCTCGGGGTACGATTCTATGATGTATGGATGCTTCAAGATGTTGCCTTTGCCAGGCGTACCTTTGTAATAGGTATAGCTTATCTTCAAATTCTTTCACAACCAAGTTGAAGTCAGCAAGATTTTCTTCAGGTAAGGTGGAAGCAGGAATGTTAGCTGGCCCACCTAGTTCCAAAGCCAATAAAGGGTTAGCGACGTGATGCAGCAATCCTTCTGGTATAGCTGAAAATTCCCTCGACTCTGGTCTGTAGTCTAATTCTACATTGGTGGAATCCATCGCGTAGAGCAGTTACCACACAGAAAAAATAGAAAAAAACCAAGAGGTAACTGCAGCTCCAAGAGGTCAGGTAACACAAACAGGTGCAAATGCGAAAAGCAGAAACCTGATCTCACCGCAATGAAGATAAAGTACTGAGCGGTTGCTGTTTAACAAACTTCCCAAATCCACAGTTCAAAGAAATTGTCGGCAGCCGTAGCAAAAGTAAAACTCTTCTTTATTATGAATATAATTGAGAGGTAAGCGCTTTCGCGTGGTCACAGCCACGCTTCATCAGACAAATGAAGATTCTACAATAAAGTGCTTATATACTGCATAAGTTATGTAAATTAATTAAAACCAAGCTCTATGTAATTAAGTACCTCATTAGACATTTAAAGCAACAATGCTTAGCTCCCAAGATCAACTGACAAACTATCGGAAGCAATGCTTTCATTAATGATGAATACAGATTCTAAAATAATAAATCTTGAACATAACTCATGATATAGTTTGTATATTAAAAATGTAAATATATGATATATGATGAGTTAGACAAACAAACAATCATAGAGTTTAAAGTAGTTCAACTATAACTCTGTGTTTAGGTGAAATAAAGGAAAGCAATGAAAACACTGCGCAACTGAAAGCTGACAGGTATAGCCCTAAAAGGACTTGTTTGCGCTTGCCAATGCAACTGAACAAATAAGTAAACATTTAAACATTTAAAGAACTTAGTGCAGTTCAGCAGTTAGTCCATATTTAGACAAAAGGCAATAGGAACCTTGCGCATCAAAATGCTAATGGAAATAATGCTGGGTGAACGTTTATGCGGTTACCATCGTAACCGGAGCTTACATTCATTTAACATGGAATAGTTAAAAATGTACACCAGATGTGTATATAATAAGTTTAAACAAACAAACAATCATAGAACTTGATATAATTCAACTATAACTATGTGCTTAGGTGAAGTAAATAAAAGCAAAAAGAACACTGCGCAACTAAAAGCTGACAGGTATAGCCCTAGAAAGACTTGTTTGCGGTTGCCAATGCAACTAAACAGGCAAATAAACATTTAAAGAACTTGGTGCAGTTCAACAATTAGTCCATGTTTAGAAAATAGGCAATAGGAACCTTGCGCATCAAAATGCTAATAGAAATAATGCTAGGTGAACGTTTATGCGGTTATCATCGTAACCGGAGCTTACATTCATTTAACATGAATTATTTAAAAGTGTACACCAGATTTCTATTAGAGCATTTCTAAAATTATATTTATATTTAAAACACCATTATAGTTACATAGTTATTGTAAGTTCTAACTTTAAGCAACATACCTGACTGAGGACTGAAAGCCTTCCAGAGAAGGTAAAAATGGAGATGTTCTTCATGTTTCACTGTTGCAGTCATTACATTTGGGTTATCTGCTTGCAGGTAGCCCTCAATTGGCCCGATTAACAAAGTCTTGGGTCCTGCGTCGGTTGCTGTCCCTTCTTCCATGACGTCAGGTCATCAGGAGTATAAAATATGCAGCCGACACCATTACATCAGTGTTTCTTGCTGTGCAGTGCCCAAAGCAGTAGCCGTTCACAAGTGCCGGTCGGCTGACTCCTGAAGTTTTCGTTTTCGAGTTTCAGAACTGAAGTCTTCAGCTAAAGCTAACTACCCTGTTGGGGAAACTTTTTCTTGCTCCTTACCGATGTGAGTAAAAGTTCATAATTGCATTACTTGTGGAAAGCAAATACCTCATAAAGATTTTCATTCTTACTGTATTCCTTGCCTAGGTCCTGACCACGACGTACCTTGCGGTCGGTTTTGTGCTTTATTTAATCAGCGCACTATCCATCGGTATATTTTCACCTCTAAATATTTCGGTTTTCGGTTTAATTATCCAGAAATGTCGTCAGTTAGCCATCCGACTACCGGGATTCTGAAAAAAATGCAAAGATAAAGACAGAGACAGGCCGCCAAGGTCCAAAACTGCCGACGACGCTTCTTGTAAGCCAGTTGCCAGTTCACCGGTACTCAGCAAGGTGCTTTCGCAGCCCCTGATACCCGCTACTTCTGATTCGCAGGCCTCTACTGAGACCCATTCAGAGTCCGGTATGCTGCAAGATGCTTCAACTATGGAACCCGCAGATGTCTCTACCTTGGATGGGTCCGGAGCCGCTGTGCAGGCACCAGCTTCTGAGGGTGTATTCAGGACTACTGACTTGCATATTAAACCAATGCCCTCTTCTTTACTTAGGCCTAAATCTCGATCCATGCCAAAAAAAAAACGATGCCCAGGCCTATGCCTAAAAAAACAAATGATAAGAATGGCTGAAAATCTAATAACTCTAATCAGGGGTAGCCAACCCCCCCCCCCCCCCCCTCTAAGAGGCCTAGGATGGAAGTTGATTATGAATCTTCTGATCAGGATTCTGTTGTTTCTGATTCTTCTGATGTTCTGGATTTGCCCTTATCTACTTATGAAGATTCTGATGCGGAGGACTCAATTCCTTCTGCTTCCCCTCCTGAGGACTTTTCTTTTGGGGAAACCTTACATACTCTAAGGGAGCATTTCCACTGGGAAAGCCAGGATTTTTCTTATTCAAAAAAAAAAAAGGCTTAGGGATTTCCTTCTCCTACCTCAGCATAGGCCTCTTTAGCTATTCTTCCTGTACAAGACATTGTTGATGATGCTTTTTCAGAATCTAGTTTGGCCCCTGATTCCCTGCCTCCTGCTCCCAGAAAACCTGACAGATACCACAGGATCCCTGAGTCCCACAAGTTCCTTTTTAAAAATCCTATTGTAGATCCAGAGACTATTTCACAGGGGCTCAAAGGCATTAAGGCTTCTACTGATAAAAATCCTACCCCTTCTGATAAAGACTCCAGGGCGGTGGATAGATGGGGTAAGAAGGTTTACACTTCTGCGACCTTTGCCATTAGCGCTTTAAACTGCCAGTTTCATATGTTAACATATCAGCAACATGCTATTGGACTGCTTAAACAGAATATTATGTTGATTCCTGAATGTGTGGAAAATAAAGAATTGCAGGATTTAATGCATTCTGCTGAACAAGTTGGAAAACATACTTTGCAATGTGGTTTTGATTCATTAGAGGCCTCTTGCAGGGCTGCTGTTACTGGGTCTGTGCTCAGAAGGCATGCTTGGCTTAAGGAGCAATCTTTGCCTGATCATGTTAAAGCTAAATTGTTGGATGCTCTTTTAAATCAGGACCGCCTGTTTGGCAACAAGGCTGAGGAAGTTCTTAAAAAGATGGAAGATAAAGCTAAATCTATGCAAACTGTTAAAGATTTTTTTACAAGTTCAGCCTCCTAGATTTAGTAGGCATTGGCCCTCTAAGAATTGGTCCTTTCCAGCCCCTTCCAGATCTTCTCAAGCCAAACCCAGACACAGCAAAAACCCGAGGTTTCAGTCCCAGGGGACACACAGAACTAAGCAGTGGGGGGCCTCCACTTCCAAATCTGGGAATAATAAAACTTTCCCCTATGGTAAACTGTCTCAATGACTTCCTTTTAAAATTTTCAAGCACTTATCAACTGACTGCCCCTTTGGGGGGAAAGATTGCTCTTCATGCAAAGAATTGAGAACTCATTACCCAGGACAAATGGGTTTTAAATATAGTATCCCAGGGATACAGATTTCACTTCCACATGTTGCCAACACCAACTGGGTGGCCGGACTTACCCACAAATCAGTCAGCAGAGGCCCAAAAACAAGTACTTTCTCTCTTAAGCATGGGGGCTATTCAGCTGGTACCAGAAGAGAAAAAGGGACAAGGTTTCTACTCAAGACTTTTCCTGGTACCCAGAAAAGACAATTCATGGCATCCTGTCCTGGACCTGTCTACTGTAAACACCTTTTTGGAGATTCCGAAATTCAAGATGCTGACACTTCAATTACTTCCTATGCTAGGCAAAGATGCCTGGTTGGCAACAATCGATTTAAAAGAAGCATACCTGCACATACCAATCAGGGAATCTTGCAGAACATACCTACGCTTCAAAGCAGACTACACGCACTATCAGTTCTCTGCACTGACCTTTGGCTTGTCTACTGCGCCAAGGGTATTCACAAATGGCCTAGCTCCAGTTATTGCATTTTGTAGGCAAAGAAATATTCAAATATACCCATACCTGGACGATTGTCTAATTCAGGCAGAAAGCCAGGACATACTTCTGAATCATCTGGCCTTTGTACAAAGGGTTCTAACTTGTCTGGGGTACACCATAAACAAAAAGAAATCACACCTGGTACCCTGTCAACAAATTATATTCCTGGGAGCAAGGTTGAATACAACTTCCCAGATGGCTTGCCTCACGCCAGAGAAACAAATTCATTTGACAACCTACTTGAAACAAGTGGCCACAAAAACCCTGCTATCTGCAAGCCTTGGGGTACATGGCCTCCTGCATTCTTCTAATTCCATATGCAAGACTGCATATGAGGAAACTACAGTGGTATCTAAAAAGCCTATGGTGTCAACATTCTCAAGACCTAGAAACAATGATTCCTATCGTACCTTGCCTATGCCTAGAGTTCCTTTGGTTGGCAGAGGCCTGCCACCAAAACAAGGGACTACCTTTCACACCACCCCCTGCCGCGCAAAATCCTAACAACAGATGCATCAGACTATGCACGGGGGGCTCACCTGGCAGTGAAGTGCATTCAGCGCAAATGGAACCCTAGTCAAATGCACCTGTATATCAATCAAAAAGAAATGTTAGCTGTGCAGAATGCTCTGACAGCCTTCAAGGACCACATTCTTCCAGGACAACTAATGGTAAAGACAGGCAACACCACTGTTATGTGGTACATAAACAACCAGGGGGGTACACATTCTTACCCCCTCTGCAGACTAGCCATGGCATTGTGGAACACAGCCTTGAGCTACCAAGTGCACCTACAAGCTCAATTCCTGCCAGGAAAATTAAATACACTGGCAGACGGACTAAGCAGAAAGCTCATGGACCCACACGAGTGGAAACTGGAACCAATGATTTTCAACATGTTGACAAGCAAATGGGGGAGCCCAGATATAGACCTGTTTGCCTCTCCCCAGAACTACCAATTGGACAAATTTTTGCACAAGGACTCCCCACAAACAAGCCTGGAAAGTGGATGCTCTGTCCTTCAGCTGGAAAAACCTATCAGTCTATGCCTTCCTCCCTCTGCCTCTGCTCTCCAAAGTACTGCTAGAAATCAAACAGGACAAACCAAGGATGATTTTGATTGCTCCAAACTGGCCGCGCAAACACTGGTACCCCCTCCTGCGCAGTGTGTCATGGTTATCTCCATGGCACCTGCCTCAGACTCGTTCCCTGCTGTCTCAGCAGGAGAACCAGATTCTGCACCCTCAGCTTCTAACACTGAACCTTGCAGCCTGGCTAATTACTTAATCTCTCCTTTACCATCCCTCAGCAAACCTGTGATGGATATAATTTTAGAGGCAAGGAGGCGTAGTACTAGAAAATCTTATGCTGAAAAATAGAAATGATTCTGTGCCTGGAACCATTCTCAAGGGATGAGCACAGCAGCACCCAATTTACCTCAGATTTTACAATACTTAACTGAGATGCTTCACAAGGCCTTGTCTTTTTCCTCCATTAAAATCCACGCCTCAGCCATTTCAGCTCATTATAACACAGAACCCCCCCTCTTCTCTCATCCACTGCTCAAGCAGTTCCTCAGAGGGGCCAAAAATTTGAGACTACCCAGGAGAGCTCCAACCCCAGCCTGGGACCTTAACTTTGTCTTGGAGAAACTCACTCTACCTCCTTTCGAGCCAGCTGCTACTGCAGACTTAAAATTTTTTTCTTGGAAAACAGCTTTCCTTTTAGCAATCACTTCAGCTAGAAGGGTATCTGAATTACAGGCCCTTGTGGCAGTGGAGCCTTTCATCATCTTTCATGCGGACAGGGTGTCCCTCAGAACCAATCCATCCTTCATGCTCAAGGTGGTATCCAGTGTGGCTCTTAATCAGTCCATTCATTTGCCAACCTCCTTTCCCAATCCACTGAATAAAGGGGAACGCATACTGCACTCCTTAGATGTGCAAAGACAACTTAGATTCTACTTGGACAGGACTAAACCTCAAAGGAAATCTGAACAACTGCTGGTGGCATTTGCTGCAGGGGCAGAGGGGAAGGCTATTTCAAAGCAAACTATTTCTAAATGGATAAGCCATTGCATTCATTTCTGCTGTAAGAACCATGGAAAACCTATCCCGCAGGGGATCAGACCTCACTCCACCATGGTTGCATCTACCTCTACAGCCTTTCTCAAAGGCGTCCTTACCAGGGACATCCTAGAAACTGCCACCTGGAGTTCTGTACATACTTTCACCAAGCATTATCATTTGCCAATTTTCTCTAAATCCAGAGCTGGCTTTGCCACTGCAGTCTTGCAGGGCCTTATAGCTGGCCCTAATGCTATCTAAATTCCCCTCCCAACCATAGCTTTGGGAATCTATCCAAATGTAATTATTGCAACAGTGAAACACGAAGAACATAGTACAGTTGTGTACACTTACCATAAATGTAGATGTTTGAGTGTATTCACTGTTGCAGTCCTGGTTACCCTCCCTCAAGCCCCCTAACTTCTTTTGACTATATCTCTACTTTCCTTTACTATGCTTAAAAGCCTTTTTGGTGTATTTGCTTTTTTGTTGGAGGTATATCTTTGGACTTTTATATTTAATTGCTTCCCATTAGGGGGGCACCTGACATCTGGGGCAAGAAAAACTGATATAATGGCATTGGCTGCATGTTTTATACCCCTGACAACCTGACGCCATGGAAGAAGAGACAGCAACTGAAGCAGGACCCAAGACTTTGTTAATTAGGCCGACTGAGGGCTACCTTCAAGCAGATAACCCAAATGTAATGACTGCAACAGTGAATACACTCAAACATCTACATTTATGGTAAGTGTACACAACTGTACTTTCTTCAATGAGGGCTTCTGTTTAAACATCCTTTTAGAAGGCATTCAAAAACCTGGAGAAAAAAAGGAACTCTATAAATCTGACAAATATCCTTTTCATTCTCCAACACCAACATATGAGAGAAATTACCCCAGCAAGTAATTAAACTTATACTCTTAGTAGGAGAAAACACCAAAGTCCAAAAGGGGAAGAAGGGTCACTGCCTAAAGAATTGCCAAATTGATAATGAGGGCCACAGTAATCAGCAGGAGTAGCTATGACTTAGAGCAGTCTTTCTGTCTTTCCCCTTACCTAAAATCCACACCACCTCAACCTAAGCTTTATTTCTTGTTCTGTCTCTATTCCTATATCTTTTCAGAATGGGAAACACTAGGAAGGCATCACAAAAGAGAATCAAGTCTTGCACATTTCCAAAAATGGTTACAAACTGCAGTTTCAGCAGAGGAAGTGAGCCTTGCAAATTTCCAAAAATGGTTATAAACTGTGTTCCCAAAAGAAACAACATTGTAGTCATCCCTTCCATTCCAAAAGAACAGAAAAACCTGATGTCCCTTCAAATAAAAATTATTTTAATGCGAGGGACCAGATAGGGTATCAGAAAAAAAAGGGACTGGGTTGTACTTGAGACTTTTTATAGTCCTGTGATGAGAAGGATTCACCAGATACATTTGCAGTCTTCCCCAGACTGAACAACTTCTTGTCAGTTCCAAAGTTACAGATGCTGTTGTTGCAGAGCCTCTTGTCTGTTGTCTTCCCATGAGGTCTTATGTAACTTTTATAATTCAAGGATGCATATCGGCATATTCCCATAGCCAAGGTGGACAGATATTGCCTAAGGGTACTTGCTACCATTTCACTTCCTGTTTTTTAGCTTAGCTACTGGACTTAGGGTTTTTATGAAGTGCCCTGTTATAGTGATTTGTTTTTTGGAGAACCAAAAGCATCCATATTTACCCCTACCTG
This sequence comes from Protopterus annectens, assembly GCF_019279795.1. NCBI lineage: Eukaryota > Metazoa > Chordata > Ceratodontiformes > Protopteridae > Protopterus > Protopterus annectens. The sequence goes on along the minus strand of NC_056739.1, from coordinate 1,024,184,366 downwards.
GGTAACTGTGTCATGATTTAAAGCCATGGAGAGCATACCAACAGAGCAAGGCTACAATGCCTTCCACACATTTAGACCAGCTACTACTCAGACAAGGACTAAAGGTGGAGGTGTATCTATTTGCATCAGAAATAAAAATACCTCAAGGCTGGTCAGACAGGCAATGCAGTTCAGCTGCTCAATGTCCAAATCACCATAGGCAAGATCCAGTATCACTTCCTTGCCAGCTATAGGTCCCCCTTTATGACCCAAAAAACCCATACCATGTATTTAAACTTATTAGAAACACTAACCATCCAACCCAAAACCATACTCATGGGTGACTTTAACGACCCTACTATTAACTGGGAATCTTATACAACACCAAACATACAATCACAGAGATTCCTGGATTTTGTAAACACAAACTCCCTGACCCAGATAGTCAGTACGCCAAACAGGGGTGCAGCCATACTGGATCTGGTTTTCACTAATATGGGAGACTGCTGCACTTCCCGTACTGTAACGTCTTCCCTGGTAATGTCAGATCACAAAATGGTCTCCTTTGAAGTAAAAATAAAACCTGGACACCCAGCTAAACCTGGAATATTTAGGAAAGACTGACTAGATGCTATTAAGTGATAACCTGGCAAAATTTCAAGCCCCCATAAACCCTGACAACACTTATGGCTATGCAGAACTGTTCACAGAAACCCTGTACAGGCATGTTAATAGCTGCATAGAGGCAACTTTACCCAATAGGAAGAAGTACAAAACTAAATAAAAAAACAAGCCACCCTGGTGGAATCACAAATTTAATAGGCTGTATAACAGAAGGAAGAAAATCATGGCAAAAATTAGGAGGTGCACCACCCAGCAGGATAAAAGCCCTCTCATCAAACTAAACAAACACCTCAGAGGACAAATGAAGTCTACCAAAGCCAAATTTGAGGTGAATTTGGCCTCCAAGGCCAAGGAAACCACAAGGTATTCTTTGGCTACGTCCACAACCTTAAAGGCAATACACAATTGTGTGCAAAGCTCATTGTAAATGGACCACCTATACTGAGTCAGGAGATATAGCAAACCTACTGGCCAATAAATTCCACTGCAATGCTACCCCTGTCTCCCTCTCAACCTTTTTCTCAGGAAATACCATCAAATATAACTCCCCCTGCTATCACTAGGGAACAGGTCCTTAATGCTCTCTCTAAGGCCAAGAATATTGCATCAATGGGCCTAGACAATATCCCAGGATGCCTTCTAAATAGCATGAAACATGACCTATCAGGGCCTCTAGAATTGCTATGTAACTGTAGCCTCCAAACAGGCTTCATGCTTCATGAATGGAGAACAGCAACAGTCATCCTTCTGCACAAAGGTGGGCTATCTACAGACCCTGGAAACTACAGACCCATACGTCTCTTTAGACTTGTATGTAAAGCCATGGAAAGAATTCTCATGGAAATGATCAATAATGATATAATAAACCTCCAGACACTGGATCCAACCCATTTTGGTTTCGTCAAGGGAAGATCGTGCCTTCTCAACCTGGTGGACTTCTTTGAGAAGGACGCCAAAGCAATGTATGAGGGCAAAATGGTTTGCACTGCCTACCTTGAAGTGACCAAGGCATTTGGCACAATACCACATTATGGCATTGTTGACAAACTCAAGAGGTTAGGTACAAACCCATATGTCACCTGGTGGATAGCCAGCTGGCTCACAAACAGGACCCAGGAAGTTAGAATTGGGGAGTCCACCTCTACAAAGAGGCAAGTAACAAGTGGAGTCCCTCAGGAATCTGTCCTTGGACTCCTCCCTCCTTTTTGGCATTTACTTCTCTGAAGTCAAGGCCTATGCCAGAGGTCTCTGGCTGAATAAATTTACAGATGACTGCAAATTAGAAGCTGTCATTGAATCCCACACTGACACAAATGTTCTGCAGGAGGGGCTGACACAGAGAAACAACTGGTGTCAGAACCATGGACTAAAACTAAATGCCAAGAAATGCATTATAGTATCCTTTGGGAAGTCATCCACCCCAGGTAACTATCTTATTGACTACACATCTCTTAGAGTTGACTCCAGTAGTCAGGGACTTAGGGACACACATAGATAGTAATCTAGCCTTTGACCATCATGTGTCGACAGTAGTGAGGAAATTATTCTGTGTTGCTCAACTTATAAACAAAGGTATGGCATCCAAGTCCAAGGAAGTCATTGTTCCACTGTATTCAGCATTCATCAGACTTATCATTGAGTACAGTGCCCCCTTTGGGTGTACCTAACCAGGGATCTCCAACAATTGGAATGTCCACAGAGGTTCCTCAATAAAAGAATGCAGGGCTTAAGTAGAATGTCCTATGAAGACCACCTCAATGCTCTGTCTCTGTATTCTGTTTCCTACAGGTTTTTGAGGGGAGATCTATGCCTGACATACAGGGCATTCTCAGACTCCACTCTGATGGACCTCCTGCATATCCGCAAAATAAACAGCACCAAAATTACCCATTCTAAAAACTTAAACCTTGCCTGTGATATAAATAGGACCTGCTGGAGAGACAGGAATGCATCCCAGAGATTACCCCATTTCTGGAACAAGATCCCCATCCATGTGAAGCAGAGTTCTTCCCTAACCCAATTCAAGTGCAACCTGGACAGTTGGAGGGGAACAGGAAATTCTTCCCTGGTTTGACACCTATGTCTCTAATGGACACAGGCAACCTGTAAATGGTTCATCTCCCAGGCCCTAGCTTGTAAATGTTTCATCTCCCAAGCCCCTGCTTACACTTATCAAGGGTATCTGAACTTGTTAGAGATTTGGGATGCATGGCTAGGCTTAAAAAGGCCCTTGTGGTCATTAGCCTAGTAAACACTTATGAACCTGTCTATGCTTCTTCCATACAGGCAAACAGAAAGGTACTGGATATATAATCCATTGCATCCAGTCCCTGGGGCTCTCTTTCTCAACCTTCCAAAGTCCCATTAAGACCCATCAAACAAGTGATCTTTCTAGGTGATCATATGGACATAGACAAGCAACAAGCCTTCAACCCTATAGACAAGATATATACTGTTTTTGTCCCACTTCAGAAAGATTAGCATCTTAAATTAATTCACTGCCAGGAAAATTCTCATGAGATAAATGACCTCCTGCATACTTATGTGACAAGCAGCACATAAGGAATATGCAGTGGTAGCTCAGAAACAAGTGGTGCCAACATGCACAGTCACTGCAGACTCTCATTTCACTGTCAACTCTGCTTTGGGAAAGAGAACTTGTGGTGCACAGGTCTCCCATATTGTAGGGGTTCCTTTTAAAATGGAACCAGGGACTCAGACTCTCACAATTGACTCCTCAGACACCACCCATGGAGCTCACGTAGGGGAACTTGTTAGTTCAAGAGACTTGAAATAGGGCATTCAGAAACAGTCATATCAATGTAAAGTAGATGACAATAATGTTGGCCATCAGATCCTTCTAGAAATCTTGACAGACAGAACCACAGTGGTGAGGAGTGTCAGCAAGCAAGGAGGAGCACATTCTTACCTCCAATATACAATAGCAATGCAACCTTGGCACCTAGAGCAGGAGACAAGTTTCATCCTCAGGATCCAATGCATCCCATCTCAGAGGAGCGTGATAGCAGATAATCTGAACAGAACATGAGTGGATCCCAAAAAATGAACTTTAAACAGGGAGTATAATCCTGTACTTAGTTCATCTGGGGGGAGGGGTGCCCCAGAAATAGAGCATTTTGCTTCCCATAAAAGAGACATGGTGTAAGATAGTAAGAAACCTGAATTCAGTTGCCAGAGACATTTTACCATTATCCTTATGAAAAGTGGAACAGAAACATTTGACGTATCTCCCTAAACTAGTTAAAGTAGATTGTGATAGTCCTTGCTTTTCTTATATCATCCCCTATGCCCCTCAGTTCGGTTGATAGTGACTTAACAAGAGATAACAGAATCATCGAGCAACCCTAAACAGGGTTGTTGTGATATATATATATATATATATATATATATATATATATATATATATATATATATATATATATTCACTTCAGAAGCTCGAATTACCAAAATCGCAAACTGCAAATAACCGAAACCAAAAGATCGAGTTTCAGAAACTCGAACTTCTGAAGCGAAATCAACAAATTAAAAAAAAAAACACAAACCTCGCTTTTGCAGGGGGGGCTTTGCCCCCCTGTGCCCCCCACACCCCCCTACTTAAATATACCAACTCCAAGATCTCGCTTCAGTGGGGAGATGGGAAATCTCCTGTCTTGCGCTGTATGCGGAAATGCAAAACAGGAGATTTCTCATTTCCTGTCAACACCGCAAAACAAATAAAACATTACGTGCACACAGAGCGTACAACAATACTTGCCTCTGTGTGCACGTAACATATTAAGGTAATTAAACTCTTATTTTTGAACACTACACATATTCGATTTACTGAAATCTCGATCATATGGTCTCGACCGTATGAAATTCGAGATTTCAGTCATTCGATTATGTGAAGTGTTTCCATATATATATATATATATATATATATATATATATATATATATATATATATACACACACACACACACACACATACACACACACAAACACACAATAATTTTTTGCTTGCATTCCCTTTTAAAGGTTTACTCTGCTTGCTGTCCTTTTGGGATACTTATTTACTTACATAGTTGTACAAAATAATAGCAGTAAATGGAATGTATAAGAGCGTAACTTTATCTGCTTTATCTGTAAGTCATAACTTTAGGTAATAAGTCACACAAGTACATGTCTTGTCATTTTATTAGTTTTAGGGCTGTTATCTGAACTGGATTTCAACATTCTTTAACATGATTTGCTGAAGAGTACACTTGCAGCATAGAGCATGATGCTCATAGTCATCTGTTCCTTTCTGGAATTGTTTTGCAGAAATTGAACTGAATTTTATAATTACATCCACTACACAAAATTGAATCTTCTGCTTTTAAAATTTGCCTTGTTAAATAATTGGTGACTGATTAGTAACAGAATTAGACATTGTAATTAACAACATAGTCCCATAGGCTTTAATAGAGCATGTCCTGTGCTCTGCCTGCACCTATAAAATACACATAAGGTGGATTTTTTTAAGCCAAGACTAGATGCTTTAGTTTTGTATTTGCTTAAACAGAAAATTGCAGAAGATTTTAAAAGCCAGTATGCACTAAAAAGCAATCTGAATTGGATGGCCAATGCTGTGGTGAAAAATATGGCAAAACCAACTGCAGAAAATTAAAAAAGCCTTAACCCAGGCCTGCTTATTTTTTAGGATGTAAATTGAAAACAAGAAGAAAGTAGAACTGCTTCCTTAAGGAAGCAGATATCCGCAGTACTACTAAATATGGAAAAAAGCACTGGTGAAACTCTGTTCCAAATGGCTTATATCCAATACTCTGTATCTCCCTTGCAGCCTGTTTGGGGTTTACACTTTATTATTTTAAGAAACTATTTATTTTATTTTGCTAAATTATTAAATATCTGCTTTACTGATTTCCTCTGTACCTCTTTGTTTCCGTAGGTGTGGAGACTGACGGGTCATGGTTTAATCCATTCATTTACCAATGAACATGCCAAGCAATCCATATTCAGAAACATAGGTGCTGGAGTAATGCAGATTGAAATTGGATCAGCAAATCGTATTTTTTCTTGTGGAGCAGATGGAACTCTAAAAATGAGGGTTTTGCCAGACCCTTACAATGTTCCTGCTGGAATGTTTGACATATTGTAGATGTGAATTTTTTTGCTTTATCATTTCCTCTGGACACTGTTTTAGTATTGAGATGTTTTATTAGCTATTTTATAAAGCTTTTGCCCATTACAGTGTACTGGGCAAGAGTTATTCTGTGTTCATGAAGATTTTTATTTTATTTTGGTATTTTAAAAGTATCCAAAGGCACTTTGTTCATATAGATGTACAGCAGACATGCATGTACTGTATTACTTGTAAGAGTAGTACAGTTATCCATCAATTTGGTTATAGTCCACTGTGAAATGCAAAAACGTGCATGATATTAAATACACTGAAAATTGAAACACTTTTTCAAAATGATCACTAAATGTGTTTTGGTGTTTGTTTTGGTTTATCAGTTCATCCTGTACAGCTCATGTATTTTCTTGCACTTCAGCAAAGTATAAATGGTGTCTGATATAAGGGACGCAAACCTTCATGGTAGTGGAAACTACGTTTGTGAACCATTTGTCACATTGTGCAATACAGAAGCCACAGTAATGGAGAAATTGTATATTGCTACAATATGATTAATCCTTCCTGGAACTTAACATGTACTTCAGTAGCAATATCATATTCTCCTTCTGCACAAATTTCTTTCCTGCCGACTCTTGCGTTGTGTATTGTAAACAGCTTGCGTTTACATTGGGAATGTAAAATAAACAAATGTAAAAATCAATGGGCATTTTAAGTTTGTCATTATTTTTTTATCAGTTTGCCCACAAGTGTTCCGTTTGGCTTCAGTAAAGTAAAGTTACATGAAGCAAAATTATTTTAATTGAACAGTGGTCTTTGCTTGACTAACTAGTAAATATGTTATTTAATTAGTTTATATATAAAAGTATGTATAATAATTTCCAGAGCCTCTTGTGTAAAAATATTGTCATGTATGGTTGCCTGTAGCATACCAAATGAAAATGTATTTTTTGTTTTAGTGTATAATACATTCCTTATTGCAAATGAAACTGTAATCCTTGCACAAAGGTGGGACTAGAGTCCATCTATTTAAGTGTTCATTAACAGCAACTGTACTGTGTTGTAAATTAAACACTTTATCATCAAAAAACATGTGCAGAATGTTGTCTGTATCTCAGAAACAGCTAATTGATATTTATTAAAAGTTTATAAGTTAAATAAATTCCTTTTATTTCTTTTGCTAGTTGTCTGCTTTACTTTGTGTCTGCTTTCATAAATTTGCAAAGCATGCATTTTCTAGAAAATATCCCCAAGATTGTTTGCCCACATCATTGTTTTTATTGATGGTCCTACTCAACTGTCAATTTACTTAATGACATTTGAGTACTGAAAAAGTCCAACTGGGTTAGGTGCCCATTTTCAGTGGAGGCCTTTTGAGAAAAGCTCCAAAATATTGCAAAAAACTTTTAAGAGCAATAATTTTACAATCTTCAAAAATAGTACAAAAACATACACAATTGAAATAATTATACCTAATTAGACATAATGTGAAAGCATTAGTTATGAATAGATACAAGTTATGTGACAATTTAATATTTTAGACAGTTTATAGAGGAATTAAAGGTAAGTTAGTATGATACAAACGAATCACAATATGAAGGAAGAGCAAAAAAAAGTTATGGCATTTTAGAAAGAGAATCGAGGGAGAGAAACTGAAGTAAGGAAGTGAGTAAAGAAGGAATAGCAAGGTGGTAAGGTATGAATAGGTACTTCCGGTCAATTACTTTGTGGACGGTGAGGTGTGATTTCCCACATGCATTAGTGAAGAATGTGGAGTTTTATCAACATATCACATTTCATCCCTTTAGTTATGATGTATTGGCTCTCAGGTCTTCATCATTATTCCTTTCCACTTTGTATTACAGTTTTCTGCTTGTGCTATGTATAGAAGCCTTAATTGTGTAGCTCTGAAATACTCCTTCAAATCGGGTTATCCCAATCCGTCTTGTTTGATTGCAAGAATCAGCTTATACCACCTGAATGTTGCTGTCTTCCCCTTCCAGACAAAGTCCTTCAGCTCTTTATTAATTGCTATCCACAACTTCTCCTCTGGTTAATAAAAATATGCCTGACCTGTGTAAGACTGATGGGACCTAAAAACATTTTAACTGCTTGTATCTTACTGTCCATATAATAAAGCTTCCATTTTCTCAGTTTTTGTATTATCTTTTGTTTACCCTCTTTATCCTTAGCTGCCACACCAGAATCATTTTAAGTCATACTCTGAAATCCTTCAATTTTAATGCCCCCATTAATATGGATATTGCTAAACCAATTCACATGTAGCTACATAATTTGCTGCTATTGCATTTGTTTTACCTTCATTAATTTTGTATTCCAAAAAAAAAATTGAAACTGTCTCAAAACGTTCCACAACACTGTAATGTCTTTTTCTGGCTTTGTCCAGTAAAATAATATCATCTGCAAATAGAGCCAGTTTTTCTTGACTACCATACCAATTATATCCTTGAATTTCTGAGTCCCTTATTTTCTTTGCCAATGATTCTAAATATAATGCAAATAACAAAGGGGAAAGACAACACCCTTGCCTAGTTCCTCTGCTGAAGCAGAAATTATCAGAGAGGACCCCATCCACTTTAATTTTCACCTCCGATCCAAATGCTTCCTTTGCTCTGCTAAAAAAGTAATAGCTTACTCTGTCAAATGCTTTCTCTGCATCGACTCACCAACAACAATGGTATTTTCTTACATTCTGCTTCCCTCTGGATCATCAGTGTTCTGTTAATGTTGTCAAATGTTTGCCTCCCCTCCACAAAACCACATTGATCTATATCTATCAGTTCTGGCATTACATTTGCCATTTTTTTAGCCATTATAGACATGGACACTTTATAATCATGGTTTAGTATTGAAATGGACCTGTATGAAGCTAGATGTGATGGATCTTTATCCTCTTTAGGTATTACAGCCATCACAGGTTTCTTCCAGGGTGCTGGTACTTCTCCTTCTAAAATACTTTTAAACAAAACCTTCCAGATCGTTGACAGTTTTGTCCTTCCTAGCTTTCAAACTTCCACAGAATACCATCTGTTCCTAGGGTGAAACACTGCAAGTATTGTAAATAAATAAATAAAGAATGAACAGTGGTCCTATGACATTGCTTAGGGATACTACAGAAGTTATTGTTAAAGAACTTGAAACAACGTGATTTACTTCTGTAGTTCATTATAGTAAGATGGTCCCTGAACCAGAAGTTATGTGTAGTCACTAATTTCCACATCAGCAAGTTTTACCAGCAGAATTTTGGGGTGAATTTAATCAAAGGTTGTATTAAATTGTTCAGATTATGACCTCAGTTACTAGTCCTTCATCCATATGGCAGTATATGCTGTGAGGGAGCAAACAACTATTAAATTGCTGTAACTTGTCACATATAACTGTCACAATTGTTTTATTGTATATTTACAGCCTCTTGGTTACTTAATTGTTTTATTGTGTATTTTCTATTGCATTGCACTTCAAGCTTGTAAGTCTTGTTGCTTAGGTGTATTGTGGAACTTTTCTCCCTGGCCCTCCCCTGAAAAAGGGCTATTGCTCAGTCAGACTGTCCCATTCAACAAATGTCAAATAACAATAAAATAAATAAATATATGGTTGGTAGGTGTTTTTATCAGTAGATTAATAATTATAAAGACAATGGTGGATTAATACTCAGCTTGGCATTAACCTGAGTTTAGTGTTCTACAGAGAAGGGAATTGAATTTTGGCACATTTCAGAAATTTGACTTTTTCACCTTCAGATTTATTGATGTTCTTATAACTGAGCAATGTACATAAATAAGCAAAAACAAGCGTATGTATGAATTTGTATTAACAGACAACATAAAAAAAAATAAAAACAAAATAGTGAGCCCACGAGTCCATTTATTCTCTTGTGATGGGAATGGGTCTCCAGAACAATGGGAATGACAACCATCTGGAAGGACCATCATTCAGGCAGCCATGAGGGTTTGCTTGTACCTTCACCTGTACCCTGGGTATGAGAGCATTTATGTTGACACTAACCCCACCCCTGGGTGGAGGGATAAGTAATCCACATCACTGTGAGGGCTCACAGTGCCATCCCATTGTGGGTGTGCACTTCTGTGTATTTGCACAAAAGACGACCACCTTTTTATCAAGCCAAATTCCCACTTCTTGGCTGCTCATTTACATCACTACCCATTCTCATGCCAATAGCTTTGCCCTGTCCTCCCACCAGATTGAGCACCCCATCCTCCCTTGGTAGCTTCATCAAGCGGCCAAGCTTCTAATTGAAATTGGACTGACTGGCCCATCATCTGACCTTTATCCCTCGGCTCTACTTGATCTAACTGAAACTAGTAAATGACACATTATAGATGTGGGGCACATTAACTGCTGACTAGTAGAAGAGCAGGTAGACAGAAAGGTAGTTATTATCATGTCTAAAGTGCTAGGTGCGTAGGACTGGGTTTGCCCTACAAGAGGGATTCATTCACTTTTTATAAAGTGAGCCACCTCCATACTATTGTTTAAATAATACACATAGTTAAATAATATAAAGCATTCAAAAATGAAAAGTACAGGAATCTGCCTGACACAGTTAATGTTTCCAACTTGTAATACCAGAGAAATTAAACTATAATAGCCTATAATGGTACTGTAGGGCAGTCCAAATAATGTAATAATGGATTAAGGGGGCAGCAGTATAACACTGTTAAAAATCATGATCTCAGAATAAATCTATAAATAATATATGTTGGCAATAATGCAGTATAAGCTCAAAAACAGAATGCACTCAGCAAATCACTATGAGTTGGACCTGCTTGCACATTAACTACAGGACAGCTCAAAATATAGGTCTTTAAAGTAATTTTAAATCCAGCATTGTAACGTGCAACATGCTCACAAATTTAGAACTCTGGTAACTAAAGACTCCTGTTCTAGTGAACTGAAGATAAATTGGGTGGAACTGACACCAGCCTCTGAAAGGCTTAGCACAGGAACTGAGTCAGCCTGTATCATGACAGAAACTTCTCTGTGTGGGGGAAACAAAGCCATTCAGAGCTAAGTAAGTGTATCAAGAACCTTAAATGTGATCTGCTTTACTGGCAGTCACTGCAAACTCTGCAGTACCAGTGTAATATGTTGGTATGTAGGTACCACAGTAAGTAACCTGACTACAGTGTTCTAGACCAGCAAAAGTGATCGAGTTCTGTGCCTGGAAACCCCAAGTGTAGGCACCACAGTAGTACAGCTGAGAAGAAACGAGCATGTGCACCTTTATGGGAAGGTCAGAAGGTAGAAAAGATGTGTGATCCTGGTGATATTGCTACAGATAGCCTGAGCTCAGTGATATTCCAAAGGTCCAACAATGAAGATTTGACAACGGCTAACAATCTAGCCATTCAGTGACAACTTATTGTTAATAATCACCACTTGACAACTTATTGTTAATAATCACCACTAAGCCAGGAATCATGGACACAAAATTACTGCTTGTTTCCAAACTATGAGTTATCTGGAGACAAGACTAGCAGAGTAGTGTCCCTAAGTGTAAGATGAACAACCATTGGGACCATCTTAGGGTTATTTAAGCTGATAACTTCATCCAATCCTAGATACTTTCCAAGTCGCTTACAGGGTAGTTTAGAGTAGACATAGATTCCTGAGGGAATGAGAGGTACGGTGGGTGTCATCAGCATAACAATGTTACTGTAATACTCTAAGATGAGTAATGCTTGCATGAGGCAATGCATATATGATGAAAATAAGCAAAGAATGGAGCCTTGCAGTACACCACTACCCAAGGCATAGAAAGAAGATAAACCTACCATAGATACTACCATCTGAGTGTTCCCAGAAAGAAAAGAAGTGAAACAATCTAAAACAACACCAGAAATATCTCAGTAGTTATCTGGATCGTCAAGAGTAGAATGAGTCACTGCTTCACATGCTGATGTGAAGATGAGGAGGACCATCTCAGAGTAACGGTATTTCCCTAGCAATGAAGGGATCATTAACAACTCAGACTAGTTTCAGTGTCTAGCTCTAGAAAAACAAACTAGACAAGGTCATTGATGTTATTATCTCTCACATGTGGTTCTACTTTCATAAGAACCTTACATTTTCTGAATGTTAGCTGGCCTTCTAGAGGACTGAAGTAACCAGAGCCTTTTTAATAGTAAAATAAAGACTATCAAGTCCTCAAGTGAGGTGACAACAATCTGGTTAAAATGTGGACTCTAAAGCCTCTGATCATGCCAAACCAAGCTTAAAAGGACAAAGGCCCAAACACAAGTAGTAGTATGCATTCTGGAAATCACAGAGATAAACTTATAGTCAGAAATGGCAAAATCTCGCCAGTTAAGAGGCATGCTCAACTTCTGGAGACAAGCCCATACTAGCAGTTTATGGGAACAACAATATGATGAGAGCAAACTTTGTAGCAAAGTAGTGGGCTGCCAAACTGGGCTCTTAAGCAGATAGCTTCTGTGTGGAGAGACAGACTGTACTGCACAGTCACACCACCACATGAATCAAGGCTGCTGACCAGTTAGTCACATCAGGGACCTACTGAAGCAAATTTTTTTTTTTTGGATGAGGGATCTCTGTTTGGTAGAGAGAAATGAGAATCTGCAGCAAGCCTGCCCTCAGGCAGGCCAGATTGATTAGCACTACATATTCTTCCTAGCCTCCCAAGCTTGTGCAGATCAAATCTGAGCTCTGGCATTTGAGGAATTAGGGCGGCAGGACTTGCATAGTTTTGGGCCACTTGAACAAATACGGATGTGACAGCTTTATTGTAAACATCTACAAAACAACCAAGAACATTGACATTGCAGTTATGGGAGATAACCCAGCAGGACAATGGTAAAAAGATCAAGAGAAACTGAGCCAATTCTGTATGTAAGCAGTATCTGGTGGTTCAAGGTGGGGTTGTTGTTCCACTACAAAATAAATTACTGAATGGTCAGACAAAATGATAGGTTCCACTAACAAGCCACTTGCCATCACATCTAGATGGAAAACCAAGTATATGGCATGACAGTGTATGTGGGTAGTGAAGGAAACTACCTGAGTAAACCTGAATCCATTTATAATGCAAGGGAATTCCTTAATAAAATCCACTGATTCCCAATCCATACTGATGTTGAAGTCCCTAGGACCAACATGTGGGGATTCACCCAGAACTTATGCGGGAACATCATCACACTACTAGGAACTCCCTCACACTACTAGGTAAATGGTAGATAAGGTGATAGCTGGAGGTTGCACCTGTACCAATTACATACTCATTTTCAATTTGATTGATGAATTGTGGGCAATGCCACCTTGACCACCAATTCAAATAAGCCTTGGGTATTGAATAACTAAGTACCTGACATGATCAAGGCAAATAGAACAGGGCTACAATTATCATCTAGCCAGGTCTTGGTAATAAATGTCAAGTCCACATCACACAACAGGTCACATAATATGCCAGTTTTGTGGACAGACCTAGAATTAAAGTATAGCAGGTAAGATCTCCTAGAGGCTAGGTCCTGCCTTTCTGTCCTTGACTAACAAAATTAGTGCATACCCATGTAGCTTATTCAGCAGGAGAAGGTATTGCTTTACATACACGAAGGTGCTGTGGTCATGTTCTGCACTTTTCACCAAACTAGTATAACAGGCTTAATTAGGAAAGCTCATTCTGTGGAGTTTAAACAGAAGATGTGATTTTTGATGTGCATGTTTTTCTAAACATGAAGTAACTGTAATCCTCAGAATAGCAAAATTACAAGAGCAATAATATTGTCAAGAAGCAGGTAGGAATTTCTAAAACCTGAATACAATGCTTCAGACACAGCTAACAATTTAATTAACATTCTTATATATAAAATAATCATTATAAAAAATATTATAATTCCACTAATAGTAAGGTAAGGAAGTTAAGAGAGTTTTGAAGAGCAGGAAAACTTAATAGAGGAATAGGGAATTTAATATTAGTTTGTAATGCTGTAAATGCTCTGGCATATGTATGCAAAAATGTTTTATTGTATTTTCTTCTAGAATTGTTAAAACAGTGGAGTGAGTGAATGTGTGTGTATGTGTGTGTGTGTGTGTGTGTGTGTGTGTGTGTGTGTTTGTGTGTTTGAGCTTGTGGCAGAGAAAGTCTAGTTACTGTTCATTTGGTCTCAAAATAATTTCAATGAGCACAGATTACTCTGCATAAGTTGCTAATGGATGAGTTAAGTGCTTTATGCTACAGTCAGCTTACAGACTGCCAGTTATAGTATACATGTTGTCATCACTTTGGTCCTGGTTGTGTGACTGTGCAATTAGACTGTCCAACGTAGGAGTGAGGGGTAGAGCCCTCACATAAAAAATAATTCATGAATTACTGATGTTAAGTTGTCTATCTCGCCTTCATTCTTGCTGGATGGGTTCGGAGCCGACCTCGGCTCCGACTCGGCCACTCTAAAAGCTCGAGAGTTGGTTCCACCGGCTCGAGGCTCCCCCTATATCCCACAATGCTAGGCGTGAGTTACCTCAGATCTCGTTTGCCGCTACAGCGATCGAGGTGTGTTTTCTACCGGCTCCAGGTTAGTGAAAGTTAGACTAGTTTAATTTCTTTAAACTTAGGCTAGTTTAGTGTAATTTTCTTTCCCCTTAGTGTAGTGGACTTATTATCCCTTACTACCTTTATCCAGCCCCCTCCTTTTATAAAGAACATATAGTTCTTCCCTAAGGCCTTCGGGCCCTTCCTCCCTTTCCTTAGGGTGTGTATGTGTTTACTTAGGGAGTTTTTATTAACTTACCTTTAGTTTAAATATTTTTCCCTTTTAATCCTATCAGTGTAATCTGTGTGTGTGTGTTTTTGTGTGTGATTACACTTCAGGTTCCTTGAGTATGTCCAAGGATACAAAGGTCTCAGGCTTCAAGAAGTGTGACTCGTGCTGTCAGAAAATGTCTCTGACAGACGGTCACACTTCTTGTGTGTACTGCCTGGGACCTTTACACCTGCAGGACTCTTGTGCTGTATGCCATGGCTTCAGCCCTAGAGTCCTGCAGGAGAGAAAAACTAAACTCATTTTGAGGGGTTTAATTAAGCCTGAAGGTTCCCTTCCTGTGTCTTCTGGGAAACCTTCTAAGGCTTCTAAGACCTCGGCTCCAGCTACAGAGTCGAGGCCTAAGGCTTCGAAGCCTACTGATTCATCGGCTCCGGCTGGAGCCGATGAGTCTTTGACTGCTGTTTCAGTGGTTTCCTCGGCTCCGGCTGGAGCCGAGGCATTAGAGAGTCATGGGTCGGCTCCGATCATACCATCGGAGCCGACATCTAGAAAGAGATCGAGGTCACCGTCCCTTGGCTCCGTTCATTCGGCTCCAGCGTCTCCCCTGCTGTCTGAACGGAGCCATAGATCTCACTCCTCCAGGTCATCGAGGCTCTCAGATCACGACCTCCAGAGGGTAGTGAGTAGACTTTTGAAGTCCGAGGCACTGGCCCAAATGCTCCAGAGTCCGACTCATCAGTCGATGCCTCAGCTTGTTCCAATAAATATTCCTCCTCCGACTCCTTTGAGCTCGGAGCCGGGGCGTCTCGGAACCGAGACTGTGGTAGCGTCAGAGCCGATACATTTGTCTTCGGCGCCGTCGTCGGCTCCGATTTCTTCCTTTGAAGAATCTCGGTGCTGGGCTTCCCTCGTCGGCTCCGAGGGGGTGAGTGGCATCGGACCCTTGTCCGACCCCCTCTCCCTCTCGGTGCTTCGGCGCTGGTGAGTTCGGCTCCGACATCGGCCTCGGAGCCATCTCTGTTGGTGCCGAGGGAGGTTCTCAGCTTCTCGGAGCGGGGACCTCTGGCTCTGCCTGACAGGGGTGCATTCGAGGTCATGCGGAGTGTGTTGGAACCTTGTTCGACTCCACAGTCGGCTCCGTCCGTCCCTCCCACTTCGGTGCCTTTGGTTATGTCGACTCACTCCCTCATCCCAGACCGCAGAGAGCAAGCTCCTCAAGAATCCCCTGTGGGGATCTCATCCTCTTCCGAGGCCTCTCCTGAATTGGCAGGGGAGCCCCCTAGGAAGAGAAAGTGTAAGAGGAAGCACTTAGACTCACCTGAGTCTATCACCTCTGACACAGATTTAGAGGATTCCGAGGGTTCCCCACGTTCCCCTTCTGAAGATGTCTCTTTCGCAGACATTCTAGAGATCCTGAAACAGAGGGGAAATTGGCCAGCCCTTAACCCTTCGGAGGATGAATCTGTGTATCTTGAGGCGTTTGGCTCTCGCCCTTCCACCTCCTGGGTGTCCCCCCCTTTGATTCCCTCATGCAGGTGGTTGCAAAGAAGGCCTGGACGGCTCCTGATTCAGTGCACCCTACCCCCAGGAGACCCTCCAAATTTATAACAGCACCAACTGACAAGCAATTTCTCACAAAAGGTGTTTCTGTGGATGCTATGGTGGTAGCTGCTGCCACCAAGAAGGAACTAGCTGATCCTTCGGTGCCTGTCCATCCACCTAACAAGGAATCCAGGTCTATGGACAGGTACGGGAAGCGGATGTTCTCGTCAGTGACCTTTGCAATGCGTTCACTGAACTACCTATGCCATTTTACTCGTCTTCAAAGGGACTTGATCAAGGAAGCGAGTGATATGTTGAAGGATCCTACAGCTGAGGTTTTCAGGACAAGATGAACACTCAGCTGGCTACCCTGAACTCCATAGCTAACTCCTCCATGCGCCTACTTTCTTATGCAGCTGATGGAGCGAGCAGGGCCTCAGGGACAGGTGTGGCCTTACGCAGGCACGCCTGGATGCGGTTATGCAACTTTGCGGACCCCTTTAAAATGTCTTTCACTAATTCCCCGTTTGATGGATCATCTCTTTTTGGTCCTCAAGTGAAAGAAACCTTGACTAGGTGCGAGACTGATGGCAAGACTCTTTCTGCCGTCGGAGTCCGTTTTTCTACTCCTTCTAGGCCTTACCCCAAAGGCCAGAAAAGTGGGAAAATGTGGTTCCATAAACAATCTCAAGGGACTTCGCCTGACGCACAAAGTCTGTTCCCCGCCAGAGGCAGAAGGGGGAACAACAATGGTAGACGTCGCCCTAGAGGCAGGGGGGGTCCGCAGAACCAGGGCAATCGGGAAGTCTTCTCTGATAAGCCCTTTCAGCATCCCTGAGGTGTTGCCCGACTGCCTACCTTCGGAGGCAGTCGGGGGAAGATTGTCACTGTACCCAAAAGCCTGGCTATCCCTGACTCAAGACAAATGGGTACAGTCCATCATTTCCGAGGGCTATTCCATTCCCTTCTTTCGCATTCCAAACCAATCAAAAAAATCCCTTCCAGATGTTCCACCCGCTCAAAGGGATCTTGCAGCTTTGGAAATTTCAAAGCTGCTTGCAAAAAGAGCAATTCAGCCAGTTCCAGCAGACCAGCAAGGATCCGGAATCTACTCCAGGTTCTTTTTAGTTCCAAAGAAGACAGGGGACTGGAGACCAATTTTGGATCTCAGTATCTTGAACACATCAGTCAAGAAAACAAGATTTCGAATGGTCACGCTGCAGTCCATCCTTCCCCTTTTGGGAAAGGGAAGCTGGATGTGCTCTATAGATCTTCAGGATGCGTACTATCACATAAAAATGAAAAGACGCTCCAGAAGATTCCTCCACTTCAGGCTGGGAACCAGTCATTTTCAATTCAGGGCCCTGCCCTTTGGTCTCACCACTGCCCCCCGGGTGTTTACCAAATGCATGGCAGTGGTAGCTTCTCACCTGAGACGACAAGGATTCCAGGTGTTTCCATATTTGGACGACTGGCTCCTCACAGCTCCCACCAAGCATCTTCTTCTAATGGCCAGGGACTACACCTTTCGCACTTGTCGAAATTTAGGCATTTCAATAAATTAAAAGTCTGTTTTGTCGCCTTGTCGCACTATTACCTTCATAGGCAAATCTAGACACAATCAACATGTATGCGAGACTAACAGATCAGAGAATAACAGACATACACAAAATGGTCTCGCTCCTCTTCAGCAGCAACAGAATCAAAGCCAGGTTAGTTCTGAAAGTGTTGGGGATTATGGCGGCTGCCATACCTCTGCTTCCATTAGCCAGATTCCACATGAGAATCCTTCAATGGATGCTCTTCACGCAATGGTCATACCAGCAACTTCCAATGTCTCACACCATTATGATCACGCAAACATGCAGAAATCATCTTCTGTGGTGGATGTCTTCCCCTCAGCTCTTATTGGGAAGACCCTTTGTTCCTTCCCCTCCGGTTGCTACTCTGACAACGGACGCCTCCCTGATCGGGTGGGGGGGGCATTATCAGGGCAGAACTGTCCAGGGCACATGGCAACCAGACGAATGCCACTTGCACATAAATGTTCTAGAGATGAGAGCAGTGCTTTTAGCGTTGCAAGCCCTTCAAGAATCTCTCCCCTTGGGAATGATAGCAATCCAGACGGACAATATGTCTGTAGTGTGGTATATCAACAAACAAGGCGGAACCAGGTCCTACCCCCTGTGTCGAGAAGCACTCAGACTGTGGCAATGGGTGATTTCTTCTCAGCGTTTTCTGATAGCAACGCACATCCCCGGGAAGTCCAATCAAATCGCGGACAAGTTGAGCAGAGCTATCCTCATGCCTCACGAGTGGTCTCTGAAAGACTCTGTTGTGAGAGAAATTTTTCTCAAGTGGGGCCAGCCTTGCTGCGACCTTTTTGCTACTCCCCAAAACAGCAAGTGCAGAGATTTTTTCACCCTATTCCCGTTACCAGGCCAACCCAGCAGAGACGCTCTAGTCCAAGTTTGGCCCGGGACTTCTGTATGCATTTCCCCCCTTCCCACTAATCTCTCAAGTAATACAGAAAGCTATCGCTCAGAAGGCTTCATTGATCCTCATTGCTCCGTATTGGCCTCGACAGGTTTGGTTCCCCTTTCTACATCAGTTTCTTTTGGAGTGACCTTGGCATCTGGACCTAGTTCCAGATCTTTTGATCCATCAGTCGGGTCAGTTTCATCGCTCCCTTCCCTCTCTGAACCTCACTGCTTGGTTCCTCCAATTCCAACTTTAGCCAGGCTTCCTCAAATATCTCACTCTGTTCGAGATACTTTGATAGCTTCCCATAAATCTTCCACTCGAAAGATTTATTTGAGCAAGTGGAAACGTTTCGCCTATTGGGCTCAAGGAAGGGACATAGATCCTTTCACTGCTTCCATCCAAATGGTCCTTGATTTTCTAGCTGAACTCTTCCATGCAGGTTCATCTCCTTCTACTCTTAAAGTTCAGTTGGCAGCTATTTCTAACTTTCATGTGGGCATTTCAGATTCTGCCATCATGTCCCACAAGCTTTGCAAAGCCTTTTTGAAGGGAGTTTTTCTACTCAGACCTCCGGTAAGAAATCCTCCTCCTCCTTGGGACCTAAATTTAGTTCTCAGTTCTTTAATTCTCTCCTTTCGAACCTGCATCCTCCTGTTCTTTAAAATTACTATCATGGAAGACTCTCTTTCTAGTAGCTATTACTTCAGCTAGAAGAGTTTCAGAACTTCATGCACTCAGCTATCGACCCCCTTATCTGTTGTTCCATAAGGACAGAGTATCTTTACGAACCAACCCGTCCTTTTTACCTAAAATAGCCTCCACGGCTAACCTAAATCAAAGCATTGACCTCCCGATGTTTTTTCCAGAATATTCTAACAGATCTGAACAAAGATTGCATTGGCTAGATGTTCATCGTCAATTAAGGTACTATTTGGATAGAACAAAACAATTCAGAAAATCTGACCAGCTGTTTGTCTCTTATGCAGAAGGCAGAAAGGGACTTTCAGTTTCAAAGGTATCATTATCCAGATGGCTAACATCTCTGATTTCCCTTGTTTATGAAATTAGACACCAAAAGCTGCCTAGCAAACCTAAAGCCCATTCTACCAGAGCTTTGGCTACTTCTATAGCCTTCCAAGATAGACTGCCTATTGACACCATTTGTGCAGCGGCTACTTGGGCTACTCCTCACACGTTCATTTCTCATTATAAGTTGGATTTAGCCTCTAGACATAGAGCTAACTTTGGTTCCACTGTTCTCAAGAGTCTGTTCCGTTAGGCCACCCGGGACAAGGTGCTAGGGACGCGGTCCCATCCAGCAAGAATGAAGGCGATAGACAACTTAACATATAGAAGTTATGTTCTTACCATAACGCTCCATGTTAGTTGTCTTCTTCTCGCCTTCTTCTTAAGCCCCACCCTCCTTCCCCCTGGCCTGGACAGACCTAGAGGAGTTTTGATTGTGACCTCTCTTTCTACCACCTCTTTACTTTAGGTATATGCTCTGCTGTGCATATTTCCTGGATCAGGATGTAGGTCACCCTTCTCTTCTCCCTTGTTTATAGAGGTGGACTTTGTTACTACTTATTTTACTACTATTATAGGCTGGGCCTAGCTTACAAACGAGATCTGAGGTAACTCACGCCTAGCATTGTGGGATATAGGGGGAGCCTCGAGCCGGTGGAACCAACTCTCGAGCTTTTAGAGTGGCCGAGTCGGAGCCGAGGTCGGCTCCGAACCCATCCAGCAAGAAGAAGGCGAGAAGAAGACAACTAACATGGAACGTTATGGTAAGAACATAACTTCTATTTATGTGGTGTTGTAGCACAACAGGGCGGCCACGGTGGTGCAGCAGTTAGCGTTGCCGCCTCACAGCAAGTGGTTCTCTGGTTCAATTCTCGGCTGGGGTGCCTTCTGTGCGGAGTCTGCATGTCCTCCCTGTGGTCACGTGGGTTTCCTCTGGGTGCTCTGGTTTCCTCCCACATCCCAAAGACATGCTGTAGGTGAATTGGACACTCTAAATTGGCCCTAGGTGTGAGTGTGTGCATGTGTGTGCCTTCTGTGAAAGGTCGGGTGCCGGGCTGGCAACTCGACACTGTAAAACTCCACTGCCAATCATGAGCGGACAGGTGATCCGCTGTGGTGACCCCTAACCGGGAAAAAGCCGAAAGAAGAAGGTGTTGTAGCACATCACATGTGGTCTCACACACACACACACACACACACACACACACACACACCACATTCTTAAAAGCTAAGATAATATATGTAATACAATGCTTGTTAAATGCATGTATAATATGAATTATATTTTTGTTTAAGCTTTTCTCCTGGTCACCTCTATCAATTAGCTTTGCCCAGTAGGATCAAGGGGCAGATTCATGATTTCCTGCACTAAGTTTACACTAACTGTACATGATCTGTGTTCAGGAACATTTCTACCACAGTTTTTGTGCTGTTGATTCACTCAGAAAGATTATACAAAGTGTACACATAGTCTGCACTTTGTGGTAACCTTTATGAATCCCCCTCAATATTCATGGCTGCAAGAAAATCCATAGAACTAAAATTAGGAGGGAGAAGGTGGGAGTTATACTTTATCTATTCATTCAGATCGGTGTCCAGTTAGTGTAGGCATTCATGAATCCAGCCTCAAATGTATATCATGTGATCTGGTGTCTTGTTTATGTTGGGCAGTCTGAAAGTAAACACCAATAAAGTTGGCAGTGTGTAGATGTTCTTCGTGTTTCATTGTTGCAGTCATTACATTTGGGTTATCTGCTTGCAGTAGCCCTCAAGTCGGCCTGATTAACAAAGTCTTGGGTCCTACGTCGGTTGCTGTCTCTTCTTCCATAACGTCAGGGGTATAAAACATGCAACTGACATCATTACATTAGTTTTTCTTGCTGTGCGGTGCCTGAAGCAGAAGCAGTTCGCAAGTGCTGGTCGGCCGACTCCTGAAATTTTCATTTTTGAGTTTCAGAACTGAAGTCTTCAACTAAAAGCTGAGTACCCCATTGGGGAAACTTTTTCTTGCTCTAATCCGATATCAGTAAAAGTAAATAATTGCATTTCATGTGGAAAGCAAATACCTCATAAAGATTTTCATTCGTACTGTATTCCTTGCCTAGGCCCTGACCATGACATACCTCGCTGTTGGTTTTGTGCCTTATTTAAACCACGAACTATCCAACATCTGTATATTTGCGCTTCTAAATATTTTGGTGCTCGGTTCAATTATCCTGATATGTCTTTGGTAAGCTATTCGACTACCGACATTTCGAATAAACGCAAAGATAAAGACAGAGACAGGCCGCCCAGTTCGCCGGTACTCAGTGAGGCACTTTTGCAGGCCCTGATACCCGCTACTTCAGATTCACAGGCCTCCACTGAGACCCATTCAGAGTCCAGTATGCTGTGAGATGCTTCAACTGTGGAACCTGCAGATGTCTCTACCTTGGATGAATCCGGAGCCGCTGTGCAGGCACCAGCTTCTGAGGGTGTATTCAGGCCTACTGACTTGCATATTAAATTGATGCCATCTTCTTCTTCAAGGCCTAAAACTCGAACCATGCCTAGAAAACTGATGCCCAGACTGCATGGTCAGGCCTCTATGCCTAAAAAAATGAATGATAAGAATGACTGAAGATCTTATTACTTTAATCAGGGGAAGCCAACCTTCCCCATCTAAGAGACCTAGGACTGAGTTTGCTTATGATACTTCTGACTAGGATTCTGAAATTTCTGTTTCCTCTAATGACCAGGATTTACCCTTATCTACCTGTGAGGATTCTGACGCTGAGGACTCTATTCCCTCTGCTTCCCCGCCAGAGGATTTCTCTTTTGGTGAAACCTTGCATACTCTCAGGGAGCATTTTTGTTTGGAAAGTCAGGATTTCTCTGATTCTAAAAAGAGGCTTAGGGATTTCTTACTCCTGCCCCAGCACAGACCTTTAGCTATACTTCCTGTACTGGACATTGTTGATGATGCCTTTTCAGAATCTAGCTTGGCCCCTCACTTTACCTCCTGCTTCCAGAAAACCTGATAGATATTACAGGGTTCCTGACTCACAAGTTCCTTTTCAAAAATCCTACTGCGGATCCTGAAACTGTTTCACAGGGACCCAAGGGTATTAAAGCTACTACTGCCAAAAATCCTACCCCCTCTGATAGAGACTTCATGGCGCTGGATAGATGGGGTAAGAAGGTATACACTTCTGCAACTTTGGCCATTTGGGCCTTGAATTGCCAGCGTCATATGTTAAAGTATCAGCTACATATTATTGGATTGCTTAAACTGAAAATTATGTTGTTTCCTGATTGTGCTGAAAATAAGGTTTTACAGGATTTAATGCATTCTGCTGAACAAGTTGGTAAACATACATTGCAATGTGGTTTTGACTCACTAGAGGCATCTTGCAGGGCTGTGGTAACTGGGTCTGTATTTAGAAGGCATGCTTGGCTTAAGGAGCAATCCTTGCCAGATCATGTTAAAGCGAAATTACTGGATGCTCCTTTAAATCAGGACCAGCTATTTGGCAACAGGGCAGAAGAAGTTCTTAAAAAGATGGAGGAAAAAGCTAAATCCATGCAAGCTGTTAAAGACTTTTTACAAGTACAACCTCCAAGATTTAGTAGGCATTGACCTTCTAAGAAATGGTCCTTTCCTGCCTCTTCCAGACCTTCTCAGTCCAAACCCAGATCCAACAGAGCATCCAGGCTTCAGTCCCAGTGGACACACAGGACTAATTAGTGGAGGACCTCCACTTCCAAATCTGGGAGTAATAAAGCTACCCCCATGGTAAACTGTCTCTGACGTCTTTTTAAAACTTCCAAGCACTTCTCAACTGACGGGAAAGATTGAACTTCATGCAAAGAACTGGGGACTCATTACCTAGGACAAATAGGTTATAAATATAGTGTCCCAAGGATACAGATTTCACTTCCACATGTTACCAACTCCAAGCGGTTGGCCAGATCTACCTCCAAATCAGTGGGCAGAGGCCCAAAAGCAAGTACTCTCTCTCTTAAGCATAGGGGCTATTCTGTTGGTACCAGAAGAAGAAAAGGGACAAGGTTTCTATACGAGATTTTTCCTGGTACCAAGAAAAGACAATTCATGATGTCCTATCCTGGACCTGCCTACTCTAAACACCTTTTTGGTGATTCCAAAATTCAAGATGCTGACTCTTCACCAGTTGCTTCCTATGCTAAGCAAAGATGCCTGGTTAACAACACAATTTAAAGGAAGCATACCTGCACATCCCAATCAGGGAATCTTGCAGAAGATACCTATGCTTCAAAGAAGGCTACACACACTATCAGTTCTCTGCACTGCCCTTTGACTTATCTACTGTGCCCAGGGTATTCACAAAGTGCCTAGCTCCAGTCATTGCATTTTGCAGGTAAAGAAATATTCAAATATACCAATACCGGGACGATTGTCTAATTCAGGCAGAAAACCAGGACATACTTTTGAATCATCTGGCTTTTGTACAAAGGTTGCTAACTTGTCTGGGGTACACCATAAATGAAAAGAAATCACACCTGGTACCCTGTCAACAAATTATATTCCTGGGAGCAAGCTTGAATATAACTTCCCAGATGGCTTTCCTCACGCCAGAGAAACAAATTCACTTGACAACCTACTTCAAACAAGTGGCCACAAAAACCCTGCTATCTGCAAGGCAAATGCTACAAGCCTTGGGGTTCATGCCTCCTGCATTTTTCTAATTCCATATGCAAGACTGCATATGAGGAAACTACAATGGTATCTAAAAAGCCTATGATGTCAACATTCTCAGGATCTAGAAGCAATGATTCCTATCATTTCTTGTCTACGCCTAGAGTCCCTTTGGTGGGCAGAGGCCTGCCACCAAAACAAGGGACTACCATTCACACTAACCCCTGCTGCCCAAACCCTAACAACAGATGTATCAGACTATGCATGGGGGGTGCACCTGGCAGGGAAGTGCATTCAGGGCAAATGGAACCCAATTCAAATGCACCTTCACATCAATCATAAAGAAATGTTAGCTGTAGAGAATGCCCTGACAGCCTTCAAAGACCACATTCTTCCAGGACAATTAGTGGTAAAGATGGACAACACCATTGTTATGTGGTACATAAACAAGCAGGGGGGGTAAACATTCTTACCCCCTCTGCAGACTAGCCATGGCATTGTGGAACACAGCCTTGAGCTACCAAGTGCATCTACAAGCTCAATTCCTGCCAGGAAAACTAAATACACTGGCAGACGGACTAAGCAGAAACCTCATGGACCTGTACGAGTGGAAACTGGAACCAAGGATTTTCAACATGTTGACAAGCAAATGCAGGAGCCCAGATATAGACCTGTTTGCCTCCCCCCAGAACTATCAATTGGAAAAATCTTGAGCAAGGACTCCCCACAGACAAGCTTGGAAAGTGGATGCTCTGTCCTTCAGCTGCAAAAACCTATCGGTTTATGCCTTTCCTCCTCTGCCTTTGCTCTCCAAAGTACTACTAAAGATCCAACAAGACAGACCAAGGATGATTTTGATTGCACCAGCCTGGCCACGCCAACACTGGTACCCCCTCCTCAGTGTGCCACTGTTGGCCCTATGGCACCTGCCTCAGACTCGTTCCCTGCTGTCTCAGCAGGAGAACCAGATTCCACACTCTTAGCTTGAAACACTGAACCTAGCAGCCTGGCTAATGGTCTAATTTCTCCTTTACCATCCCTCAGTAAACCAGTGATGGATGTCATTTTAGAGGCAAGGGGACCTAGTACTAGAAATTCTTAAGCTGAAAAATGGAAAAGATTCTGTGCCTGGAACCAATCTCAAGGGATGAGCACAGCAGTGCCCAATTTACCTCAGGTTTTACAGTACTTTACTGAGATGCTTCACAAGGGCCTGTCTTTTTCCTCAATAAAAATTCATGCCTCAGCCATTTCAGCTCATTATAACAAAGAACCTCCCCCTTCTCTCATCCATTTCTCAAGCAGTTCCTCAGAGGGGCCAGAATTTTAACACCACCCAGGAGAGCTCCAACTCCAGCCTGGGACCTTAACTTTGTACTGGAGAAACTCATCCTTTCTCCTTTAGAGCCAGCTGCTACTGCAGATTTAAAATTCCTTTCTTGGAAAACAGCTTCCCTTTTAGCCATCACTTCAGCAAGAAGGGTATCTGAATTACAGGCCCGTATGGCAGTGGAGCCTTTCATCATCTTTCATGCGGACAGGGTGTCCCTCAGGACCAATCCCTCTTTCATGCCAAAGATGGTATCCGGTGTGGCCTTTAATCAGTCCATTCATTTGCCAACATTCTTTCCTAATCCACAGAACAAAGGGGAACGGATACTGCACTTCTTAGATGTGCACAAACAATTTAGATTCTACTTGGACAGGCCTAAACCTCAAAGGAAATCTGAACAACTGCTGGTGGCAGTTGTTACAGGGACAGAGAGGAAGGCTATTTCAAAGCAAAACATTTCCAAATGGATAGGCCATTGCATTCATTTCTGCTATAAGCACCATGGAAAACCTAACCCACAGGGGATCAGACTCCACTCAACCAGTGCTGCATCTACCGCTGCAGCCTTTCTCAGAGGCGTACCTACCAGGGACATCCTAGAAGCTGCTACCTGGAGTTCTGTACATACTTTCACCAAGCATTACCATTTGCCAATTTTCTCTAAATCCAGAGCTGGCTTTGCCACTGCAGTTTTGCAGGGCCCTATAGCTGGTCCTAATGCTATCTAAATTCCTCTTTCCATCCTTAGCTTTGGAAATCTACCCAAATGTAATGACTGCAACAGTGAAACACGAAGAACATAGTGCAGTTATGTACACTTACCATAAATGTAGATGTTCAAGTGTATTCACTGTTGCAGTCCTGGTTACCCTCCCTCCAGCCCCTTTTTTTTGGCTATACCTCTTCTCTCCTTTTCAATGAAAAAGCTTTTTGGTGTGTTTGCTTTTTTGTTTGAGGTATAACCTTGTATATTTATAGATTTAATTGCTACCCATTAGGGGGGCACCTGACATCTGGGGCAAGAAAAACTGATGTATTGACATTGGCTGCATGTTTTATACCCCTGATGACCTGACATCATGGAAGAAGAGACAGCAACTGACGTAGGACCCAAGACTTTGGTAATCAGGCTGACTGAGGGCTACTGCAAGCAGATAACCCAAATGTAATGACTGCAACAGTGAATACACTCGAACATCTACATTTATGGTAAGTGTACACAACTGTACTTTATGGGTGTTACCTCCTTTTTTGTATTGTCTTATACCAAATGTTGCACAATATCTATAATAATCACAAATAAATTGCTTCATCTTTCTTTTGAAAACTGACATGGCTACAGCCATTTTTCTTTCTCTCTCTCTCTCTCTCTCTTTTTAGTGCAGTTTGTCTACGAAATAAAACTTTCCCGTCTTGAAATCTGATTTATTCCTGACCACAAGTCACATGTTCAAGAATAATAAAAAGACACACCCCGGGATTCAACAACGCTTACCATAGCTCTCAACTGTCCAGATTTTGCCTCATATTTTTGGTCTGTTCCTCATAAAATTTGTGGATTTCTGGCAAATCTCTGATGATTTAAGTCACTAAATAATGACGCACATTTCAATTTCAAACCTTATATCCTTCAGAAAATGCATGCTAACACAAAATCTGTTATTCTGGCACCTTTTCATGTTTACAAGGGCAATGTTTAAAATCTGCCCCTATTTTTGGCCCTTTGTCCACCA
Source organism: Protopterus annectens (assembly GCF_019279795.1). NCBI lineage: Eukaryota > Metazoa > Chordata > Ceratodontiformes > Protopteridae > Protopterus > Protopterus annectens. The sequence continues at coordinate 1,024,157,092 of NC_056739.1, read as the reverse complement.
TTATTTTAGGCTTTGTGCAGATTTCTTGGGCTAAGAGGTTGAGAGGTCTGAAACCTACACTAAGTGTACACTGTTCTTAGTGAACAGACAACACAGACATAACTCACACCTTCTTCCTCCAAATTTTAGTTTTCCTACTGATATTCTTGCAGCTTTAAATATTGACAGGATTCATAAAAGTTACCACAAAGTGTAGACTACATGTACTCAGTGTAATCTTTCTGAGTGACTAGAAAGCACAAAAAAAGTGATAATTTTATTGAATACATATCATGCACACTTAGTCTACATTTAGTGTAGGCTTTATTGCATCTGGCCCACAGTAAGCATATCATGGAGAAGAAGGCCTGTAAGTAAAAATGCATTTGAATTTCAGGATGGAGAATGAGAGAGAAACTGTGGCTGTAATGGCAGAGGAGTTTTGGCATTATTGGGAGCTGATTGAAAATGCACTACATAGCTACCATTTGGTCAAGGAAGCACAGGGTCTGAGTTTTTAGGTGATTATGTTACTGAATTAAAGAAATGAGTGAAAGACTGAATCTGATGAGCTCTGTAATTGTTACTGTAATGCTGAGTTATGCTATCAGAAGTGACAGGAAAAGTGGGCATGTTGTTGAGGGAATTAGATTTAACGTTAAAGAAAGTAACTGACTTGGGCAACATGATTTAAATATGTCCCGGGATTCATGAAGCTCAGCGCAAGGCCGGCGTAAGGCTTACACCGTCCATGTGGCGTATATATGGAGTAGTCGCGCCATATGCATATTAATGAAGGCGTGCAGCTGCCACAGCCACGTGCATAGGAAACGTGTGAGAGTACATGGGGCGTAACGAAGTTGCGCATGGAGGCATGTCAATGTCAGCTGTCGATGAGCAACCTAAACTGCTGAATATTATATTCCGCCTGCAATAGTAATCGCACCTATCAGTGTCCGTGGATACTGAAACGTATGCAAAGCATGCAAGATAGTCCCTGTGAACAGAAAATGAAGAATCAAACACAAATGCACGGTAGGGAATAACAGGTCCCTACCCTTGAACAAATGACATGAAAACCGTGTGCCCGTAGTCCAACGTAGTGTTGATAGCTATACCATGTGGAAGTGAAACGTACCATATGTTAGCGCGCCGCCAGTAGGTACGTCCAGCCCAATGGAGAGGGTCACCAGCTGACCCATAATGTGAGGGAGGGAACATAGCTGTGCAGATGTGTCCATAACAAAATACACGAGGAGAAATGTAGATATATGTAGTGACCGTATGTCTGAATCATATCCCACAAGGCATGTAATAGTCACATACAAAAGGTATGTCCGTATTTCACATACCAAATGTGATAGGAAATAGCATATGCATGTAAACAAAACAGAAGGAGCATATAAACAGCTATAACAATATGGACACATGTAGGCCAAAAGGAACAGTATGATCCATACCATCGACTAAGATTACCACCTGTCCCACTTTGTGAGCGACAGTCCCTCTGTGGGCAGATGTGTCCTGACACAAACATAAAAATGGCAAATGTCCAGAGAATATAGGACATAATTATTCCATAGATGTCATGTAATAGTTGCATTAAACATATTTCACTGAACGTATATTACATAAATGTCATAAGAAACAGAATAAGACACCGAAATGCTACAAGAATAAGCTTAGATATAGGCAAGAATTGTAAGTTCTATCTGCCAAACTAACCGTGGGTATGTGTCGGCCTGTAAAATATGCTGTGTTCACCGCAAATGTCACACTAGGGTTGCCACCTTTTCAAATGGCCAACGTGGGACATTTTTGGTACAGACATCAGATTTTACAGGCCGACACATACCCACGGCCAGTACAAAGGACAGAACTTAACTTTTTTGCCTAAATAAAAGCTTATTCTTGTAGCATTTTAGTTGCTTATTCTGTTTCTTATAACATTTAGGTATTTCAGATACAGAATAACTGTTTTATGCAACTATTACATAAAATATAAGAAATAATTTTGTCCTAAAATCTCAGGACATATGCCATTTTTACAATTTTTTGTCAGGACACAACTGCCCAAAGAGGGACTGTCCCTCGCAAAGTGGGACAGGTGGTAACCCTATGTCACACTGTGACCAATTGAAAAGGTGGAAACACAACCGTCGACTGTGGGGAGGCATTGTCCACAACAGTCAGACATGTGTAAGGAATAGCTTGGACATAGGAAAAGGTGCCATCCTACCAATGAGTACAATAGGCTGGCGAAATCCGGAAGGCAGCTGTATAATCCGAACGTGTATGTGACACAGTCGAATGGGCAGTACCCGGATATACCAACCAAGTAATGAAAGTGAAGTATGGGCGTGTACCTATGTGCGTGAGATATAGCATGTGGAAAGCAAACATGGCAGGGTAGTCCACACAACCATAAATGTACCCGACACATGTAGGGTAGTCAATGTGTAACTCTGGCCGTGTCATGGGCCAACAACCAAAGTATTGCTCTATGGGGTGTGACGAATTCACGTGTGAGGGGTGGGTGGTTAATGGTAAAATCCTCAAAGGCGATACTGTGTTGTATGCAGAAAAGGTGAACCGGAGGTGTACCAGGAGGCAGCGGGTGAAGTGGAAAGAAACACAACCACATGTAGAAACAGCTGCAAGACAAGCAGACAGGTCATAGTGTAGAACACAATCCCACAAACATATGAATATGGAAATGTGCGAGACAAATGTATAGATACGTCACCGTCACATACCCACAGATGGGTCCTGATGGAACTGGCCATAACAAAAGCAACACACCTGGATGCATAATGGCCTACCCAGCATACCCTCCAGAACAGACAACCTGCCTCCATACCAGAACGTCCACCAAATCCAGCCGTACTTGGTCCACTGGTTTGTTGCAGACACAGCTACACACAGTGACCCCTACGCATATGCAGTAAGTATTGTCACCCTAGGCAGTGTCAGGATTGCAAACCATGTATCCCCTGCATATAAAACCCCCTGCACGTTTTTGTAAAGCCACAAAATTCTTCGTTATCTGACTTGTTTTGGTCTAGTCCAATTTTTGGGATATCCCTCATGGGATAACCAACCTGTGTAAATATTAGAATGGGTATGACATGATGTCCAATCCCGTAGATATCTGGACACAAGTCAGAATGTGCAGTGGAGGTCCATGACACTGTCCAGCCCTAAGTGGGCATGCATAACCTACCACCCAGGATAAAACACCTTCCAGTGACGCACTTGTCCAGACACGAATAGGAGTGAGAATAAAATGCACACATTTGCATAGTGGCAAACGGCATGAGGGTGAGGAAGACACTGACGTAAACAGGTCAACCCTGATCAAGTGTGAGGGACACTGACTGTGTGCAGGCGTGACCGACCATACTGTCAACCTGCGTGAGCAAGATATCTGGACAGAGCCGTGAATACAAGTGAGACAAAGGTCCAGAAACAGGGACAATCTGTAAAGATAGCTCTTAGAAACATAGACATTTGATGGAATAACAGTTTGCACATTGGCATTAATGTCCAGTGTATGAAGTCTGAAACCCAACTGTCTGTCATCACGTTCTGACTACAGTCTTTAATGCTGAGCTACTGCTGTGCCAGAACACAACAGCGTATTACAGAAGTCCATGATACCACTCAACTGTCCAGATATTCGCAGAATGACTAGGGTTACCACCTGTCCCACTTTGCGAGTAACAGTCCCACTGTAGGCAGTTGTGTCCTGTGAAAAAAATCAAGACATAGCAAATGTCCTGAGATTTTAGGACAAAGTTATTTCCTAAGTTTCTTGAATAGTTGCATAAAACAGTTATTTTATATATGAAACTTCTATATGTTATGTGAAGTAGCATAAGCAATTCAAATGTTACTAGAATAAGCAATTATTTGTGCAAAAAAGGTTAAGTTCTGTACTATGCACGGCTGTAGGTATGTTTTGTCCTGGAAAATCTGACATTTCTACAGAACATGTCCCACCTTGGGCATTTGAAAAGGTGGCAACCCTAAGAATGACCAGAGGTTTGCCCCATATTGTTGTTGTGTGCCTCCGACAATCTGCACCAGTGTGGTAAATAGCGGAGGATTGACGTCACTAAATAATGAGAAATATCCTGATTTTAAGACTCCACATCCTTCAGAAAAGTCATACTAATGCAAAACCTAGTATTCTATCAACGTTCTGAGCTTGTAAGAGCAATCGTTAAAATGTGTCCCTAATTGTCCCCCCATCCTGTAAGTTTTGTGCAGTTCTGGTGCTCTAAAAGGTTGAGAGGTATGGTCCGTACATATTTACAGTAACAACCCTCCACACTTATGTAATGTACAACTGCATACCTGTAGTCACTTCATGTCCAAAATAATAATCCCCATATGACTGTATACAGGTAATAGTCAAATGTGAATGGGAACACCCCTCACCGTGGAGTATGGACTGTAACAACCCCACCCATAATATGTATTGCCAATAGAATAAGCTGCTGACAGGTGCTCAAACACCTGTGTCTATAAACACAGGTAAAACTTCATAATAGGGAGAAACTTCCTGTCCATATGCTTCGTCTGACATTTGAACTCGACCAGGGAAGTTCCGTTCACCAGGTGGACAAGCCTAAACCCAGATCACTACATGAGCACCCTGACAATCAAAGACCTCTATGTGCCTGGACTATATGCCTTGGTGTTCTGCATATCCTCGGAGTGATTAACAATGCAACTGGAGTCCACAGCAGTAGGCAATAGGGAATGTGTAATATGTAGTACCGCGTTTTTCCCAGCAGGAGAATGGATGCCTGTGTTGTAGGTGAAGCAGTGAGGCATATGTTGATGTAGCTAAGTACTATGGGTATGCATATCAATGAGGGAGAACACCAATAGAATAGTGGTTCCGGCATCCGGCCAACGTGAATGCAGTCCCGGTTGACCTACGACCACTGCACATATAACTTGAAAGTGTAATGAATGCGTTTGTGCTGTACACACATTTAAATATGTAAAGGTGAACGTGTGTTTCGCAGCAGTCCGTAAACCGGAATACAGATATGTAACTGTTACGGTCAGAATTATGAAAGTTCATGTAAGCACAAATATCTATGAAACATATGTAACCCACAATAAGGATATGCAAGTGCGCCTGCGCTAGTGTAATCCGCTCACAGCATAGAAAATGAATGCTGTTTTCCCCACGTTCTATGTACATGGCTCATACCTGTTAACCCTGTAAAGTACAAAACCGGACAAAGCCATGAAAACAACTGGTACAAATAGGGACAATCCCCAGATATTGCCCTAACAAACATAGAAAGTGGATAGAATAACAGGTGTGTCACTAGCATGGATTCTCTGAAGGGTATGAAGTCGTAACCTGAAATGTTTGTCATTATTTACCTATCAGTCTTTAATGATATGCCACTAACTTGCCAGATAGACACACGGTTATGAAAAACCGACCAAAGATAAGAGGCAAACAGCTGTACATGCAGCTGAAATCTGTACAGTTGAAAATATATATATATATATATATATATATATATACACACACATATATCCACAGACATAAACCAAAGCAAATTATGACATGAGGAATGTACAGACATATGTATATATGTACATATATATATATCTATACACACACGATACATGAATAGATATATACACAACAAACATATGTCCCTGTACATATAACACATGTACATAAATAGGTCACGGTATAGCTATTATGGATAGACAGACAGACATGCATGAAAGGAGAATACACCGCTGCTTTCCAAACCATTGCCCGAAAAGTACCAGTGTGACGGGGCCTGCAAGTTCTACACGTTAAACATGAATATAGGTGTCCTTTGCAGGACCTCAAAAATTGTTCCTGTATGAAGGGCGAACCGTCATTGATGCAAAAGATGTCACAAGTGCAACTACGATATAGCTGTACATGCAACAGTAGCAGGTGCAAGGGTAATAACACATGAGTCGATAGAATGTATGACGTACGACCTGATATCCGCAGAGTGGGGAGTGCTCAGAAGTGTCCTCACACTTTATCGCTCACATTAAACATGTCTAATGGGTACTGTGGAGAGGTGTCAGATATGGGAATCATGGGTATGCAGAAATGGGCCTAGGTGTTGGTTGGGACAGATCTATTAGGTACGCCCCATGGGAGTGATCAATATACCTATGTGGGTATAGCACACACCTATATTCTCCAAAAAGGTGCAACCCATCTACTGGATATTGTGTAAACTATTGGGGGAAGACGTAGGGACCTATATCAGTGTCATGTAGGCGATTATCATGGATGGACATGCGTACGACCAAGATGGTAACCATACCTGCCAAAATGTCAGAATAAGACAGCTGGACTAAGGCATAGTACATGAAATACAAATAGGGACTATATTAAATATACCCCAGACAAAGTCAGAACGTTGATAGAATAATTGCGTAGTCAGGAATATGAATGTTATGAGAGTAAGTAATCATGAAATAGAAATGTCAGTCATTATTACTTAACCGCACAGTCCGTCATGCCTTGCCAGCAATCTACCAGAAAGGCTCATTATTATGACAAATGTAACAGAATCATAGGTCAAACCTCGGGGCATTTACCCATAATGTGTACAGGTGAGAGGTATGAAGGTAACCCGTCCTAAATAAATGTACAGAACTAGTGATACTAGGTGGACAGGTGAGAAGAAAGACGTCAGGACAAATGACAAAATATGTACAAGTCAAAAGCATGTATTTCCACAAATGTGAATGACAACGTATGCCCTGTGAAAGTCAATGTGGAAGGTTAATAGACTCAAAAGACGTGTTTCCCTCAAGGTGTCATGCAGTGTCACTGATACAGTGTCCAGTCCCCCATACTCGTACGTGAGCTCTGCCACTGACGGAAATCGCAAATACCGGCGTACACATAAGGTACATGATAGAATAATTAGTGTGGATAAGCACCTGTTGGCCTGTGGGAGGAATATAACTCTCTGGATGGGTGTGTCCTGCAATAGGAATGTAATGGCATCTGGCCTGTGATGGCGCCATATATTGTGTGTATTGGTGTAAGAAAATTGATATCCTGTATCAGAAACATACCTCGCAACTGTACAGAGTCTCGCAGAATGTGCAGATGTATGCCTCATATGTTTGGTGTGTTCCTCTTACAATCTGTACCTGTCTGCCAAATACCTGAGAACTGACGTCATTAAATAATGGCAAACATTTGAGTTTAAGACCCCAAATCCCTCAGAAAAGTCATACTAATGCAAAACCTATTATACTGTCAACTATCTACGTTTGTAAGAGCAATATTTAAAATCTTCCCCTATTTGTCCCCCCATCATGTTAGGCTTTGTACAGATGTTTTACCTAGGAGGTTGAGAGGTATGATCAGAAACAGATACATGTCTGAGGAAACAGCATTATTGACCGCAAGATAACTCAGAAGGTATGAAAAGTGCTGCAGTAGGAAGTTCAGTATTGGCTGCAGGTATGTGCTGACATGTCAAATGACACAGCAGTCTACATGAAGTACCTATAGGGCGTCACCTTTACCAATGATGACAGTGGGACATACCCACAGCCATGCATACACCACAAATAGACATAGTACACAGCAAAGCCTAGGCCATGATACACGAAGCCTCCGGCGTGTATGGATTGAGTGAGGGTACAGCAAGGAAAGATGACTGCCAGGCTATTCAGCAAACACCCGTAGGGGCGTGCAAGACTACCTGTAACACGAACATTGCACGGATAATGTTGGGATTTGCAACATACCCCATTTGTATGTGAAAGCTATGCAAATGATGTAATTACGCGATACATGAAAGAGTAAGCTGTCCGTGCAAGAGCAGAGTTATGTGCAGAAATGTACCCAGATGTTAGGCGACTAACGTTCTGCACGTTGCTAAACAGAGCAATGACAGCTGCAAATACAGTATGAATACAGTCGAAGAAGCATGCCAATGTCCAAGTCCAAGGCCAGTGGCAGCTTTGTCCATTGGATATCAATAAAACAGTAGTTGTCCTCCCCCGATCTCTGAACGCGTTGTGCTTCAAAACAAGTCATATATGTATAATATACATTCAAAATGTAGGTTTAGTGAGATGTTAGTACGCCATGCAGATGAATGGCAAGCTGGAGACAACATGGCTACTGTGTACTGGTTCTTGTGTATGTAAGCGCTCTGTCAGAGATGTAACGAAGCATTTGTAGGCAATGTGATGCAAGTGAGGCTGAGGATAGTGAATCACAACATGTCATGCCATATGGGCCAAGCCTCTACAGTGTAGTGTAGGTTAAGGGGACTATTAGAGTAGAAGCTAGGTGACAACATGAGTGTGTATGTATAAAACACTGTAACCTCACCGGAGCAGTGTCACATGTTTGCTGTCAGTACTCAGTGGAAGAGGCGTGTTATAAGCTATCCAAGGGAACGTCAGGAGACTGACGGTGTATGCCATGGATACCACCGATGTGACCTGCAAACCTGCCCACAGTGTGTCTGCGCCCGTGCGTGCCAGTAAGCCCGAGTAAGCATGTGTGCGCGCGTGTTAGCCCATGTGCGCATGTGGAGTGTGGAAGAACGAGTAAGCTAGTGTACGAATGATGAAGCCCGTGTAATGTTGTGTATGCATTTGTAAGCATGTATACATGTGTAAACTGATAAAAATGGTGGTAGGAAAATAGTACTCCAATTAAAACGCCAAACAAGTCCAAAAAGAAGAGCGGAGAGCAGAATTCTTTGCTTCTAGTCACTATTTTATTCAGACCACGTAAAACTCCAATAAAATCTGATGGAGTCTGGGCTTGCAGACGAAAATGCGTGTGTTAAGTGCGTTAATGTTTGAATGTAGCGTGATTTTTGTTTTTACTGGAGTTTTACGTGGTCTGAATAAAATAGTGACTAGAAGCAAAGAATTCTGCTCTCTGCTCTTCTTTTTGGACTTGTTTGGCGTTTTAAATGTATACATGTGTACTACACACATCACACACGTACTGCACACTCAGACACACATGCTGCCAATACTACACACATCAGTGAAATGGCACATGGATGGAGAATACATCATCAGAATTAACAGTGCTGTAAACTATGCTAAAGTGATGGTCATAGCTGCAATGCATCATGCCTGCTGATATACACCTGGAAGTAACACATTGTGTGTTAACAGCATGCTAACATCAATACAGTGGAATAAAGCCACTGTGTGCATCAGCACCAGGTTAGTCTGATCCTGCATCAATGTTACACATCACAGGTGGTGGCACAGGTGACATCATATGCACAGGGTGTGGTGTTACATTTCCAGAGCTGTCATTGAGCCATCCAATGTACACGTAGGTGAGTGTGTGTGAGGGACAATGGTTATTGCATGGCCCAATGGTGATGCAATGGGTTTGTGTATGTGATAGCCGTAGCTGTTTGTGGTAAGTGTGTGTGTCTGCATATACACAGGTACAGCATGTGTCAGCCATATACAGGAGGTTGTGGGACAGTCACAGACCGTACCTGCCAGGCTGTAGAGATCCCCATTACTGGCCATGGACACCCCTCCATGCATCCAACACAACCCAGTCCTGCACCTGTGAATGTATACACATACAGTCCTGGGATCTGTACCACAACCTGTGGATAAACGTGAGTCTGTAATGTTAACCTGAGGTGCATAGAAGTGTCTGTTACTACATAGGGATATGAGCCATACTCACACTCCAATGTAATAACCACTGCTGACTGTTGCCAAGATGTGCATATGACCATTCAAAGGTGCTGTACTAACATTGTTTCCAATGCCCGTGTAATACCCAGCAATACAATAACCGGTCACTACACAAGTATAACCCACGATCACTACAGCACACAGTATGTGTACTATCACAGAGTCATAGCAGATGTACATACATCCAAGGTGCTCACGTACAGATAATGCAGCACATTCAAGAGTGATAATCCTAACGTACATATCTATATACAATGTGTATATATATATATATATATATATATATATATATAGATATAGATATATAGATAGATACATGTATATATATATATATATATATATATATATATATATGTGTGTGTGTGTGTAGATAGATACATACACAGGCACACAACACACGTGGCAGGGTTGGGAGCAGGACACAAACGTAACCACTGTACCACACGACAGCATTACGCAGTTACAGAATGCGTTACCGTGATTAGTTGATCACAGGATTCACACAGGCATACGTTTAGCCTGCAGACAGCAGCATCAAAGGCAAAGACGCTGCACGGATGTTATGGAGAGTGAATACTGTAACAGCAATGTACTGTTGTCATGCAGCTGGAAACACACAGACACACACACACTTGGCAGGACTGGGAGTCGAACATGCACCTAACTACCCTATCACACTACAGCATGATTCATTTACAGAACGCGCTACCGAGATTACTAAACACAGCAGTCCCAGAGGCAGACATCTAGGTGCGTGTCATCATCCGCAAAGGCAAAGACTTCGGTAGGAAATGTCTGTGGTGTGTGGCGTCTAAAAGCAAGACTGAGTCCCCAGGCGGATGGGAGCATGCGCGCAAACACACACACACACACACACACACACACACACACACACACACACACACACACACACACACACACACACTTGGCAGGGCTGGGAGTCGAACATACACCTAACTACCCTATCACACTACAGCATGACACATTTACAGAACACGCTACCGAGATTACTAAACACAGCAGTCCCAGAGGCAGACATCCAGGTGCGTGTCATCATCCGCAAAGGCAAAGACGTCGGTAGGAAATTTCTGTGGTGTGAGGCGTCTAAAAGCAAGACTGAGTCCCCAGGCGGACGGGAGCATGCATGCAAACACACAGACACACACACACACACACACACACACTTGGCAGTGCTGGGAGTCGAACATACACCTAACTACCCTATCACACTACAGCATGATGCATTTACAGAACGCGCTACCGAGAGTACTAAACACAGCAGTCCCAGAGGCAGACATCTAGGTGTGTGTCATCATCCGCAAAGGCAAAGACGTCGGTAGGAAATTTCTATGGTGTGAGGTGTCTAAAAGCAAGACTGAGTCCCCAGGCGGACGGGAGCATGCGCGCAAACACACACACACACACACACACACACACACACACACACACACACACACACACACACACACACACACACACTTGGCAGGGCTGGGAGTCAAACATACACCTAACTACCCTATCACACTACAGCATGACGCATTTACAGAACGCTCTACCGAGATTACTAAACACAGCAGTCCCAGAGGGAGACATCTAGGTGTGTGTCATCATCCGCAAAGGCAAAGACGTCGGTAGGAAATTTCTGTGGTGTGAGGCATCTAAAAGCAAGACTGAGTCCCCAGGCGGATGGGAGCATGCGCGCAAACACACACACACACACACACACACACACACACACACACACACACACACACACACACACTTGGCAGGGCTGGGAGTCGAACATACACCTAACTACCCTATCACACTACAGCATGATGCATTTACAGAACGCGCTACCGAGATTACTAAACACAGCAGTCCCAGAGGCATATTTCTAGGCATGTGTCATCATCCACACTGACAAGGACGCCGACAGGGATTGTATAGAGAGTGATCAGTCTGAAAGCATACAGACATATTACTGTCCCACGGTAGATGTAGACAAACACACAGCAGTGGTGTGATTGGGGCAACGTAAGATTTACGGAGCACCACAACAACATGACATAGACACGGGACGCGCCACAGACAGTACACCCTTCAAGATAGACGATCAGTGTGTACTCAGTAGGCATCCATCATGACGTTGAAAATGGACATCTGTTGCCTGGATGACCACCATGGCTATACAGGATGTCAACGGCCATGCCCATGCACAGAGGGACATCACCACCACAAGGTGTCACTGGGCATGGCCACACACTCAGTAATACACGTCCGTTCAGACTGTACTGTGTGTCGATCTACACACGGCGTACTGGGCATGCTCACACACTTAGCATTTGCAAAGGGCCGCCTTGCATGCAGACTGAGTCTCAATACGCAAGGGCTCAGTTTGGACTGTTATGTGTGTCCATCTACACAACAGCATACTGGGCATGCTCAAACACTTAGCAGTTGCAAAGGGCCGTCTTGCATGCAGACGGAGTCTCAACACGCAAGGGCTCAGTTTGGTCTGTCATGTGTGTCCATCTACACAACAGCGTACCGGGCATGCTCACACACTTAGCAGTTGCAAAGGGCCATCTTGCATGCAGATGGAGTCCAAACACGGAAGGGCACAGTAAGGTATAACTGTCCCCACGCACAAGGCGGGCCGTTCTGCATGCAGATGGAGTCTAAACACGGAAGGGCACAGTAAGGTATAACTGTCCCCACACACAAGGTGGGCCGTTCTGCATGCAGATGGAGTCTAAACACGGAAGGGCACAGTAAGGTATAACTGTCCCCATGCACAGGGCGGGACGTCCTGCATGCAGACGGAGTCTAAACACGGAAGGGCACAGTAAGGTATAACTGTCCCCATGCACAGGGCAGGCCATCCTGCATGCAGACGGAGTCTAAACACGGAAAGGCACAGTAAGGTATGACTGTCCCCACACAGAGTGGGCCGTCTTGCATGTAGACGGAGTCTCAACATGCAAGGGCTCAGTTTGGACTGTCATGTGTGTCCATCTACACAACAGTGTACTGGGCATGCTCACACACTTAGCAGTTGCAAATGGCCATCTTACATGCAGATGGAGTCCAAACAAGGAAGGGCACAGTAAGGTATAACTGTCCCCACACACAGGGCGGGCCGTCCTGCATGCAGACGGAGTCTAAACATGGAAGGGCACAGTAAGGTATAACTGTCCCCATGCACAGGGCAGGCCGTCCTGCATGCAGACGGAGTCTAAACACGGAAGGGCACAGTAAGGTATAACTGTCCCCATGCACAGGGCGGGCCATCCTGCATGCAGACGGAGTCTAAACACGGAAGGACACAGTAAGGTATAACTGTCCCCATGCACAGGGCAGGCCATCCTGCATGCAGACGGAGTCTAAACATGGAAGGGCACAGTAAGGTATGACTGTCCTCATGCACAGAGCGGTCACACACATACAGTGACCAGTAAACACTCAGCTGCCATCACAGCTGTCACAGGTACAGATCACAAATGTACACACCGCAGTCTACACTGTAGCCCTCGAGACATCACCATGTTGTTGCTGCAGCAATACACAGCCATACATTATCACAACACCGTGTGACACATGACCAGTGGACTGTACAGAGGTCTACAGCAACTGTGCAGAGTACACATGTACTGACAGGGTTCCAACAGGTGTTATGCATTGCAATTATACCACTATACATGACCAGGTCAGCTCAGGACATACCAGGGGCCCCGGATCTTACACAGCTGTGACAGATGAGTGTTGCTGTACACCAACGAACACACGCTTGGATATGTCAAACATGTGATTGTAGTGGATGTGTGCATGGACCACACACACAACACATATGTACATAGCTAAGCCTTTGCTGTCCCCCATGCAGAGCAGTGGCCTAAGCAATCATACACACGCAAATGGAAGGTGGGTCCATGTCTGTTGAATGCTCACAGTACAGGAGGTAGCAATGTTGATGGTGGACACATTCCCCTGTAGTAGTCGCCCATGACACCCGTGATATCATACCACAGTCCATGTGTTATGTATGTCAACACACATGTCCACCAATAGCAATGCATACAAACATGGCTACAGGAGACACATGTAGGACCAACGCACATGCACAATCTGTACTGTGCATGCAGCAACCATGCATGTGCAGTGGCCAATGTCCGTAACACAGCTGTGCCTAACTACAACATGCAGTTGCAATGCAGCCCCATCATTGACACCTGTATATGGTGACATACAGACAGTACGGTTGGTTGCACATCACGCATGGAGGGATGTGTGTACATAAAGTGGTGATCCACCTGTGTAGATGTATGTGTGCCGGGGATGGCTCACAGGTGTGTCACACGCCATCCTACCATGCCATGTGCAAACAGTACGCTATGTCACTGTTACTTGATGGTGATAACATAACGCATACACAGCGGTCAGTTGTTACCAACTGTATGTCACATGACACCTGTATCACTGACATCCTCCCATGTGCATATAGCCACACAATTGCCAGACATAGCGTTGGTACACATACTGCGGACATTACCGCTGCATGTCTATCAAACGGCTCATCATATGGCAGGTGTATCATTCCCAGCACTGCCATGTGTGTCCGCTTGTGTGACCACACATGCCACATATGGTGGGGACTACATCCCAGTTGTAACACATCCCTGTACACCGTTGTAGAGATATGTACATACTGCAGTGTGGAAAGCATGACATCGGCAGGTGTGGTGCATCACACACATCGGCTATCCGCACACACATATCTGGTCACCACAGTGTGTGTGTGTATGTATGTATGTATGGCTGTCTGGTGCTTGGTGTGAGGGTGTATGCTACCACACTGTGGAAACAGGATCACTGACCCCTCATGGTGATGCAGTCTACTACCCTGTTGATGCCATTGGTCCCAGCCATACTGGCTACCTGTGCATGCCCCTTCTCTGTGCCACATCGTGTGGGTGCAAAGTACTGCGAGGGTGATGACCACATAGGCAAGGGTCCACACCTCAACACTATGGGGTGTGCGTTATAGTGCTGTAGACCCCGTGAATGTGGCCATGTTCCTGTACTGTGATGGTATTACCGCTACACAGTGTGGCCTCATGCTATCAGGTGGCCTCTGACGTCATCATTGGCCAGACCTCTGTGTACAACCCCTGCACCATGTCAGCATACCTGTAATGTTTCCCGGTATGTATGTCACATCTCTGTCCACTGTAGCCTGTTCAACTGACCACATGCTTCAGGTGCAGTATATGTGCGGACATCTGTGTCATGTTTGGACATCTGTGTCATGTTTGACTTTCCAACAGTCAGGTTGAGGGTATGTTTAGCATGCTGATATTGCCATACATGCCTGTGAGTACTCCACAGTTACACATGGGGGACTGCAAACACTGCTACCTGTAGGCACATGCCAGTACACCATAGGAGGGAACCAGGGCATCATTACCAACATGCTGTTACTGTTGTAACCAAGACACATACTGTGAACATATCACAATGCATGCTGCACCTGGACTAAATGGTATGACTGGTGCATGTCGACAGTACACCACTGATGTCACATACACATCTCTCAGTATTCACACACGTCCAATGCAACATACACATCCCTCAATATGCATACACAAGTAATGCTAGTTACACCTCTCACATCTCAGTACTCACACATGACCAATACAACATACACATCTCTCAATATGCATACACAAGTAATGTCAGATACACCTCTCACTATTCTGTTCACCCTGTGCATCAGACCATATGAGCATATCCCTGCAACGATGGTGTGGATGACAGGGATGCGGCACAGGCTTCATCATATGCACAGGGTGATACTGTTTGCCAGGGGCATAGGCTGCACCAATGGATGACATCATGTGTGCGGGTAAGGGCCGGTGATTTGAATGGACATGTCTGTTCCATATGCATGTGGGTGTTGTGGAGCCCTACAGTTGTGTTTGCTGTGTGCGTGTATGTGTGCACACAGTTCTGTCATTTGTGAAGCCTACACAAGGGTATTATGGACAGCTCCAGATTGTACAGACCAGGTTGTACAGCTCACTGTGACCGGACATGGCCACATGTCCTGTGCCTGCCAGGGGTTGCACAGGCACTACCAGGCAGAGGTACAGAATGGCTACTGTCTGACAACACATGGCCACTGGAACCGTGTCCCCATGGCCTGCTGTGACCTGGTGTGGACAGCGCAGCACCAGCTGCACTGCTACTGCTACCAGCACTATGGGAGCAGCCATGTGAGGTGGCACGCTCACGTTGACCTGCACTAGGTGGTGTAGCTGGCCTACATCCATGTGTCCTATGCCTCACCCCTACCAGATGTTCCAGCACAGACAGCTCACGCTCGCGGATTGCCATGCCACAGTCGAGGATTCTGACCATGTCACCCAATCGCCTGTCCAGAACATCAGCAAGCTGCTGTTGAGCACCTGCCAATGCCTGGATGTTGTTGTTTAGGGTACTGATAGCAGCCCTCTGCAGCCTCTGCCCTTCTCTGTTCTGCCATTGGGCATGTGCCTGTACCGCCATTACAGTCTGGAACATGCGTCTGGTGATCCCAGCTGCTAAGCTATGTCCTGCAGGTGCATGTCTGCCAGAGGTCCTCCTACGAGCAGCACCAGCCACATGCCTGTGTGGCACATCTGCAGTCAGTATACTGCCACCATGGTGTGGAGACACACCTTCTGTAGCCACCACATGTTCCTGTGCAATGCTAACAAATGCTGACTGTCCTTCCTCTATGGCCACTGTAGATGTGGTATGTGTTGGCAGCTGAACTGTGTGTGGGGAAGAGGGGGACATAGCTGGGATGGCAACCGTTGGCACAGATTCCGCCCCTGACATCCGTGCCTGTACCTCGTGCATATGTTCATCACTGCTAGCATCTGTGGGGAAACTATCAGATAGACCGCAGGAGGGTAATGCACCTACATCACCTGTGAATGCAAAGAAAGACTCTAAATTACAATAGACACACAGACACACACACAGGCACAGACACACACACTGACACACACACTGACACACACACAGACACACACACTGACACACCATGCATGTGAGATGACAGATGGCATGCAGCATGCTTGTGATACAGCTGACAGCATGCAGCTCAGACATCAATAGTGTTTGTAAGCATACCCCCTGGAATGCACACTACAGCAGGCAGGTGTCATATCATTATCCATGCAATTCACACGATCATGGTAGTATGCATGCATCCCCTTGATACACCATGTGGACCAGAACAGGATAACAGTACACATGGCTGACGTGACCTTGACATGTAATCTGCTGATGTGTGCATTAACATGCATGCATGCCTGACACAATGGTGTCCTGACAAATGTACAGTGTCGTACTGGGTATCACATTGCGGTTTTGTCCATATGCCCTACAGATAGAATGCATGTTGAGCAAATGTGCATGGGCATAGTAGGGAACTGAGCCGTCTACATTGCTGTACAGTGTGATGTACAGATACTGTGCCATTGCATGGCATCATGAGGCGTACATATTGCTAAACAGGGCATGTTATGTACGCATTGCATATCCAGAACTGCATGCATACCCATGACATACCTGTGGATTGTGACCTACGATGCTGAGGTGTATACACACCCAACCATGCTGTGTCATGTGACAGGTCACTGGAGGACATACAGATGATACCCCTGCACGATGACTACAGAGTGTTAGCTGCCTGGCAACCATGTCCACACATAGCGGACCTGTCATGTCACCATTTCACACATGACATTGATGTACCATGCACACAAGGTGCACAGCTAACAGTGATGTCCTACGGCAGGAGGGGGAAAGCACAGTTTCTGTGGCCTGGTGTCACTGTCAGTGGAATCTGTGAAGGTGACTACCATCATGCTATGACACAGACATCATGTTCAACACATCTTATGAGGTACATGTCACTGACACCTCCACTAGCTGTGCACAGGCATTTAGGATGTGCAGCATACCACATCACCTGTACAATCAGTCTAGTATGGCTGTAATTGGACCATGTGTGGACAAAGTGGGACAGGGTGTATCCACATCCCGTCTTCTGTGTGGCTACATGTCTCTGGCCATCCCCCATGGCCAAGTGTGCACATGTGTTGGTCATGTATGTGATGGCCATCTATCACACATGTCTGTGTTGTCCAATGTACATATACACCCATAGATGTTGGATATGTCACCATCCACAGGGCTATGCAGACAACAGGTGTATGTGTGGTATGTGGGGTATGGGTTATGGGAAATTGTGACAATATTGCAACTAAAATGCTACGTGTCTCAGACATGTCGGATGGAACATCACAATGTGTGAAACAATTGCAGGGGCATATAACACAATGGTGACACCTGTGGTCTGCCCATATCACTGCTCACTGTGTGGTACTGGTTTGTGTACCACACATTTTGTTACACTGTATAGTACATATGCCACCATTGTAGAACACCTCCACCATTGTATGCACAGCTGGACACACATGTAGCAATGACAAATACTGTAGTTTCATGTCTGTGTATCATTTCAGTTGTATATATTGCACATGGGTGGCCTGCGTGGATGTTGGGTGATGCGACCTGTATATCCATGTATTAACTGGCCACATGGTGAATAGATTTATGCTTTGACATGCCTGATACCGATGACAGTCTCACCTGCAACAGACTCTTGTCTGTGCAGCACACCAGAGGTACCTGTATAGGGTGACTCAGCAGTATGAACATTATCCATGACTGTATGACAGCCACAGGGTGCATAGTGCAGGTTAACACATTTGCCTGTACAATAGCATATAGTCAGCACATGTGTGCATACCATACCTCTCAATCTCTTAGAACAATAAATGTGGACAAAGCCTACTATGATGGGGGACATATAGGGACAACTGTGACATATTGCTCTTACTAACTTATAAATTTGCTAGACTAATAGGTTTGCATGCACATGGGTTTGACACGGAATGTGCAGTCGTAAACACAAATGTATGTCATCATTTAATATCTCCATTCCTTAGCTATTTGCCAGAAAGGGACAGATATTAAGGGGAACACACCAAAAATATGAGGCAGACATCTGGACATCCTTTCAAATACCTTTACAGTTCAAAGGTATGGTGCATACACAGGGTAGCATAAAGCATGTGTGTCCACATACTTGCATATGTTGTTACATTACATGATGTACACTGACACATGCACGTACGAGGGATATACTGGCCATATGTTCAGTACTGACTTACCAGGCAACTCCAGGCTCATTGGTTGGGAGACACCCACCTCCATGATGGCAGCTAGTGTTTGTGGGGGCTGTTCCGAGGGTGTTCCCAGACTGGCCAGTAGCTCCTCTGTGTGTGTGAGTGGAGGCTGGGTTGGTGGCCCACCACCCATTCCACCTTGTTCCCAGGCAATTGCAGTGGCATGCTGTTTTTCATGACGTATCAGGTCCGTGCAGTGTCTGTGCACCTGCTGGTAGGTGCAGTTGTGGCCACCCACTTCGTTGACCCTCCTGCGAAGATCCTGCCACAGGTCATCCCACTGCTGTGCATGCTGTGGCACATGGCTAAATAACACCTCGTAGTTCTCATGGAGGTATGGGATTACGACATCATCCTCCTGTCGACTGTATGTTGGTAGGCGTGTACGCAGCATTATCTGTAAGTTATGATGAAGGTGACAGGTCACATTTACAGACATGTACAGTGATACTGCTGCACATACATTTCTAGTACATTCGCACAGTTATCTTTGCAAATCAACATGACACTAACACGACTGGCATGTATGTGTCACACACATGTAACACCCAGTATGCATTGGATATCATCCCCATATATGTGTGTCACCTCATTAGTGTTCCTACTGCATGTGACGTCAGTCTCCATGTGGGCATGTCTGTTTGCCTGCACTGGTGTTCTTACCTATCTACTCATGCCTGATGTATCCACGGTAATGCTGTTGACCTTGATGCTGTGGATATGTCACATATCAACACAGACACAGCCTTACTGGACTTGGGCAGTGACAATGCACCATGCATGGAAACCTGTACATGCATCTGTTTTGCCATAGACATCTACACTGCACTGTACAGCTGTTCAACATCCTGCCACGGATCACGTGTGTTGCACATGTGATAGACATGGGACAATGGCTAGTCGGTCGTCATTCGCAGGTAAGGTTATCGGCTATAGCATGTATGGGCTGGGTTTCCTAGCTGTATCTGACACCCATTACGCCACTGTGAGGGGCATCAGTGACACATTACTGATCCAGATAGATGATACTACATCTACCATACGGCCATCACACCATGTATGACAAGGATGATATGTGCAGCTATGTGGACAGGGCTGCATGGTATGGCGGGAGTATGTCACAGGTATGGCACAGGGATCTGTCCAGTATGTGGCCATCCTAGTCATAGGATGGTGGTTGTCCATGACGTATGTCTTTCAGATCAGGCTATGGACATGTAGCATGTCTAACAGCATAGTGTGGCATATGTCTGTATGCAAGGTGGATAGCATGCTGCATACTGGAGGTGAGTATTGTGGAGGCTGGTATCGGTCATCCACGCATGGGCCCTACCCCTGGAGGGTGATGTGTATTCTAATATTGGTCACACGGGTGCTGTGTACGCCTGTCCAATGATCTCCGTGCTCATGGATACCACCCTGTCATGTCATGGGTACCTCAGATGACTACCTAAAGGGCCAGGGAGATGTATCCTGCTCAGGGAGGTGTACTACACTACACCATCCCTAACACAGTGTCCATACTGTTGACCACAGCCTAGGTGTTTCTTAATGGGTACGGGGGTATTCCCCTAGTGGTGTCATTGCTGATATCATCCACCAGAATGTGCACATATGTCACACACATCACACACACAGCCCATTCTGTATGTTGTTCACAACACTGTGACAACAATTGCCCATAGGTCATGGCCATTCACATCCTCACATACACAGATGGCTGACATTTGTCTGTGTGGTATGGGCTACAATGCAGGTGGGGTACAACACATTAACCCTGGTTTACTGTAGCTGACACCATGTGATATGCACATGTCACTGTAGCACCTTTAGTAGTTGTGAGTCTGCCAACAGGCCACTAGTAGAACACTCCTGTGACATACACAGACATCTGTAGCCGAACATCCGTACTGTCTTGTACATCTGTACTGCTAAAATCAACATTGATAATGGTTCATGGACTTGCAGACCATACCAGGCAGTGTTCTGATGCGGTGCCACCAATCATGACTGATGTCAACACTTGTGGGTTGATATTACACAACACCCTATCTGTAATGTATGGGTATGCTTGGCACTTGTTCAGAGCTTCTTGGCACTTTATGAGCTACTGCTTAGTTTAGTACCCATTTCACACCAGTCCTCACAGGTACACTGTCTGTCCATACATTTCCAGCTTGATAACTGTGCAACAGCTGTCGTACACACATCACTCACATACCTCGTGAGACATGGTGGTTTCTGCGGCGTGTCCACCTGCCACATACCACTTATATACAGGCATGTCCAACTGGCATGTACCAGTGCTATTGCCTGTCACTATGATGACTATGTTGTACATGTGGCAATAGAGCTATTCTCATGTACACAGTCAATGCACACCTCCCAACATGCAACAGTACAGCCTGTGGGGGATGCACATATGCAGCCCTGCTGGGGGTTATACTGTCACCAACCCTGACTGCACCTGACAGTGATGTGGGGATGTGCAACATTGGCAAAGCACCCCACACATCACATAGTCCCACATGATCCCCACCACAGGCCACACATACAGAGACACCTTGTACAGTACCCCTCCATACTCTGTGTGGGCACCAACGACAGCCCACATCGCCAAACACAACCACACCAACCTATAGCCCACAGACACGTGTGCCCATCACATACAGCCAATACACAACACACCTGTCTTAGGTGACTGTCGGCAGTCACACTGCTGTTCCACTCAGCAGGCTACACAAGGCAATAGTCACTTACATCCTGCTGTCAAGTAACTGGTTCTGCAACATAACCTATGCACACATGCCACAAGTCAGCAGGTACGATGTGACTCATCTTCCATGTTTGTGTGACTGAAGTTGTCTCTCAGGGCACAGACTATGTGTGCAGGGACATGCAATAGCCCACCAGTGTTGTAGCCCTGATGGTGTGGTCCAAGCCCTGGGAAGCATTTTGTGGTCATCCGGACCTGTTACCACTGAACTACGAACGACTGTGTCACTCCCAATAGTTGTCCATGCTTCTGCTGTCATTCCACAGGTGTCTAGTATACGTCCACTTTGACAGACCCGGCCAAACAACATGATGCTGTGGCACAGTTGACATGCACCTGTCAGCCCTGGGAGTATGGATCACATGTTGGACTCTTGCTGCTTTTATACTGCCTGTCTTGCACAGTGTCCAATAACAGTCACCACCAGAATGAGAACTGGCTGGCGAAGCATGTGGTCATGTCACACAATGCTTGACATCATCCTCTGTGACGCATGCAGGCAAGGCACACCTGATACTGCACCACTTCAATATCTCTGCAGTGACTGGGACCTGCCTCTTGGCTCTGCAGAGCACACCTGCAATGACTGGTTAAAGACAGACCATACCTCTCAGGCACGTACCTGGACTGGCACACCCACAGCTGAAGTGTCCCCATATTCCACTATGTTGTACATACATCGCAGCTGGTTACTTAGCACAATGCATCACAGGTGCTCCACGTGCATATAACTGTGTCCGGAACTACTGCTTCTACTAATGTGAGACTGACAGTAACCCACACTTAACTGTGATAGCCGCACATGTACTGACACATTAGGCGTACACTGTGCGTGAGTCATAACCTCCACTCGGCTGGTTCGACCCATACACCACCTTCAAGACCAACAGTATCCTTGACATGGACACTACCAACATGTGACTGCTGTTCCACACCTGGGGTTATCCCCTCATTGGTGGAATCCGAACATCTGCTACCCACCCTTGTTAGCCACATACCAGCACCACACACTTCACGGCATACACAGTAGATGAGTACTACAACACCAACTACAGATGTATGACAGAGGTAGTTGTTGTCGTGACACACGTGCAGGTGGACAATGCACATGCAAATGCTGAGACATACCCCAGTGCACTTCAATAGCACGTACACGACAATATGGTTCATGCTATTCCACACAAAGCCATGATGGTACATACCAGATTACAGACGACACTCTGGGGGTGCAGTCCCACGGACATACTTTACAACAACAGGTGGGGGCTGTTACACAGTGGTGTACATTCCCATGGGTGGGGTGACTCACTGGTCAGCCTCGGTAGGGCCACAGGATCCCTCATCACATACTCCATAACTAGCTACGTACACATTACTGCGACACATTCCGAGATGTACCACAAGGCATTATGGTGGTATGTCAGTAGTCGTGTGCAATACCCACATCTGCTCACACATACAACTGTCACTCTGGAACATGACAGTAAAAGGTGATGTCGGCAACATGTTGTCTGATGGCTTCATTGCTAACATTACACCCTCTCACTCCCTGCAGGCCACATTCCTTGCAGGAACATTGCGGTGTACCTGCAGTCACACTTACACAGTACTGACCTGCACTCTATATGTCCTAGGACACAGGCCCCTTGTTACCCTACAATATCCCAGGCTGTGATGTCCACAGACCTCTGAACAGCATGTCTCCCCACTGGGACACCATATTCAGTAATAGCCTTGTACCAGACATTGTGGCCCCTGACTGGCACACAGCAACAGTAACACTTCACACAGGTGGCGCCACACTGCACGACTGGGACTATTGCTCTACACACCTCACTGGACTGTTATGCACGGCTATAGGGCACATCATCATGGACATCATTCGTTGAGTCTTTGTTGTGCTCCAGTCCTTTGATGCCAGCTGGGTTGGTCTTGTTAGGGCCACAGCATGCCTCCTACACCTGTTGAACACCTTTCCTACAGTCATCACAGTAGTTGATGATGACACGGGTGTCCACACAGCCTGCATTGTCCCCTCGCTGCCATTCAGCACCGTTCTCCATTCTGGTATTGACTACATAGACATCCACCTGCACATCACAACATATGTCTCCAGATGTTATGCAATGTGGCTAATGGATGGGACACACACACTGAGGGTGGCATACCATATCACATACTGCATTCCAGTTACACTTGGCTTACCACAGTCCTCAGTCATGGGGCCCTCATGTTCGGTATATGCTTCCCTGAGGTACAGGCTACCACTGAGGGGACTTCCCTGCCTAGCTTTACAGACAACTGCATACCCAGCGCCTTTGTTGCTCCACCAGCTGATACAGACCCCATCCATACGGGTGTCACTGTGGCGGATACCGATATGAACATCATGGCCTCTACCTGCATGACACTTGGTATGAACATCACCTTTGCAGTACACCATCCACCCACTGGTTAGCACATAGGTGTTAGTCCCCTACATACATGTTGCATTGTACATGTTTGTAAGACACATGTATGTCGCACACACTCCTGTGATTACCACATTGCCACTGTGGCGTGGATATCCTTCTATGTGTCCACACATGTCTGTACTGGATGTGTAGCTGGTACATAGGCACCCATTGTACCTCTGAACACCCGACGTATACACACATCCATGGGTACAACACCCCGCGTAGGGTGTACCTTACACAACAGCTTTACATAACTCAACATTAAAACGCCATGATGTTTATTGAGCTACGACTGTTAAAGTATGCAGCTTATGTACAGACACCACATCTGTACACATTTGCAGACTACATACTCAGGGGTGATGTCTGCTGCAAAGACAGGGCCCATGTCTGCAAATATGTTTATGGATATACTCCGCATACACGACATACACAATAGCCACTATGACCATGATGCTCATGGATATGTGCACACACGTGACAGTGTGTGGCATGTGCTTGGGGGTTGCATTCCCAGACCGGACACTCACCATGCTTTGGGACATGATTCCAATGTACATCACGCATGGACAGTCAGTAGCAGTGTTCATGTGATACCTCGCTTGGTGGATGGTGGACATATGTATGCCAGGGATCACTTCAGTGGCTGTACTGTGCAGTGATGCAGGTTACACATGGCTCTTCTGTTCACAGGACACTACCCTAGAGAGGTGCCACTGGTGTGCACACTGTAGTTGTTACACATAGACTTGCCAGACTGCATGGTACCCCACTATGAACCTGTGGAGCTATTACATGTCCTTTGTGCATGGTTACTGGTATAGCCCTTCCAGTTAGATTGGCTGTCACGCTATTACAATGTCCCTTGACTACAGGCCATATGTATACTGTTATTGTACACGCCAATCATGTTCATGTTTGTCTGTCACATCTCTTCTGCTATCCTAGTATGGGAGTAATGTTTGCGTCCTTTGCAAATGCACAGAGTGGAGTACATCTTATTTATTTCATCATAACTGTTTATACATATATTAATTGCATACTACTCACATCACTATATGATACATTTGTTATGCATCATATGCCTGTTCTCCTGTGTAACATATCTGACGTATCAATCTACTGTACTATACATTACACGTTTTATATGGTATCCCATAATTCAAAGCATACTTGCACAGATGGTCCACCTTAGACATGTCATTGATGTTATATGCCCATACACATGCGTACTGTTACAGTATATCTACATATACTATCTCATGCTATGGCATGTACTTATTGGACATACCCTGCCACTGACGGCGGGTCATATGACATTGTTCTGTTTAACGCCGTCATGTTGCATCCCTTGTGGTGTCTGTGCTGTTTACCATGTGGCCCACTGCTGGACGCACATCTTCTACAAGCATTACTACGATCAGCAAGACATCACTACATAAATACCATTCCCCACTTTATGCATGGTGGACACTTTTAATTACTGCAAACCAGGCTATGCATACACTGAGATTACGTAATACAGAACATACTATACATACAGTTAGTGTTCTACATACCTTGATATCGTTCTGGTGTTTCGTCTCTATCTCGCTCTACTGTATCACACTTTCAACTGTTATACGGTATGAGCATACAGTTTGCATATCTGGCAAGTCATCCTTATATACGTCTATACCTGCAACATATGGTTTACTGCCACCAATTGGTGGTCCGGTGTGACTAATTATGTGCCCTTCAGCTGTGCAGCTATTCCATTCGCCAATTATGCGGCAGCAGTGGGGTATAATTGAATTCTCCACTTGGGCGTTGGCCATTTGCTCTGCCTTCGGGGAGACAGCCTGTATTGTGTTTTGTTGTGTGTAATTGCAACCGCTATGTGTAGAGCCAAGTCTATTTTGGGGTCATGTCCCCAGTGGATTGTGTATAACGGCTTGAGTATGTGGTTCTACCTGTGACTGTACCTGTCATCCCACCTGTCTGATAAAGGACTATTGCAAACACCTGTAACATCGCCGTTTGTTCCGTTATACGATGGATACAATTTTGCATGGCGCCTTTAAATGTGTCTCTCACAAGGTATGTAAACGGTTCAACAGATGTAATTGACTAACTAGATGTTTGGGCTGTGGTTACAGTCTGTATTGCTATTGTTTCCAGTGTGGGGGATGTAGGCGGGTGTACGTAGCATATACGGTTTTGTGGGGCTTGCCTTTCTACGTAGTCCATATATATGTGTGTGGGCCCCTTCCCTAATTACAGTGCTATCACTTAATAGACTTCTGTTACGGGAATTTACTTTGGGCCGTTGTTAATTGGTTTCTATATGGTATGCAGGTGCAGTTGATACTTCCATACCTCTGGATGTACGACGATATGTGCAGGGATATTTGTAAATTACCGCTATCCCGTGTATGTCTGTCCCAGATATGTGCAGTCATTGCAGTGGTGTTGGTGTCAGACCCTCTGTCACATGGCTTGCCAACTTTTCATATGGCCATAGTTGGACACTTGCGGGTCACACAGTGGTGTTTACAGGCTGACATATGGCCATGGTCAGTACACAGGATAGCACATACTTTTATCCTCATTACATACCAATTGTTCTTGGTCATTCACTACTTATCAGTTTGCATGTAACATTTTCATTTCTTGCATACAGGCATGAGTATTTCCTGCAACTATTGCATATTATTTGGGACATACTAATGTCCTAAACTCTCGGACAGTTGCTCTTTGTAATGTTTCATGTCAGGACACACCTGGCCAGGGGGGGCTGTCCCTCCCAATGTGGGACAGGTGCTTACCACATGCCTACGGCTAGCTATACCCACACCTACCATAATCATCTACCTCCGAGTTGCCACCTACAGACACACTATGCAGACACACACACACTTTAGTCACACGGGAACACACATGGCACCCTCAACACACACATACACAGGCTACATCATTCACAACCACAGTTGTACACGGTACCTACGTGGACCGCACCGCCACCAGCGGTGACTACATGTCCTTACTATCGTCATATTGCTCACGGTTCTACTGTTCCAGTACTGTGTTCTTTCTGTCTTTAAGGCCCCTGGTTACGCATGTCAGTGTGACACGTTCCATAGTTGGCGGTATCCTGTTTATTTGTATCTCAAAGGTGTTTTGAATGTCGTCGACCTATCTATATATTTGCAGATGTCAGGGACCCCTTGTATATCGACATATATCACACTATCACCCTTTCTATCTGTATTATATATGTGTAGATATATATATATATATATATATATATATATATATATATATATATATATATATATATATATACATATATATATATATATATCTATGTGTATATATATATATATATATATATATATATATATATATATATATATATATATATATATACATATCTCGGACAGGGGTGGTGACAGGCATGCTATGCCTTTCATTGTGTGTTTGTCAGTGTATACTGTGTTTCCTGGACTCTGCACGATTGTGTCTGTACCTGTCACATTACACACCTGCCATAGGTTAAGATTACCTCCCATCCCACTTTGCAAGGGGCAGTCCCTCTTTGTGCAGTTGTGTCCTGCGAAATATTTGTGAACATAGCAAATGTCATGCGACTTTGGGACAAACATATTCCCTATAGTTTATATCATAGTTGCATAACACACTTATTCTGTATCTGACCCACCTACATGTTACAGGACACGGAACACGTACCTGCGACCATTACTAGACTTTTTATCTATGCAAAACACTGATGTTCTGGTTTTCATCCTGGCTGGGTGTGTGTCATCCTGCAGACATCTGGCGTATGTCCCACATTGGTCATTTGAACTGTGGCAACCCTACCGTACGTACATCTTGCCTAGCAATAGTGTTGGGTGATTGTATACATGACTGCCTGTTGCACTCCTGGCAGTGGTCGTTTTACCCTTCAGAGCAGACGCTAATTGTTCAGGGGTGACTAATGCTGGTGTCACCTGTTCTGTACATCATTGACTGCGATCTGCGCAGTGGTCAGTGACGCTTAGCCCTGTTTCACGCATATCCATATAGTCCTATTTAAACATCGCTTACCAGCTGTGGGCAACGCTTATTCCCACTAACGTGTGCTACACATATTCTGATGACCTGCATCCGGAATGCATTACCCGTGCCGTCGGGATTACGTTACATCCCTTGAGGGACGTGGGACCGGGAACATGCATGACAGTCACTGCATGTACCACTTGGACATCTGGGGGTTGTACACAAATTATGTGAATTTGTATGTGCAGTACACTACAGCAGTTACTCCACACTACACTCACATGGATAACTCCATTAGTTTACAACTTGATGGGTCCAGTTAATGGTATGTCAATGTGATGTTTACTGGCTGTACTCCTGCACTGGGTATGTATATCACAATTAGCTGCACCCGATAATTTGCTACACCTTCATACGACCATGGATGCAGCATGCCAGGGTGACGACTGCTTGTCATGGGTACATCCCCTGCCTTGACACAACATCCATGATTACATTTTGTGGAGCCCCTTAGTAACGCGGCAGGTAATCCGTGATGACTGTGTGTAGGGCAGTGCTTACACACATGTGCTCCCACAATTGCCTCTGCTCCAGTATGTGAAAGTTGCTTACTCGATGTTGTGGCGACGGGAGTCACTGTTTGCCCCATTTGGTGTTTTGCCTCTGACAGTCGGGCGTGTACCTACTGATGTACCTGGGAACCTATACACACAGCACCGACAGATGCTGATAGGCGCATCTACTGTTCAGGTGTTGACATTTCCATGTTCCAATGCCTGTTGCGTGTACAATGTTTGAGGGCTGCCTATGTAGGATTCCACAGTGGGCCACCTATACATCACAATTTACAGGTAGTCATGTTTGTGTGCCATCCATGTTACTGTGTGTGCAGGTGGGGAGGGGTGTCAGTCCGTGGGAGCCTACACTGTCAAGGTATGTGCTATACGTTCCCTCTTTGCCAAGGCGTAGGCATATTGGGCACGCCTCCGTCTGCCTACTGGGGCTGGCACAGTGTGTCCGTGGTCTGGATCCCTCTGTGCCTGTGTTGGCCTTGGCACTTGCGGTGGGCTGTGAGGCCCTCCCCCATTTTGACCCTGCTGCAGCTGTTTCCGCAGGATCATATTATGTAGCATGGCACATACTATGAAGATGTGGGCACATGTGCCTGAAGAGTACTGCAAGGCTCCACCAGATGTGTCCAAGCACCGGAACCATGATTTCAGCATCCCGAACACACGCTCTATGATGATTCTGGTTTGTGCATGTGCCTCATTATGGCGTTCTTGCATTGGTGTGCGTGCATTTCTGATGGGGGTCATCATCCACGGCTCCAGTGCATAGCCAGCATCCCCCACAAGGTGACCTTGTGGGATGTCCCCCCTGACAAATACCTGATACAGCTGTGAGGCATGCCAGATATGGGTCGTGGTAGCTTCCAGGGCTGCCAGCACACACATCCATGATAATGCCCTGGGCATTGCACATGACCTGGCAGTAGATGGAGTGGAATCCCTTGTGGTTTATGTAGCGCCTACCATACTCACCGAGTGGTGACTTGATTTGTATGTGCGTGCAGTCTATCGCACCCAGTACCTCTGGGTAGTTTGCCACATGGTGGAAGTGATGCATATTGCTGGCCAACTCCTCCTGAGTTCGGGGGAAGTTTATATGCTCATTGGCATGTGGTAACATGGCATCCAGGAACTGGTGTAGTACCCTGGATGCCGATGCCTGTGAGATCCCCGTTATATCTCCAGTTGGCCTTTGAAAGGTACCTGTGGCTAGTATTCGCAAGCTTACACATACCTTCGTGTCCACTGGGATGGGTTCCCCTCTGTTGTTTCTGGTTCTCAGGTGTGGCCGACACAGCTCTACTATTTGCTGTAAGATGTCCCTGTCCACCCTGTAATGCTCTACTATCTCCAGATCATGTAGCCCCTGGTAGGTTACCCTTGGTCTGAACACTCTTCTCCTCCTCCAAGGCCTACAGTGGTTGTCGGCATCATCCTCCACAACACCATCGGTCTGTAACACATGCTGATGAATCACAGCTATGGCAGCTCCCAACATGTACATTTTAAAAGTTCCCCATCTGTTTACACCTATGGTGCAGTGTTTGGGAATACACAGGTGTGTTTTGGGTGCTTTCACACTTTATACTATTTTGCTGTGAACACTGCTGATGTCATAGGGTGTGTATGTACGATCATGGCTACAGGGTATCTTCTGTGTTTTATTAATGGAACCACTATTGTGCTGCCTTTGGTGTTGCATTACATTTGGATGCCGTGAATTACCTCCTGCCCTTCTGTTTACATTTGTGCACGTTACACCTACCATTTTCTGGCATGCATCCAGCTGCCTGCTTTCATTTGTACTTTCCTAGACCTGGCTTATCTTGCGTAATGTGTGCTATTGCCGATCTACTGTGGGTTTGCTTTGCTCTGCTATGACAGTTATCCTATCTTTGCATTCCACGTCCTCCCCTCCTTTCTTTGCAATTATTTGCCTCCCCTATCCTGTTTTGCAGGTTTCTGCATACAGGCTTGTCTACTGCCGTCGATTGGCCGCCATGAGTTGATTGGTGTTAATTGCTCATTAGTACGCCAATTACCCTGCTTCGGCATTTCCTTCTTTTCTTCCCCTGACCTTCCTGTTTGTGCTATTGTTCGCGGCATGTGCATCTGCTTACCGGGTTTTGGGCATGAGTTCATCCCTGTACACATGCGCTTTGGGGCACCATGTGTGCTCTCAGCTAAACGGTTCTATACCCTCCTCCCCACCCCTGTCCTGCAGCTTTGCTTAGCAACGTTCAGACCAGATTTGCATTGCTCCAATGTGCTTACTGATACGGTGGCACACCCCTCTGCTGATGTCATGTATCACCGTTGATACACTCCTCGGTGTTATAGCGCTGCACCGTCAGGTATATCCTTAATCCGGCGGGACGTTTGCGATTCAGTATTACCTGCCTCATTTGCATGGCATTGACTACTAATTCATAGTGACAGCGCCAAACACTGTCACGGGCCCCTGGCAACCCTTGTGCCTTGCTTGTGGTGTGCCATGCCTACCATTGCATATTATGGTGCAATCCTAATTTGTCTTTCATTGCGATTTTATGACATTTGTATATATTTCCTTTGTATTCCTGTTTGCACGCACATGCCCTGCAGTTGTACTGTGCGTTACTGTGGACATGACATTAAATGTTGTTTTTTAGGTGTTGTACATCTTTTCTTGTGCCATTGGCTGTGTATTTCGCCATTGGCATATGTTAACTTTGTAATACATGAGTCTGGTCCACTTCCATAACTCCAGTGTTCTGTTTGGGAAAATGTAAACCATGTTTTTTTGGTTTACATTTCCATGGGCTTGCGCTACGCCTGCACCACTTCGTGAATCACTGTATGCCTTCATTAGCATGGTGCGACACTGCGCATGGGGTGATTTGCATACCTATGCCGAAGGTTGCGTAGATCTGGCATATGCCGGTAGTGCACGTGGAGTTGGTTCGTACCTGAATCGCTCGGTGGACATATTTGGCGTTGTCCCGCATACGCTACACCTGCGCCTGGCGCAGGTTTCATGAATCCGGGGGATGGTCTTTTTTTGGGAGCACCTGGTCACCTCACAAAACACCAACACATATCTGCAAATTGCTCTTTCCAACACTCCAGAAGTAAACTGTCATTTTCTTTATGTCAGGAAGAATTATTTTTTCCTCCTCTTTCCTTTCAGTAAAATAGATACATCTCCCTTGGACAAACACCAACAAATGCAGCACATAATCCAAACCTCTGGGTTGCTAGTGAGACCCAGAATCAGCAAATAAATTACACCAATCCCCCAGCCTACCTGTGATGCATTATTCTTTTTGTACAAAATTTCTGAGTATGCTAAAACTTCTTGGTTCCATGTGTCTCTTTTCCATATTTCAATCAAATCATGAACAAGCATCCAGGGTGGCACTCTTCACAGGGAAGGAGATTTTATGACCAGAAAACCTAAATTGATTTTTTCTCCTGCAGACAGACTGTGTATAAAGTTCTCACATTTTGCCACAGAGCATTCCTTACTACTGGAATATATTCTTATCCACACCAACCATTCTGATATTTTCCCCAAAACATTCTTTACTACTGGAATACATTCTTATCCACACCCATTCCTACTTTTTCCAAATCCCTGTCCACTCTGCACCACACAGTCACTAATTATTTTTTAATTTAACTCCACAGAATCTTAAGTGCCACTTTTAGATTTCTCAGCAAGGTGGATGTCTTTTGAAATTAGTGTAGATTATCTCCCCTCAGATCCTATAACTCAGTATTTAACTCTTAATGTCTTTAATGTTACACAAAAGTGTCAGTCTATGGCATGCATTACCTTTAATAAAACTGTTTACATTAGATGTAAGATTCAGAAGAACATTAGGCTCTGAAATAAAGTAACCACTCTGCCATCCGAAACAAACACGTAAATGGAAGAAAACCAAACCCAACCATGTGGGGGGCTGTGCCCCCCACACCTCCCTAACTAAATATACCAACTCCAAGATCGTACTACCATGGAGGTAAAGGGCAAAGTTCAACACGATGACCAAGAGGTTACTTACCTGGAGTGGTAAGTTGGTGTCCTGGCACGTTGGTGTGTTGGTGCTGTCGGTCTTTTAGTCTTGATGATATGGGTTTCGGGTAAGTGGCATTTCATTGTTCTAAAGTAGACCCATATATCTATCTATATATATATATATATATATACACACACACACACACACACACACACACACACACACACACACATATATATATATATATATATATATACACACACACACACACACACACACACACACACACACACACACACACACACACACACATATATGAGGATCTTGTGGAGTCAAGACATCAAGCTGCAATACACACACATGTCCCACATAGAGAATGCCATACCCTCTTCCTACATTGGGGAACCAAACCATCAAGCCATAAAACACACACACACACACACACACACACACACACACACACACACACACACACACACACACACACACACACACACACACACACACACACACACACACACACACAGAGGACCAGGGACATAAAGGCAGAGACATATCCCTTTTTTGAGAGGGATGTTCTTGTCCAAAAGTAGCTATTCTTGGAAGATACCAGCCAATGAGTTAACTAAAAGGAATTTTGGAGAAAAGGAAGATCCCTGAGGAAATACTAAAAGGAGTACCAGCATTTTTACTGAAAAATACTTGGAACCTTATGGTGGAAGTATATGTGTTTAGGGCAGAACCAGGGATACAACTCCAGCCTGATCCAAGCTGAGGAAATCAGAGCAGTAAAACTTTTGCTTTTGGTACTTTTCTACAGCAGACTCTGTGTGTGTGTGTGTGTGTGTGTGTGTGTGTGTGTGTGTGTGTGTGTGTGTGTGTGTGTTGAACTCAATTTTGGTTATGACTGTAAAGGGTCAATAGATAACTCCACCTATCTAGTCAGCAAATGTAAAGTATAGATCTGATGTAAATTTTCTTTCTGCCCTCAACTGATGGGTTCGGATCCAATCCATCAGATATGACTCGTCCGTTGCAAAAGCTTGTGGCAACTTAGAATTTTCGAGCTTCTCCCTTACCCAGAAAGCACCAACCCCAATTACCTTAGATCTTATTTGTCACCTCACAGCGAAAGACGTGGTTATAGACTCTCGAGCTTTAAGTATAGTTATGTGATTTTTTTTATTGTTAATAATCTCCTACTTTGTTGTTTTTACAATTTTACAGTGTACTTGTTCTTGTTGTCATTGTTTGTATTTTGTTCCTAACATCTTTTTTTTAGGATGTTGGAAAAAAAGAAAAGCTTGGAAGGCTTTAAAAAATGTGGTAAATGTTGACTTCCTGACTTGCATACTCTATGTGTGTATTGTCTTGGACCCCTTCATCTCCAGAAAAACTGTTCTGTTTGTCATGTGTTCAACCCAAGGGCCCTAGTTAAACGCAAGAACAAGCTTATTTTGAAGGGATTACTTCTGTCCTCCTTTAGCGAGGCACTATCTGGATCTTCTCCTCAGAAATCAAGAAAAATGCCTCCTGCTCCAAGCACCTCAACATCCTCTTCTAGAACTTTGGCAAAATCCATTAAAAGTTATTTTTTGGATCCACTGGATACCTCGGATACAAAACAAAAAAGACCAACATTTTTGAATCTGACTTCTTCTTTGGATCAGAAGCACATTAAGATGTAGTCCTCAGATCAGACTGCCTCCTGAGATCCAAAAACTTCTAAATTTAAAGACACATCAGATCAGACCCCCTCAGATCCAACACAAAGAACTGGGAATGTGATGATTTTTCCCAGAACTAGATACTCACCTTCAATGGACCCAGTTCCATCCAGGATCTTGTCTCCTTTTTTTAGATAGACCAAAATGTCCTTCATGGATGTCCACTCACTCTTCCAAAAGCTTTACAGAAGAGGACATGGAGAGGTTTAGTGAGAAAGAGCCTCTTGGCTCAGAACCAGACAGTTATCCTTTCAGCTCCTACCTTATTGGGCAGGAGATCAGTACATCCACTAGTTCACCTTTGTCAGTTCCTCCTCTGACTCCTTTCAAGGTTTTGAAGCCCTTGGATCCCAGTTGCCCAGGCCCATTGGCTTCAGATCCAAGGATACCTTTATCCTCGGATCCAAGACTTGCTCTGAGCTCTTCACTTCTGTTGGGTCAGGAGAGCTCTCAGAGCTGATTCTACCATGTCGGGTCCAAGGTGCTTCATTCAACTCCAAGGCTTTTGGAGTCATCTCTACAACTCAGATCCTCGGCAGTGGTCAGTTTGGATCTGACTTCAGCCTCAGGTGGACTGCCCTCGGGTCAGGTTGGGATTGTGGATCAGAGACTTGCTGTTTCAGATCTGGGATCCTATCCCTCAGCGGAACAGTCTGCCTTCGCAGCCATGGAGAAAGCCCTGTCTGCACCCTTGACTCAGACTGTGCCTGTTCCCTCAGATCCTTTGTCTACATCTGTCCCATCTCTGCATCTGGAGTGTCAACTATCCTCTCCACAAGGACAGCCGATCATGAAACCCCAGGCTTCCTATCATGGGATCCCCATTTCTTCTGAAACTCCTCAGAGTATCCCTCTGAGGAGGTCCCTAAGAAGAAAACATTTAAGAGGAAGCATTTTGATTCCCCTGAATCTCTCTGAAGATACATATTTTGATGAGGACAAAGGATCCCCATGGTTGCCTCTTGAGGATGTCTCATTTGGAGACATCCTAGAAATCCTGAAATAGAGAGGTGGCTGGAAGTCCAACAACCCTTTGTTGGAAGACTCTGAATTTCTGGAGGCGTTCAGTACTGGCCCATCTACCTCCTGGGTGACCCTGCCCACCAATGAGCTAATTAACTTGGTCTCATGGCAGGCATGGAAGGATCCAGACATCACTGAACCAATTCCCAGAAAGCCTGATAAAATCATGACAGCTCCAGAGGATAAACAGTTTTGGTCCAAGGGTGTGCCTGCTGATGACATGGTCATGGTGGTTGCCACTAAGAAGGAACTTGCGGAAGAAAGTTCCTCTATTCATCCCCCCAACAAAGATTCTTGGGTGATGGACTGATTCAGAAAGCATGTCTATGCTTCAGTGACCTTCGTCTTAAGGTTCCTGAACTATATGGCACACTTCACTGGGCTACAAAGAGATCTGATTAAGGAGTTATCAGACACCATCTCAGGATCTGTTTCTGAAGAGGTGAACACAACTGTTACCTCTCAATTGGCTACCCTGCAATTGATATCCAACTCCTCCATGAGGTTCATTTCTAATGTAGCAGAGGGAACCTCAAGGGCAGTGGGTTCAGACATTGCCATTAGGAAAGATGCCTGGTTGCACTTATTGATTTTGCAGAGCCCTTTAAGTCTTCATTCATCAGTGCTCCTTTTGATGGCCCCAAGGTAAAAGACACATTATCCAGGTGTGAGAAGGATGCAAAGACCCTTTCTGCCATGGGTGTACATCCCCCCCCCCCCCAAGATCCGTTTTAAGGAATCATCAAGGCAGTGGGAAAATGTGGTTCAGAAAATCCCAAGGATCTTTCCAGGACACACATGGAGGAAGTTTCCCCAGAGGCAGAGGGCAGTACTCAAATGGTAGACTCTGCCTTCACTGCAGAGATAAGCCACAAAACCAAGGGTCTAGAGATTCATTCTTTGAAAACCCTTTCAGCTCTCCTGAAAAGAAGCCAGATTAGCCCCCTCTGGAGGCAATTGGAAGTCAATTGTCCCTGCACCAGAAAGCCTGGCTAGAATTAACAGTAGATACATCTGAGTAGGCATACCCACTTAGGCCTTGATCTTGTCTGATTGAAGACTGCTGAAACAGAGTTCACTTCTGAGGGTTTTTTACTGGTTAATTGGGTAATTTGTTTAAATAAGTTTGCTTGTTTTCCATTGTTATGTAAAAAAAAAACAAAAAAAAAAAAACAAATTTGCACTTTACCTGCTTTTACTGTATTTGTGTTTCTTCCTACTTTATTATGTTATTTTGCTTTTGTCTCTTCTTAAAAGTACTCAATTGTGTTTATTCTGCTGCATTTAGTAGTGCTTGGCAGTAGCCTGATTAAATTGTAACTGTTATTCTATGTCTTTTGGTTAAAGCACTTGGGCTTCAGACCAGCTGTTTTACACTAAGAAGGTTTGTGGTCTACACTCTTGTGGGAGGAGAGGCTAGTTTCTGCCCTTCTGAGCTGGGAATTTCTGGCCAAAGGCTTACTGTGCCTGCTTATTGGAACTGTTTTTCTGATATTGGTGCACCTTGTCTGCTGTAGCATAGACTAGATTCAGGCCTGCTGAATCTAGCTTTGTTTGCAAAACTTGAGCACTAATCCAGGCCATCTTTTTTGGAGAAGGTTCCCCTGCACACTAGTGGCAGGAGTGTGCGGTTAGAATTTGTCTGATTGAAGACTGTTGGAACAGGGCTCAGTTTTGAGTTTTTTTTCCTGGTTAATTGGGTAATTTGTTTAAATCGGTTTGCTCGT
The DNA here is from genome assembly GCF_019279795.1 of Protopterus annectens. Classification (NCBI taxonomy): domain Eukaryota; kingdom Metazoa; phylum Chordata; order Ceratodontiformes; family Protopteridae; genus Protopterus; species Protopterus annectens. Next base: position 1,024,119,759 of record NC_056739.1, on the reverse strand, counting down.
TTTCTATTGTTATAAAAAAATTGCACTTTATTCATCTGCTTTTACTGTAATTGTGTTTCTTCCCATTTTATCACCATATTTGGCTTGTGCTTCTTCGTAAAAGTACTCAATTGTATTTATTCTGCTGCAGTTATTACTGCTTGGTAAGTAGCCTGATTCAATTGTAACTGTTATTCTAAGCCTTTTGGTTTAAGCACTTGGGCTTCAGACCAGTTGTTTTACATTAAGAAGGTTTGTGGACTGCATTGTTGTGGCAGGACAGGTAGCTTACCATCCTTCTAAGTTGGGAATTGCTGATTGAAGGCTCAGTGTCTGTTATTCTAAAAGCACATTAGTTCTGGTTTAAGCACTTGGACTTCAGGCTAGTTATTTTACATTAAGAAGGTTTGTGGTCTGCACTTTTTTTGGGAGGAGAGGCTAGATCCTGCCCTTCTAAGCTGGGAATTTCTGGTTAAAGGCTTATTGTGCCTGCTTACTTGAACTGTTTCTTTCTGAAATTTGTGTGCCTTGTTTGCTGTAACCGAGAAATTACTAGTTTATTGGCCATTTTGGGCTAATTTCTATCTCTTTCATTTCCCTGCTATAAAAAATGCATTTGCATGTTTTTTTGCACTTGTATTCAGCCCATCGAGTACCTGCCAGGTGTCCTGCAGAGTTCTACAGCAGCAGAGATACAAAAGAGAGAATTTGGAGTGATTAAGTATAATTTTTCTGCATTTTCTTGCTGTCTTTAACTAATTCCACCTAAAACGCTATTTTTAGCGTTTCTGTGAATTAAAACACTTGTTTCTGCTATATATTGTACTTATTTGCTGCCTGCATTTGAACAAAGTCATTTTTGTGTTTAAATAATGTTTAACTGTTGTAGGCTACACAATAAAGTGCGATAGCCATTTCTGTGCATTTAAAGTGTTTTTTTATTGTATCTGTTTTATTTTCTGAAACAAACAGCCACCCCCCCCCCAAAAAATATACTTGTTTCCCACCTTTCTGAGCTAGTATAGTCCAGTTTTCAGGTTATTGCTGAATTCAGGGCTGTGTTACAAGTTTCTGTGTTGCCCATACCTTACTTGGATAGAAGGAAGTTTCTCTGTTCACCTGTGAGAGAGGGGAGCTTTGAGCAGCCTATCTGTCCCTGGAGGAGTGGTTTCAGCTCAGAAGTTAGTAGTTTATTGGCCATTTTGGGCTAATTTCTAACTCTTTTATTTCCCTTCTATAAAAACTGCCTTTTCACGGTTTTGCGTGCCGGGCAGCGCCGGTTGGCTAGGGTTAAACTATTCCCGGCACCACGAAGTCTACTCTTCAATTTTTCCCTTGGAACTAGACAAACTTTCAATTTAAGCGCTCAAACCATTAATTTCACAGCCCAACACTTGCTCAAAACTCATAGCAAGCTCTAATTAACCGTAGCACTATACCCCCCTATACTGTCCAGAAGGACAAGGCTCTCTATTCGTCCCTACCAATCAGTAAAACAGCTCACTTTACCTATTCAAGCATGTCCAAAGGGCAGTTTCAGGAGTACTCTCCAGTCCAACTGGTGAATCTGGGCATTTTGAGGCAATGTTACAACTGCATCATGTACACAGACAATCTTCTCCTCCTACCACCAAACACTAATATATGTGACAGATGCAATTATAGAGCCAAACTGGAGGCAAAGCTCTCACAACCCAAGACTAGAACTGACAGTCATGAGAAGTAGGAAAATACTTGCAACACACCACCGGTCTCCCATAGACCTACTAAACCAACACCGGCAAATAACACATAAATACACGAAAACATACTCGGAGGCTCTAAATAAAAATCTGCAAAAGCAACAGAGACCTCCAAAGCAGACACCCAAGCAACCTCCACACCCCATCATAAACCATGAAACACATACTTCACATAATCAGTGTGCCATGCAATCACAGCCCTTAAGGCAAAATGACATACCCAACACACTAGAAAAAACATGACTCTATAGTCAGGCACACTGATGTCCCACTAACTAGGCTGGATAAGGAGAAGGTTACAGTTAGCTTCCTGTCAGGCGCCAGGATCCGCCACATAACACAAACACTCAGGTCACTCCAGAGCAAGAACAAACATGACTCTGTCATTGTCCATGTTGGTGTGAATGATCTGAGATGTACCTCCCTGGACTACATGAAAAGAGACATGGAAGCGCTCTCTGATCACATAGCCCAGGCCGGTATGACCCTGACCCTGAGTAGCATCCTGCCCTCACCAAGAATGATGCCACAGTATAAAGAAAAAATGATCAATTTTAATAATTGGCTAAGTTTCTGGTGTCATTCAAAGGGGATCCAGTGTCTGTCCGCCTTGGATGACATGCTCGACAAGCTATGTTGCTTTGCAAGAGATGGCTTGCACCTGTCACCCTTAGGCTTTTGAATACTGGCCAAGGCTTTTGCCGCCCCACATAGTGCCTTTTTTGGCAAGGCTCAAAAGACAAACCCACAACTGTAAATAGCACAAGTAACCAAAAACTAAGGGTAATGCTACTCAACACAAGAAGTCTAAACCTCAGAATGCATGCACTCAAGGCACTCCTCAGTATGGAGAACATTGATATCTGTGCAGTAACAGAAACCTGGTTTAGGCTTCAGAGAGCACCCCAGCACTACCAGGCTATAACTCATACCATACTTTTCGGCCACAGAATCCAGACCGAAATACAAAATGTGGGGGTGTATCCATATTCATCAAGGATACCCACACCTCCAGGTTAGTGGTGCAGCACAATGCCTCAGAGATCATCCATGTGCAACTAACAATGGGCAAAACTGCAATTCATATTGTAGCTTGCTACAGATCACCCACCATGACCCAGGACCCCCATTCCGCATTTCTGGAGACAATGGAAAATAT